>NC_067490.1:52570248-52899430 GCF_947179515.1 Apodemus sylvaticus | reverse complement strand
TATGTAGTCTGTGGCCCCTGATCAGCTCTGGGTGCAGACAGAAATTGAAAGACTCCTGTCCCAGGCTGCCCCCAGGTTCTTGTGTCCTCAGTGTTTCAGGCGGGTTCCTCTGAGTAGCATGGGTGGTCCTCCCTGCACTCTCATGCGTGTCTGCACTTGTGGGAGGTAGCTATCTCTCTGTGCCACCTTGATATAGAGCTCTTTTGCAGAGGATGTTCCTCAGCCAGAGACAGAAACCGGAAGACTCTTGCCAGGGGGTTCTGGAAGGTTCCTGTGAACAGCACGAGTGGTCCTACCTGTGCTCTTAGACCTCTCTGCACTCCTGGGAGGTTAGTTATCTCCCTGTGCCACCTGGATATGGAGCTGTGTGTTAGCAGCACTTGTTCTTAACTCCTGAACCACTTACTGGCAGTCTGGTACTTTTGAGAGAGATTCACATTCTCTTCTCTCAATGTTAAAGATAGATAGCTAAATCTAATATACTTTAAGCAAATTTATTCAAATGTTTCCCAATTAACTTATTTCTCTGCGATGAAAGCACTTTGGCCTCTGTCCTCAGTGCCTCCGTGCCTCAGTGCTCTTTTCATCTAAGTTGAGCTTCCCCAGGGAACGCAAGAAAGACAGTATTTCTTCTCCCTTCTTCATCTTCCTTAAATAAAAGAGAGTAAACATTCTGTGACAATGTCAACTGCTGTTATTAAACACAGAGTGAAAATCCCGCTAGATGAAATTGGAGCTCCAGAGCTTACAGAACATAAGTGAAATACGGACTAGTCCCTGAGTATCTCCTTGCTTCTCCATAGCTACTTTATGTCTCACTCAGCACAACAACCGCAGAACGGCAGATTCATAAGAATTTAAACAAGGCATACATTTTCTTTGGAGGTTCCAAAGGCTGCAATGCATTACCTAAACTAATATGATTTCCCTATAATACTGATCAGCATTTTTTTTACTTATTCTTCCCCTAAAGAAAGGAAGAACAATCTTCCCCTTGTCAATAATGTCTTCCCTTCCAAGACTACCAAGCTGAAGAGAAGAATTTTACTGAATGCCTTCATGCTAAAGATAATGCAGTCACCTTTGTACATTTCCACAATAGACAAATACTTAGTTTTCTTGTCAAAGAATGTGGTTTTCTTCAATTGCTTTTGTTTTATACAGCTGATTTTGGATTTCATTTAAAAGGAAGGCAAGATTTGACATATTTTTCACCAATAGTCTAAACATGTCAATTGAAATGGGCCTTAGAGAACCAGGGTATTTGTTATACATTCTTGGGAGGAGCAATAATGCTGGAAGGATTTCAGGAGCTCACAGGATGAGAGCCTCCAAACTTCCTTACACAGCTTAAGCACTGTGAATAAATGATACAGCAAAATGGACTGGAGAAATCGAAGAACAGTCTTCATTGAAAACACCAGAAGGAACGTATATAAAATATAATCTATAACTAAGCTTTTCTTTTATAAAGTATATGAGAATATGCTGGTGGTGCAAACTAAAAACTTAAATGTAAGTTATGGAACACATTTGTCGGGTTCACACTGCTAATCTAAAAGTTATTTTCAATCATTGAAAATGATGGAAAATCATCCCCTCATCCTTTTCCCTATGTGAGAAGCACCATGTTCTCTGTGATTCCTTTGATAAAAAATCTATATCATAGATGTTCTCCAGAGGTTATTAGAATATCTGAGGTGAACATGAATCCAAAGAATCTAAAGTTGAAAGCAATTATACTAACAACCAGAAGGGTCTGTGTGCAAATATGGCAGAGAGTAAAATCTTTGGAAATTTTAGTAAGTTTTCATGCATTACCAAAAAGACTTTCCATACTTTTGGTTTATTCATATACAGAAAATTATTACTTTGTCTTGTTTTCTTTTTGTACTATGTGTGCTCCCATGTACCCTCATGTTGCTTGGCTATCTTCCTGTATGTTTAGATGATCCTTGATGATCTAATAAGTGCTGTGCCATCCTGTGGGTTCATTTGAGTCTGTTTATCTAATTAGTGATAAGAACTTCCAAATGTGCTTTTATCAGTCTTGGGTGCTAGAGATTATATTTGTTTATCTACTTGGTTCAGTGAGCACAGAATATATAGTAGCAACATCATGAAGCTTTTCTAAAGCTACAATTGCATATGATAAATGAAGTAAGGTTCAGAAGACCTTCTTCACAGAGATCTTAAAACTGCTGTCCTTATACCAATTGCTACTTTTCTTGTACTTGCAAACTCACAGCTGAGTCTCCTCATGAAAAGCGAGCACATAATAATTGCACTAAATGTGCATTACATTACTTTGCAAAGTGATAGTGGCATCCATTATCAATCCTGTTTTTGGAAAGTTTAATCAGCTATTCAAATTTTCATCAGGATACAAGTCAGCATGTGAGTTCCCAGCAAAAAGCATTTTATTTATCACATAAATATTTGTTGATTAAGGAAAGCAGAGGGTCATATACTTTCTTTGTGTTTCATAGGTACACAGAAATATCTCTGGACCAATAAATAAAAACATGAAATACACATATATACATATATGTTATATTAATATTAATGTTAATATTAATATAATATATTAATATTAATATTCCTTAGTTAATATTAATATTCCTTAGGAAATAAAGTTTAAGGGACTGGAATTAGAGAGTTCAAAAATGCTAAGAAGTTTTATTATAGAAAAGCAAATTTGCTGCTGCTGCCTGCCCTTTCTGCTGTGGCAGAATTTTGTCAAGTATGCCACAGTGAAGATGCCATCTCCTGATACTTACTAGAGAACCAGACACACTCATGGCATTTGGTAAGAACCCCTGCCCACCCCTGGAGGCCCAGAGCTGCTGCCAGGGTTCCAGTGGGACTTGCTACACAGCAACCACCAAAACCCATACCCTCCAGAATGCCACTACCCTTCCATTCCTTTTCTCCCTTCTGCCACCTACCCTTTCTGTTGTGGCAGAATCTTGCCAGGTCTGCCACAGAGAAGACACTATCTCCTGATACTTCCTAGAGAACAAGTCACACTCAGGGCATTTGGGGTGCAGAGAGGCCTGGGAGCACAGGAGAGCTGGTCTCCCAGGAGTTCCAACATACCTGGGTGCATAGAAAAAACTGGAATCTCAGGAGTACAGAAACACAAGGTTGCAGGACAGATAAGCCACAGTCCAAGACAGAAACACCAGCTAACACCAGAGATAACTAGATGGCAAAAGGCAAATGCAAGATCATTACCAACCGAAAGCAGAGCAAAATGGCACCTTCAGAACCCAGTTCTCCCACAACAGCAAATCCTGGATACCCCAACACACTGGAAAAGCAAGAGCTGCATTTAAAATCACATCTCATGATGCTGATAAAGGATTTGAAAAAGGACATAAATAACTCCTTAAAGAAATACAGGAGAATATGGATCAAAGGTAGAAGCACTTAAAGAGGAAACACAAAAATCCCTTAAAGAAAGACAGGAGAACATGGGTCAACAGGTAAAAGCCCTTAAAGAGGCAACACAAAAATCTCACAGGGAATTACAGGAGAATATGGGTCAATAGGCAGAAACCCTTAAAGAGGAAACACAAAAAAACTCTTAAAGAAACATAGGAGAACATTGGGCCAATAGGGTAGAATCCCTTAAAAAGGAAACACAAATATCCCTTAGAGAAGTTCAGGAAAAAAAAAAAAACCAACATGTGAAGGAACTGAACAATACTATCCAGGATCTAAAAATGGAAGTAGAAACATTAAAGAAATCACAAAGTGAGACATTTCTGGAGATAGAAAGCCATGCAAAGAAATCAGAAATCATAGATGCAAGCATCAACAACAGAATACAAAAGGCAAAAGAAGAATCTCAAGGCCTGAAGATACCATCTAAAACATTGACTCAACAGTCAAAGAAAATGCAAAATGCAAAAAGATTATAACCCAAAAGCAGGAAATCAAGGACACAATGAGAAGACCAAAGTTAAGGATTATAAGTATGGAAGAGAGCAAGGATTTACAACTTAAAGGGTTAGTAAATATCTTCAACAAAATTATAGAAGAAACTTTCCTAATCTAAAGAAAGAGATGCCCATGAACATACATGAAGCCTACAAAACTCCAAACAGACAAGACCAGAACAGAAAACCCTCCTGTCACATAATAATCAAAACACCAATTCCAGTAAACAAAGAAATATGAAAATCAACAAGGGAATAAGAATAAGTAACATATAAAGGCAGATCAATCAGAAATATACCAGACTTCTCACCAGAAACTATGAAAGCTAGAAGATCCTTGGCAGAAGTCATACAGACCCTAAGAGAACATAAATGTCAGCCCAGGCTACTACACCCAGCAAAACTTTCAGTTACCATAGACAGAGAAACAAAGACATTCCATGGCAAAACCAAATTTACAGAATATCTTTCCACAAATCCAGTTCTACAAAGGATAATGGGTAGAAAATACCAACACAAGGCAGGAAACTACACTCTAGAAAAAGCAGTAAAGTAATCTTTCAACAAACTCAAAAGAAGATAGTCACACAAAGAGAATTCCACCTTTAACAGCAAAAATAACAGGAAGTAACAACCACTTTTTCTTAATATCTCTTAATATCAGTAGACTCAATTCCCCAATAAAAAGACAAAGACTAACAGACTGGAGAGGTAAATAGGACCCATCATTTTGCTGCATACAAGAAACCCACCTCAGTGACAAAGACAGTCACTACCTCAGATTCAAAGGTTGAAAAACAATTTTCCAAGTAACTGATCCCAAGAAACAAGCTCAATGGCCATTTTTATATCAGATAAAATTGACTTTCAACCAAAAATAGGCAAAAAAGATAAGGAGGGACATTTTTTACTGGTCAAAGGAAAAGTCTACCAAGATGAACTCTCAATTCTGAACATCTATGCTCCAAGTGCAAGGGCACCCATATTCATAAAAGAAACTTTAATAAAGCTCAAAGCACACATTGCACCCCACACAATAATAGTGAGAGACTTCAACACCCCACTCTAAACACTGGACAAATCATGGAAACAGAAGCTAAACAGAGACACAGTGAAACTAACTGAAGTTATGGACCAAATGGATCTAACATATATTTATAGAACATTCCATCCTAAAGTAAAAGTACCTTCTTTTTACCATCTCATGGTACCTTCTCCAAAATTGACCATAAACTGGTCACAAAACAGGCCTCAACAGATACAGAAATATTGAAATAATTCCATGTACCTTAGCAGATCACCATGGCCTAAGGCTGGCCTTAAGTTCAAACAAAACAACAGAAAACACACATAGATGTGGACATTGAAAAAAATGCCCTTCTCCATAATAGCTTGGTCAAAGAAGGAATAAAGAAAGAAATTAAAGATTTTTTAGAATTTAATGAAAATGAAGACACATCATACTAAAACTTATGGGACACAATGAAAGCAGTGCTAAGAGGAAAACTCATAGATCTAAGTGCCTCCAAAGAGAAAACGGAGAAAGATTACACTAGCAGCTTGACAGTGCACCTGAAAACTCTAGAACAAAATGAAGCAAATATACCCAAGAGGAGTAGAAGTCAGGAAATAATTAAATTCACAGCCCAAGTCAACCAAATAGAAACAAAAAGAACTATATAAAGAATGAAAAAATCCAGGAGCTGGTTCTTTGTGAAAATCAACAAGATAGATAAACCCTTAGCCAGACTAATCAGAGGGCACAGAGGCACTATCCAAATTGATAAAATCAGAAATGAAAAGGGAGACATAACTACAGAAACTGTGGTTTCAAAAAATCAAAATTCAAAAAATCATCAGATCCTACTGCAAGAGCTTATACACAAAAAATTTTGAAAATATGGATGAAATGGACAATTTTCTAGTTACATACCAGGTGCCAATGTTAAAACAGGATCAGATAATCCATCTTAATAGTCCCATAAGTCTTGAGGAAATAAAAGTAGTTATTAATAGACTCTCAACAACAACAAAAAAGCCCAGTACCAGATGGGTTTAGTTTGAAATTCTATCAGATCTTCAAAGAAAAGCTAATACTGATACTCTTTAAACTATTCCACAAAATAGAAACTCAAGGAACACTACCCAATTCATTCTATGAAGCCACAATAATGCTTATATCTAAACCAAATAAAGGCCAAACAAGGAAAGAGAAGTTCAGACCAACTCCCTTTATGAACATAAATGAAAATTCTGGCCAACCGAATCCAAGAATTCATCAAAACAACAATTCACCATGATCGAGTAGGCTTCATCCCAGAGATGTAGAGATGGTTTAATATTTGGAAACCCATCAATGTAATCCACTATATAAACAAAGTCAAAAAATGCTCATTTCATTAGATGCTGAAAATGCTTTTACCAATATTCAAAATCCCTTCATGTTAAAAGTCTTGGAGAGATAAGGAATTCAATGCCCAGAACGAAACATAGTGAAAGCAATATACTGCAAATGTGTAGCCACCATAAAACTAAATGGAGAGAAACTTGAAGTAATCCCACTAAAAAACAGAGCCAGACAAGGCTGCCTACTCTCTCATCTATTCAACAAAGTACTTGAAGTCCTAGCCAGAGCAATCAGACAAAAAAAGAGGTCAAAGAAAAGGGAGAGGGAAAGATAGGAGAATGGATGGAGAGAAGAGGACTTATGGGACATATGGGGGCGGGACTGGGGAAGAGGAAGGCTTTTAGAATTTAAACAAAGACTATAGAAAATAAATAAAAAATTTAAAAAAAGATATACAAATTGGAACATACGAGGTCAAAATGTCATTATTTGCAGATGATATGATCTTACTTAAGCTACGCCAAAAATTGCACCATAGAACTCCTAGAGCTAATAAACAACTTCAGCAAAGTAACTGATATAAATTAATTCAAATCAGTAGCCTTCCTCTACTCAAAGGATGAACAAGCTGAGAAATAAATTAGGGGAATGACACCCTTCACAATAATCACAAGTAATATTATATACCTTGGTGTGACTCGAACGAAGCAAGTGAAGGATCTATATGACAAGAACTTCAAGCCTCTGAAGAAAGAAACTGAAGATCTCAGAAGTTGGAAAGATCTCCCATGCTCATGGATTGACAGGATTAATATAATAAAAATGTCCATCTTGCTGAAAGCAATCTACAGATTCAATGCAATTCCCATCAAATTTCCAAATCAATTCTTCATAGAGCTAGAAAGAGCAATCTGCAAATTCATTTGAAATAACAAAAACAATACAGGATAGCTAAAACTCTTCTCCACAACAAAAGATCTCCTGGGTGAATCCCCATCCCTGACTTCAAACTCTCCTACAAAGTGATAATGATAAAAACTTCATGGTATTGGTACAGAGACAGGAGGAGAGATAAATGGAATAGAATTGAAGACCCAGAAATGAACCCAAACACCTCAAGGTCACTTGATATTTGACAAATGAGCTAAAAAATCATCCAGTAGAAAAAAAAGACAGCATTTTTAACAAATGGTGCTGGATCAACTGGAGGACAACCTGTAGAAAAATGCAAATCTACCCATTCTTATCTCCTTGTACAAAGCACAAGACCAAGTGGATCAAGGACATTCCCATAAAACCAGATACACTGCAACTTATAGAGGAGAAAGTGGGGAAGAGCCTTGAACACAGGGGCACAGGTATAATTTCCTGAATAGAATACCAATGGCTTATGCTCTATGAACAAGAATTGACAAATGGGACCTCATAAAACCATAAAGCTTCTGTAAGGCAAAGGACACTTTCAATAGTACAAATCTGTAACCAACAGGTTGAGAAAAGATTTTTAGACAGGGCTTCTCTGTATAGCCCTGGCTGTCCTGGAACTCACTCTGTAGACCAGGCTGGCCTCGACCTTAGAAATCCACCTGCCTCTGCCTCCCAAGTGCTGGGAGTAAAGGTGTGTGCCACCACTGCCCAGCTGAGAAAAAGATCTTTACCAGTCCTACATCTGATAGAAGGCTTATATACAAAGAACTCAAGAAGTTAGACTCCAGTGTCATTAACACTCTTAAACAATGGAGTACATAGCCAAAGAAATTCTCAACTGAGGAAACTTGAATGTCTGTGAAGCACCTAAAAAAATGTTCAGGATCCTTAGTTTTCGGGGAAATGCAAAGCAAAACAACCCTGAGATTCTACCTCACACCAGTCAGAATGGCTATGATGAAAAACTCAGCGGACAACAGATGCTGGAGAGGATGTGGAGAAAGAAGAACACTTCTCTATTGCTGGTGGGATTGCACGCTGGTAAAACCACTCTGGATATCCATTTAGCATTTCCACAGAATATTAGACATACTACCTGAAGACCCAGCCAGGTAATACTGGGCATTTTCCCAGAAGATGCTTCTACATGTAATAAGAAACTTGATCCACTATGTTCATAGCAGCCTTATTTATAATAGCCAGAAGCTGGAAAGAACCCAGATGTCCTTCAACAGAGGAATTGATACAGAAATTCTGGTATATATATACAATGGAGTACTATTCAGCTATTAAAAATAATGAATTCATGAAATTCTTAGGCAAAAGGATGGAAGTAGAAAGGGTCATCCTTAGTGAGGTAACCCAATTATAAAGAATACACATGGTATGCACTCACTGATAAGTGAATATTAGCCAAAACCCTCGAAATCAACAAGTTACAATTCACAGACCACAGGAAGCACAAGAAGAAGAAAGACCAAAGTGTGGCTGCTTTGGTTTTTCTGAGAAAGGGATCAAAATACACAAAGCAGCAATTATGAAGACAAAGGGTGGAGCAGAGACTGAAGGAAAGGCCACCCAGAGAAGGTGGTGTCTGGGGATTCATCCTATAAACAGTCACCAAACCCTGACACTATTATGGATGAAAAGAAGTGGATACTGAAAAGAGTTTGTTATGGTTGTCTCAGGAGGGGCCCTTCCTGAGCCTTACAGATACAGAGGCAGATCCTAGCAGCCAACCATTATACTGAGTATGGGGCCCCAATGGAGGAGTTGGAGGGCGGACTGGAGGAGCTGAAGGGTTTTGCAGCTCCTTGGGAAAAACAAAGATGTCAGCCAACCAGAAAGCCCAGGACTCCCAGGGACTTAAGCATTAATCAAGGTGTACACATGGTTCTAATGGGGTTTGGTGACTGTTTATAGGATGAATCCCCAGAAAGGACCTTCTCCGGGTGGCCTTTCCTTCAGTCTCTGCTCCATCTTTTGTCTTCATAATTGCTCCTGTGAGTATTTTGTTCCCTTTCTTAGAAAAACCAAGGCATCCACACTTTGCTCTTCATTCTTCTTGTGCTTCCTGTGGTCTGAATTGTAACCATGACTGAACTGCCTGTAGGAAGGAAGGAGAAAATGTCCGGATAATACAGTTTTGCTCTTCGTATGCAAGTCTGTAATACAGAAGATGTTAGATGCTTTTTAATTCATTATTTTACTTCTAATACCAAGCAATTATTCCAACAAACATAAACTCATAAAAGTAATAAAATAGAAAATAATTTAGTTAAATCTACTATTCACCTTATAAAATATAGCTTAAACCACAAATGTGTATTCTCAGGAAGTCATGTTCTATGTAGTTCTTTATATTCCATCTGAAAATGACTTTCTGGGTCTGTTTTTGTTTGTTTTAAATCACTGAACCTGGTCTTATATGAAATGGCATATAGAACATAGTGGATGGACATCAGCTATTTATGAGTAAGAGGCTGAAGGGGTAAAGGCAGGATAGAGAAAGAATGAGAAGGCAAAGAAATACAAGATAAATTTGTAGAGCACTTGCTTGGTATATTCAAAGCCCTGGGTTCAATGCCCAATACTGACAGGAAAAGAAATAAATAAGGCTTAATTCCAAAGTGTGAATGGTTGTTCTGAATATTACTCCCCAAGCATAAGTCCCCAAGCAAGTGCCTTACCTCATTTGTTTTTCTACTACCTCATTTAAATGTAAAGAATACAAGTTAGGCTGTTTAGGGAGAACACAAAGTTTTCTTCCAGCATACTAATGGAAAGACGTATGTCAGCAGATCTACCTTACTGCCTAGAGAGAGGCTCTTGTACAACACACCAGGGAGTCTTACATGTTCATCTTCTCTTTCATTTTGCTTTTTGTTGTCACTCTTCAGTTGATAGGGTAAGTCACTATCACCACGTCTCTGCTCTTCTACCTCTGAGAAGTAGAGCTAGGTAGAATATTATCAACAGAGGGGGTAGCACCCCTGGTTCACACACTTCAGTCACTAAAACCAGCTGGTAATAAATTATGATGGGTGCTTTTATTTTTTTTTTCTGTGCATGTTAACAGGCTTCAGGGGTGACTAATATGCGCAACTGAGACTTGAAGGTAGGGCCTCTCTAAGTTCCTATCACAAAGCTGAATGGGGAATAGATCACCACTTTTTTGCTCTGTGTGTATATGTGCTTTGCGCGTGGGTGTGCATGCACCAGCCTCCAGCAGCATAAAGGAAAAGAGGATAGAAGATGGAATATGGAGGCAGAAAATCACCAATCCTTTCATAAACATAAACTCTCTTTTAAGCAGCTTTTTCAGTACCACAATAGTGCCAATTAGTTTACAAAGCATCTCCCTGCTTGTATGGGAAAAGATTAACTTAGAAATCGAGTTTGTTCACTTGGGCAATGAGAAGTTTTGTCTATTCAGAGTCTCTAATCTTTCTGCCTCTCTGCACTTCAGGATAATGGCTGTGCTGCTAAAATCTTTCCAGATTTTGAGGCTCATTTCCTTTTTCTTCCTTCCATTCATTTGGGTTTAATCATACACTTTTAAAGCCTCTTAAAAATTTTCTCCTTTCAATGTATTTAATCACTTTTTCTATAAGTATCTGAAAGATGATTTTTTTTAAAATTCTGCTCATTTAAATACTTTTAAGTTAATCACACTGCTATGTGCTCTCATCTCTCTCCCCACTTCCATAATATTGAGAAATGTGACACACCCTTGGCAAGAATTTAAAGTATGTGGTTGTTCTGAACCACTGTTTATTTGATATTTGGAAACTCACTGTGGTAACACCTGACTTCCAAGGTAGATAAGTTTGCCTCTTTCCTTCAGAATGGGTAGCCAGAAATTTTATATTTTAAGTCTATGCCTTTCCATTCTCCCAGTCTGTCTTATAACACTCCCAGTTTCTATAAATCTACACTAACACTTCTCAGAAATTAATGACAACAGGCTTGAAAATTCTTCTCTCAGACTTCTAGAGAAAGAGGAATCATGAACAGAAGAAGACTTTTGAACCGTACTCTGAGAACATATTCTCAATAGCAGGTAAATGAAGGAAATGATACTATAGAGGTTCAAAGAATGAAGGGGATTAAACTCAGGTCATGAAACTGAAAAGGCAGAAGTTTTACACAATAAGTCATCCTCTGACCCCATTAAAATCTTTAAACTCACATGACATAATACATACATAGTTATGGGCTATTAGAAAATACTGATCCATCTTAACAAAAGACAGAGAAAGGAGCTGAGAAGATTGCTCAGTGGTTACAGTACTTGCTGTGCCACCAAGAAGATCTGAGTTTAGATACTTGCAACCCAGAGTACAGGGCAGACATGAAGGTTGAATATAATTCTAGTATTGAATGTCAGAGATTCCCAGAATTGCTAGGGCAACTAGTTGTATAGGTCAGCTCTGTGGTTAACTAAAAGACCTACCTGAAAAAATAAGTTGGAAGAGTCTGGAAAATATTTATCTATGTTAAACCTGTGGTCTCTCACATACACATATGCACTCATACACATGCAACACACACACACACACACACACACACACACACACACACACACACACATGGGGGGGAGGGGGAAGAGAAGAGGAAGACAGAGAAAATAAAAAGACAAAATAAAAGGAATGGATTTTTAGATTGGTTTGGATTGGAATAAAACTATAATTAGAGACTTTACTTTTTAAATTTCAAAATGTCTTCTCAGATGCAGCAATATTGATCCCCTGACAATCATTATTAAAACTTTTTGAAGTTATTCTCTTGTCAATGGTTCAAACTTAGGTGGATGTATTATACAAACCCAGTCTTCATCGTGTTGACATTGATGGGATATACACTATTTTTGCCATCACATATATATATAATGCTATTTCATATAATAATAATATTTCGGGCTACTGCACAGAATCACCATGCTTGGAATCCAAATTAAACCTTGTTTCCTCAAATAGCATGCTTAGGAACCTGTACTTGTTATACCAGTACATTTCTACAATGCTATAAAGTAATGCAAAAATCTACTTCATTTGGCATTTTTAATATACCTAAAAATGTTTTTGTAATCTAAAGTGTGAATATTTAAATATCAAATTCCAGAACACAGTATTTTCATTTTATAAACTAATGATTAACTATACAGCCTGACTTTTAATTTAAGATGGATTTAGCTTGCAATTTTAAAAGTACTTTTATGATAAAAGCCATTTTTAGTTATAATTAAACTTATATTAAGTGAATCTTGGAAAATGTAACACCATAAACTGTTATAGTGGCGCTAATCTGATAAATCCCCAAAGCAATGAATGTCATTATCACTTTAGACAAATGGAAAACAAACAGAAGGGTAGGCAGAGAAGCAAACAGGATTCTAGCCTTAATGTTTAAAAGTATCATCAGGAATGCTGACTGTGGTGATTTGAATGAGAATGGCCGGTTTAGGCTCACACATTTGAATGCTTAGTCATTAAGGAGTGACACTATTTAAAAGGATTAGAGGAATTAGGCGGAAGTGTATCATTGGTGGTAGGCCTTGAGATATCAAAAGCCCATACAAGTCTAGTGTCTCTTTCTTGGCTTGTGGATCAAAATGCACCTCTTAAGGGCTGCCCCAGGACCATATGCACTACCATGATGATAATAGACTATCCCTCTGAAACTGTAATCAAGCTCCTAATTAAATACTTTTTAAAAAGAGTTTCCATGGTTATGGTGTCCCTTCAATGTATAAGCTTTAGAGGCTCTTGCCCAGAGGTTAGGTTTCCAAGTGCATGTCACCCTATTTTATTAGCAGAGGCAAAATGCCAAAGTCAATTCACAAAATTTTCACCTTTAGGGGAAAAAGAAACTATGAATTAACAGTTATAAGCAAATTGAGAAGGAAACATGTAGGAGACCTAGAGTAGATTTTCAGTATATGTGTATGTGATGGTCCTCCATTTTGTTACTCAGGCCTTCTTAAAACCACCATAGGCATCTTCCATATGGATCCTACTTGGATATTACAGTCCAGAGGCTAACAACACTGTGATCACATCACTGGAATTATTTCCAGATTCTTTGAAGAGGAGAAGACACCAGATAATGGTTACTGTAGTAGCGTAGGTAAAAACCACATTAGATAAGAGTCACAAAGATGGCGAAGTGTTTAAGAGCACTTGTTCTGGCAGAGGACACAGTTTGGGTTTTAAGTACCAAATGGAGACCAAGCCCTCTTCTGGCTTTTGGGGCCACTGCATGCAAGTAGTTCAGAGACATATATGCTAGAAAATTACCATATTAAAAAAATAAGTAAATCTCTACATTAAAAAAGAACTACATTAGGGATTCTGTGACAGTCTACTTCTCCTGAGCATCAGTAATGAAGTCTAGGCCCCAAAGAAGTCATATGTCAAAATTGTTGTCATTTACCAAATTGTGTCCAGCATGCAGGCAACAAAAGTATTTTTTTTTACATAAAATGGATTTTCTTTCATATTAAACATGAGAAAATTTTATATATCTCCATCCTTCAAAAAGTAACAAAAAGGAATAAGTCCCAGTTTTAAAGTCTGCTTAAAGCTGGAACACATAAAGATTTTATTTGAGTAAAACTCTAATAAATTAAAATATATCTCACTAATATGAAGTGCTATCTATGTAGTACTATGGAGTAATGCTCCAAAATGCATAACAATTTTGATTCATAATCTTTTGGTTTGGTCTGTCCCCACACATGCCTCATTCCTTCAGAAAGTTGATAGGAAAGTGTTTCCTCAGCTAGGAAATCTAAGGCTTTTTGTGTTTTATCATGTTATAGTTCTTTAGATTGTTGGTTGGTTGAGTCTTGCTATGTAGCTTGGCTAGCCTGGAATTAGTTGTGTAGACCAACTTGCCTCCAACTCAGAGATTCCCTTAGCTTTGCCTCCAAGGGCAGGAATTAAAGGTGTGCACTAACGCCAGAAAAATTAAGGGGGGGGGGCAAAATCAGACTTAGTGATCTCTTACATGTGAGATGTAAGAGAACTTACAGGGCATAGAGTTTAGAGTCGGGAAACGTGAGTGATGCTTTGGACAGAAATAAGACTCAGAAAAGTCACAGGAAAAGACTACAGGCAAAAATGGTCTTTAACATCACAGTACACTATAACCACTTTTTAGCAGAAATAAAAACTGGTACACTTAGAAATATACTAGAATTGTTTAGAGTTATCTTATACTGTAAAAGAAAAATAATCATCATTCTGAAATAGCATAATTTTTATTTTTTTAATTTCTTTCATTTTAGAGCAAATGCATATTAGATTTCTAAAAATATTTTTCATCTTTTGAAATTAAAATAGAATTACATACTTTTCCCCTTTCTTCCATCCTTTGTGCTTCTCCTCCCCTTGTTCTCTTTCAAACTCATGGCCTCATTTTCTTTATGTATAACAATACCAAGACCTGAAAGCAAATGCATCAAATCTTTTTTTAAAACTACCTGTGTTGGTTAGGTTTTGTCAAGTTGACACAAATCTAAATATATGAAGGAAGTAGAAATCTCATTTGAGAAGTTTGGGTCCTCAAATTGGCCAGTGGACAAGTCTCTGAGGAATTTCTTTGGTTAGTGGTTGTCCAGAACCAGAAAGTAGATATATGTGGTTAGTTTAACAAAAGTTATATTTATTATGCTGATGATCATAACTAGGGTCCTAAGCCACTCTCCCTACTATAGTTCACCTGTGCAGTGTATCTTAGCTGAAGGTCAGGTTCAGTCTCAGAAGCCTCTGATTTGACAGTCACCTTTCTGAGGGAGATTCTCCAGTTGTACTTAGATCAAGATGGCATTTCTCCAGATGTGTAGAACAGAACATTACTCTTGTTCTCTGCTTTTATATTGTCCAGTGGGCATCATGGGGTTCTAGGACTATGTGAGGATATCTTGAATAAAGGCTGTTACTGAGTTCTTTTTATTAGGTGCAGTCTTGGATGTAGTGAGGATCCTGACTTTTCATGTTTAAAAGGCATATGTTTAGTATGTTCTTTACAGTAGTTGATTTGGGAGGACCCAAATCACTGTAGGAAATGGCAGCTCTGGGCAGATGGTCCTGGTTGCATAATAAAGCAGTCTGAGCAAGCCACCATGAAATATTTTTACCATGGTCTGCTTTAGTTCCTGCCTCTAGATCCCTGGCTTTAGTTTCTGTCCTGATTTCCTTCATGGTTGTCTTAGTTTAAGTTTCTGATGGTGTGATCCCCATAGATTGCTCATACTGTTTTCTTACTGAACTCAGGACTACTAACTAGTCCAAGGATGGCACCACAAAAAATGGGTTAGACCCTTTCTCATCAATCATTAATTAAGAAAATGCCTACAAATCATGGAAACTAAACAACTCTCTATTTAATGACCACTGCGTCAAGGAAACTTAAATTATTTATTATTCACTTATTTATTCACCTTATGTCCTGATCACAGCCTGCCCTTCCCTTCCAGTCAGTCACCCACTCATACAGTCTCTCCTCCCATCCTTCTTCCCTTCTCCTCTGAGGAGGTGGTACCCCCTCCACTCTAGGTGCCAGCCCACACAGGCATATCAAGTTACAACAGAACTAGGCATATCCTCTGTCATTGAGGCAGACATGATAGCTCAGTTAGGGGAACAGGATCTACAGGCAGGCAACAGATTCGGAGACAGCCCATTTCTGTTGTTGGGGGACACAAATGAAGAGAAAGCTGCACATCTACTATATGTGCATAAAGGGTCTGGGTCTGGTCCATGTATGCTTTTTGGTGGGTGGTTCAGTCTTTGGGAGTCTCTAAGTGTATAGGTTAGTTGACTCTGGTTGTTTTGTTTTGTTTGAGTCCCTATTCCTTCTGGATACCTTAAAGATTCCCTTGGGTTTTCCACAAAACTCCCAAGCTCCATCTAATGTTTGGCTGTGGATCAATGCATCTGTTTTGGTCAGCAACTGGGTAGAGCCTCTCAGGAGAATGTGATGCTAGGCTCCTGTGTGCAAGCAGAGTAGAACATTATTAATAGTTGTGGATTGGTGCTTACCTATGCAATGAGTCTAAAGTTAGACCAGTCATTTGTTGACCATTCCCTCAATCTCTGCTCCATATTTGTCTCTAAACTTCTTGCAGCAGAACAAACTTTGAGTCAAAGGTTTTATAGGTGGTTTGCTGTCTCTCTCCCTCCTCTGAAAGTTCTGCCTGGGTACAGGAGGTGGCCACTTAAGGCTCCATATCATTCTTTCTAGAAGTCTCATCTAGAGTCACTCTTATAGACTCTCTGGAGCATCCCCCATCCCAGATCTCTGGCAAGTCCTAGAGTAGCCCCTACCCACGGCATGCTGTCATTCTCCCAACCCTATCTCCTGGGCTCTCCTTACACACGATATCTTCTCCCAACCTTTACTCTCCATACCCACTAACACCCATTTTTCCCCTCCATCCCTTGTGACGGTTGTTTTACTTCTCCTTCTGAATGAGATTCAAGTATCCTACCTTGTTCTCTTATTGTTATTTAGCCTTTTGGGGACTATGGATTGCAACATGTGTATCCTGTACTTTATGCCTAATATCCACTTATAAGTGAGTACATACCATACATGTCTTTGGATTACATCACTCAGGATGATATGTTCTTTTTTTTTTTTTTTTTTTTTTTTGGATTTGGTTTTTTCGAGACAGGGTTTCTCTATATAGCCCTGGCTGTCCTGGAACTCACTCTGTAGACCAGGCTGGCCTTGAACTCAGAAATCTGCCTGCCTCTGCCTCCAGGAGTGCTGGGATTACAGGTGTGCACCACCACCCAGCAGGATGATATGTTCTAATTCCATCCATTTGCCTTTGAATTCCTGATGACTTTGTTTTTAATAGCTGAGTAGTATCCCATTGTGTAAACAAACTAAATTTACTTTATCTATTCCTCATTTGAGGGACAGCTGGGTGGTTTCCAGTTCATGACTATTATAGGAAAAGTGTCTATTAACATAGTGAAGCAAGTGTCACTGTGGTATGGTGCAGCATACTTTGGGTATATGTTTAGAAGTAGTATAGCTGGGTCTTGAGGTAGGACTACTCCAGTTTTTCTAAGAAACAGGAAAGTTGACTTCCATAGTGCTTGTACAAGTTTGCATTCCAACAAGCAATGGAAGAGTGTCCCCCTTGCTTTACATCACTGCCAGTACCTGCTGTCACTTGAAGTTTCGATCTTAACCATTCTGATGAGAGTAAGGTAAAAACTCAGCTTTGTTTTGATTTGCATTTCCCTGCTGACTAATGACATTGGACATTTCTTTAAGTATTTTATCACCATTTGAGATTCCTCTGTGGAGAATTCTGTTTAGTTCTGAACCCATTTTAATTGGATTATTTGCTGTATTGGAGTCTAACTTCTTGAGTTTTTATATATTTTGGATATACTTTGTTGGATATATGATTGATGAAGTTCATCATCAGATGAAGTCAATTCTGTAGGCTGCTGTTTTGTTCTATTGACAGTGTCCTTTGCCTTATAGAGGCTTCCTTTTTCATTGTGGGCTTATTTCTGGGTTTAAAATTTAATTCAGTTTTTCTCTTTCTGTACGAATACAATGTAGTTTTTTTATTACTATTGCTTTGTAATACAGCTTGAGATCACCTATGGTGAAACCTCCAGAAGCTCTTACATTGTACAGGATTGTTTAGCTATCCAGCAACTTTGGTTTTTCCATATAAAGTTGAGAATTATTATTTCATGGTTTGTAAAGAATTGTGTTAGAATTTTGATGAAGATTGCATTGAATCTGTGGATTGCTTTTGGTAAGATGGCCATTTTTACTATTTCAACCCTACTAATCCATGAGCATGGGAGGTCCTTCCATCCTCTCATATCTTCTTCAATTTCTTTCTTCAGGGACTTGATGTTCTTGTCTTACAGGTCTTTAACTTGCTTAGTTAGAATCACACCAAGATATTTTATATTATATGTGGTTATTGTAAAGGGTGTTTTTTCCTTGTTTCTTTCTTAGTCCATTTATCATTTGTATAAAAAAGGATTACTGATTTTTCTGAGTTAATTCTGTTTCTAGCCACTTTGGTGAAGGAGTTTATCAACTGTTGTAGTTCTCTGGTAGAATTTTGGTGGCCAGTTATATATACTTTCATATAACCTGCAAATAGTTATACTTTGATTTCTTCTTTTCTAATTTGCATCCCCTTGAACTCCTTTAGTTGTCTTATTGCTCTAGCTAGACCTTCTAAGGCTATGTTGAAGAGAGGAGAGAGTGGATAGGCCTGTCTTGTCACTGATTTTATTAGAATTGCTT
Source organism: Apodemus sylvaticus (assembly GCF_947179515.1). Lineage (NCBI taxonomy): Eukaryota > Metazoa > Chordata > Mammalia > Rodentia > Muridae > Apodemus > Apodemus sylvaticus. Next base: position 52,880,911 of record NC_067490.1, on the reverse strand, counting down.
TAAGTTTCTCTCCATTTAATTTAATATTAGCGATTGGATTGCTGTATTTCCCCCCTTTTATTGTGTATATTTCTGATCACCCGAAGACTATTAACATAAAGAAGTGTTGTGTTTTGTCAAAGGCTTTTTCAGTATCTAATGACATGATCTTATGTCTTTTTTCTTTCAGTGGTTTTTTTTTTTTGATATGATAGATTACATTGATGGATTTTCCTATATTGAACCAACTCTGCACTTCTAGCCTGAAGCCTACTTGACCATGGTGCATGATGTTTTTGATGCATTCTTGGATTTTGTTTGCCAATATTTTATTGAGTATTTTTGTATCAGTGTTCATAAGAAAGACTGGTCTGTAACTCCACCCTGCCACTCACTTTGTGTGGTTTAGGTATCAGTCTGACTATGGCCTCTTAAAATTAATTTGGAAAAGAAAAAAATACACAAAGAAATTAAAGACTTTCTAAAATTCAATAAAAAATAAAGACATGATATACCCAAAGTTATAGGCCCCAATGGAAGCAGTGTTAAGAGGAAAAGTGTTAAATTCCTCCATTAAAAAAAGAGTTGGAGTGATCCCATAATGCAAATTAACAGTACACCTGAAAGTTCTAGAACAAGAATAAGCAAGCACACCAAAGAAGAGGGAATGGAAGGAAATGATCAAACTCAGGGCTAAAATCAATTAGAAACAAATAATCAATGAAACCAAGAGCTTTAGGATTTTTAGGCTTTGTTTTATTTGGGTTTTTTGTTTTGTTTTGTTTCTTGAGAAAAATCAACAAAATAGACAAACCCTTAAACTAAACAACCTAACTAAAAAGCAAAGACAATATTTAAATTAACAAACTCAGAAAAGAGAAGAGAGACATGTATACTAAAGAAATGCAAAGAATCACTAGGTCTGACTTAAAAAGCCTGTACTTCCACAAAGCTGGAAAATCCAAATGAAATGAATGATTTTCTGGGTAGACTCCACTTATCAAAGTTAAATAAATATAAAGTAAACTATCTAACTAGTCCTGTAGCCCCTAAAGAAATAGAAGCAATCATTGAAAGACTGGCCTTCATCAGACCATGAAGTAGAAGCATATAGGTTAGATTCTTTTCCTGTACCCATTCCCTTCTTCTGCCCATGGAATCTTCTGAAACACCCCCAAGCTACCCTCATTGACTTGCTGTCCTCAACTTTCTGTCCCCAACTTATAGAGTCAACCAGATGGCTAAAGGCCATACATACACAATCAACAAAAGCCAGGGCAAAGACACCTCTCCTACTACTGTAAGACCTGGATATCCTAACAGAACCAAGGCACAAGAAAATGACCTTAAATCCAATCTTATTAAAATGATAAATGCTTTTAAAGAAAAAAATGAATAAATTTCTCAAAGAAATATGGGAAAATACAATCAAACAGGTGAAGGCCTACAGAGTAAATAAATAAATACTGTAAAGAAATACAGGGAAAAATTTAGACAGGTAAGGAAATAAAACTGCTTAAGACCTAAACATGTAAATAGAAGCAATAGAAGCAAACTTAAGGGACTCCGCAGGGAAAAAAAATCTAGGGAAGAAATGGGAACAGCAGACTCAAGCATCACCAACAGAATAAAACAGTTGGAACAGAGAATCTCAGGCATAGAAGACATGATAGAAGAAATTAATATATCATTCAAAGAAAATGTTAAATGTAAAAAATTCTTGACAAAAAACATCCAGGAAATCTGGTATACTGGAAAAAGACCTAACCTAAGAATAATAGGAGTAGCTGAAGGTGAAGAGTCCATGGACCAGTAAATATTTTCAACAAGATCATAGAAAAAAATTCCCCACTCTAAAGAAAGAGAAGTCTCATTCATTGAGGTTCTGGAATGGCAATTACATAGGTCCAGAAAAGGAAATCCACCCTCATATAATAATAAAAACACAAAACCTACAGAACAAAGAAAAATATTAAAAGGCTGCCCTCTCTTGCCCATCTATTCAATACTCGAAGTTCACATTAAAGCAATAAGATAGCTAAAGGATATCAAGGGGATACAAACTGGAAAGGAAGAAGTCAAAGTATTATTTATGCAGATTATGTTATAGTATAAACAAGCCACCCCAAAAGTTCTACAAGGGACCTCCTATAGGTGATAAACACCTTCAGCAAAGTGGCTCAATACAAAATTATCTAAAAAACATTCAGTGGCCCTCCTTTATACACATTGTAAATCAGCAGAGAAAGAAATTAGGGGGGAAATACCCTTTATAATAGTCACAAATAATATATACTCTTTTGGTATAACTCTAAACAAACAAATGAAAACCTATATGGCAAGAACTTTAAATCTCTGGAGAAAGAATTTGAAAATATCAGAAGATGAGATCGTCCATGCTCACGGGTCAGCAGGTTTAACATAGTAAAGATGGCCATCTAAGCAAAAGCAATAAACAGATACAATGCTGTTATCAAAATTCCAACACAGTTCTTTACAGACAATCAAAGAACAATTCTAAACTTCATAGAAAAAAAAACAGGATAGCTAAAATAATCCTCTACAATAAAAGAACTTCTGGAGGTATGATCTCAAGCTATACTACAGAGCAATAGTAATACCAACTGCGTGGTATTAGTATAGAAACAGACAGATTGATCAATAAAGTTGAATTGACTTTATTGAGAAATAAACCAGCAGAACTATGGACACTTTAATTTTTTTTTTACAAAGAACGCAAAACCATATAATGGAAAAAAGAAAGCATCTTTCACAAATGGTCCTAGTCTAACTGGATGTCTCTGTGTAGAAGAATGCAAGTAGAACCATATTTATCACCCTGCACAAGATTCAATTCCAAGTGGATCAAAGCCTCTAAACCAAAAGTGGACACTGTAAGTCCAATAGAAGAGAAAGTGGGAAATAGCCTTAACCACATCAGTGTAGGAGACAATTTCCTGAACAGAACATCATTGAGTCTAAAAATTGACAAATGGATCCTCATGAAACTTAAAATCTTCCATAAGGCAAAGAACATTGTGAGCCTACTAATTGGAAAAGAATTTTTACTAACCCTATATACAACAGAGGGCTAATATCTAAAACATATAGAACTCAAGAAATTTGACACCAACAAAGTAGATAACAGAGTTAAAAAATGGGGTACAGTGATAAACAGAATTCTCAACAGAAGAATCTCAAATGGCCAAGAAGTACTCAAAGTAATATTCCATGTTCTTAGCCATCAAGGGAGATGCAAATTAAAAGAACCCTAAGGTTTCATCTTACACTGGTAAAAATGACTCAGGTCAAAAACTCAAGTGACAGTACACCATTGCTGGTGGTAGTGGAAACTTGTGCAACCACTTTGAAAATCAATTTGGTGGTTTCTTAGTAAATTGAGATTAGTTCTATCTCAAGACTCAGATATCCCATCCCTGGTAATATACCTAAACTATGCCTATAAGGATACTTGCTCAAATATGTTCATAGCAGCTTCATTCATAATAGCCAAAAACTAAAAATGACCTAGATGGCTCTCAACTAAAAAATGGATGAAGAAAATGGGCAGCTGGGAAAGGATCCTTCCGGTTACTATCTGCACCTGGAATCTGGGACTGTCCCACAGCTCTCTGTGCATGAGTCCCATCTGGAGAGAGCTGGTCTCCCAGGAGCCTCACTCCCAGGCTCAGAGGTAAGATCTCTATGTTCTCTACAATAACTGTCCAGAATGAAACTGACCAGGAGCAGCAGGGCACAGGAACAGTGGAGCAGCTGAAACAGGATCCTTCTGATCAACATCTGCACCCAGAAGCTGGGGCTATTCCACAGGCCTCTGTGCACAGATTCTGCAGGAAGAGAGCTGGTCTCCCAGAAGTGCTAACAGAGGCTTACAGGCCCACAGGAGGGACCAGCTCCTGCCAGAGACAGCAAGACCAACTAATAGCAGAGATAGCCAGATAGCAAAAGGCCAGCACAAGAACCCTACCAACAGAAACCAAGGTTACTTGGTATCATCAGAACCCAGTTCTCCCACCACAGCAAATCCTAGATACCCAAAACTCCAGAAAAGCAAGATTTGGATTTAAAATCATATCTCATGATGCTGATAGAGGACTTTAAGAAGGACATAAATAACTCCCTTAAAGAAATACAAAAGAACACAGGTAAACAGCTAGAAGCCCTTAAAGAGGCAACACAAAAATCCCTTAAAGAATTACAAGAAAACACAAACAGGAGAAGGAATTGAACAAAACCAACCAGAACCTAAAAATGGAAGTAGGAAAAATAAAGAGATCACATAGGGAGACAACTCTGGGGATAGAAAGCCTAGGAGGAAGATCAGGAGTCATAGATGCAAGCATCACCAACATAATACAAGAGATAGAAGAGAGAATCTCAGGTGCAAAAGATACCATAGAAAACATTGACACAACAATCAAAAAATATACAAAATGCAAGAAGCTCCTAACTCAAAACATCCAGGAAATCCAGGACACAATGAGAAGACCAAACCTACAGATACTAAGTATAGAAGAGTGAAGATTCCCAACTTAAAGTGCCAATAAATATCTTCAATAAAATTGTAGAAGAAAACTTCCCCAACCTAAAGACAGACATACCCACAGACATGCAAGAAGCTTACAGAACTCCAAATAGTTTAGACCAGAAAAGAATTTCCTTCCATCACATAATTATTAAAACACCAAATGCACAAAACAAAGAAAAAATATTAAAAGCAGTAATGGAAAAAAGGTGAAGTCGTATATAAATGTAGACCTATCAGAATTATACAAGATTTCTTGCCAGAGACTATTAAAACCAGAAGATCCTCAGCAGATCAAGTACAGACCATAAGTAGCAAAGGCTACTATCCCCAACAAAATTCTCAATTACCTTACATGGAGAAACCAAGACACTCCATGACAAAAACAAATACCTTTACACAAATCCAGCCCTAGGGAGGATAATAAATGGAAACTCCAACACAAGGCTGGAAACTACAGCCTAGAAAAAGCAAGAAAATAATCTTTTTTTAACAAACCAAAAAGAAAATAGTCACATAAACATAATTCCACCTCTAACAACAAAAATAATATGAAGAAACAATCACTTTTCCCTAATATCTCTTAATATCAATGGATTCAATTCCCCAAGAAAAAGACATAGACTAACAGACTGGATACAGAAACAGGACCCAACATTTGGTGCATATAAGAAACCCATCTCAGTAAGAAAGACAGACACTACCTCAGAGTAAAAGGCTGGAAAGCAATTTTCCAGGCAAATGACCTCAATAAAGAAGCTGAAGTATCCATTCTAATATAGAAGGAAATCAACTTTCAACCAAAAATTATCTAAAAAGGTAAGGAAGTGTAGCCGCCCGCAGCCACATGTAAACCGGGTTATCTGTTGAGAGAATTTTGGGGTTATAGGGAAGAGGGGCGAAAAGAAAGTGCGGCTAAGTCAATGTTCACTGATCAAAGCCATAAACTTTAATGGCGCCAGACCTTTTAACAGTTTGGGCAAACCCTTCCCCCCAGACTCCAGGCTGAGTTCCGGTGGAAGTTGTCTAGCTTCTCTTGGAGGTCTTCGTCTTGACTGCTCCGGCAGCTAGATGGGTCACCTGTTTAATTCAGGAATTCCTATACCTGGAGGAACAATGAACTTAACCTTTACTACGAGCGCTCCACCCTAGGTGGAGCAGGATCTTGGCTTTCTGGGAGAAGTTAACCTTGACCAAAGTCAAACTCTGACCAAGTACAAGTCTGCCCCAATATGGCTCTGTACAAGGAAGAATACTTCATACTCATCAAAGGAAAAATCTACAAAGAACTATCAATTCTGAACATCTATGCTCCAAATGCAAGGGCACCCACAAACATAAAAGTTTACAAATGCTCAAAGCACACATTACACCTTACACAATAGTAGTGGGAGACTTCAACACATCACTCTCAGCAATGGACAGATCATGGAAACAGAAACTAAACAGAGACACAGTGAAACTAACAGAAGTTATAGACCAAATGGGTTTAACAGATGTCTATAGAATATTTCATCTTAAAACAAAAGGATATAACATCTTCTCAGCACTCCATGGTACCTCCTCCAAAATTAACAGTCACAAATCAGGCCTCAACAGATAAAAAAAGATTGAAATAATCCCATGCATCCTATCAGATCATCACAGACTAAGGCTAGTCTTCAATAACAACAAAAACAACAAAAAGCCCACATACACATGGAAGCTGAACAACACCTTACTCAATGATAACTTGATCAAGGAAGAAATAAAGAAATTAAAGATGTTTTAGAATTTAATGAAAATGAAGCCACTGCAGGCCCAAACTTATGGGACACAATGAAAGCAGTACTAAGTGGAAAACTCATAGTTATGAGTGCCTCCAAAGAGAAACTAGAGAGAGCATACACTAGTAGATTGACTGCACATTTAAAATCTCTAGAACAAAAAGAAGCAAATACACCCAAAAGGAGTAGATGGCAGCAAATAATCAAACTCAGGGATGAAATCTACCAAGTAGAAACAAAAAGAACTGTACTAAAAATCTACCAAACTAGGAACTGGTTCTATGAAAAAAACCAACAAGATATATAAACCCTTAGCCAGACTAACCAGAGGGCACAGAGTATCCAAATTAACAAAATCAGAAATGGAAAGGAGACATAACAACAGAAATTGAGGAAATCCAAAAAATCATCAGATCCTTTACAAAAGCATGTTTTCAACAAAACTGGAAAATGTGGTTGAAATAGACAAATTTCTAGACATATACCAGGATCCAAAGTTAAATCAGGATCAAATAAAGGATCTAAACTGTCCCATAACCCCTAAAGAAATAGAAGCAGTCATTAATAGTCTCCCCCCCCCCCAAAAGCCCAGGACAAGGAGGTTTAGTGCAGAATCCTATCAGATCCTCAAAGAAAACCTACTATCAATACTCTCCAAACTATTCCACAAAATAGAAACAAAAGAAACACTACCCAATTCATTCTATGAAGCAACAATTACTCTGATACCTCAACCACACAAAGACCCAACAATGATACAGAACTTCAGACCAATTTTCCTTATAAATATCAATGCAGAAATACTCAAGAAAATTCTTGCCAAATGAATCTAAGATCACATCAAGACGATCATCCATCATGATCAAGTAGGCTTTATCTCAGGGATTCTGGGATAGTTCAATATACAGAAATAATCCACTATATAAACAAACTGAAAGTAAAAAAAAAATGTTCATTTCATTAGATGCTGAAAAAGCATTTGACAAAATCAAACACCTGACAAAATCAGACTTCATAATGAAAGTCTTAGAAAGATCAGAAATTCAAGGTCCTTACCTAAACATAGTAAAAGCAATATATAGCAAACTATTGACCAACATCAAACTAAATGGAGAGAAATTTGAAGCAATCCTGCTGACATCAGGGACTAGACAAGGCTGGTAACTCTCTCCATATCTGTTCAATATAGTACTCGAAATTGTAGGCAAAGCAACTATACAACAAAAGGAGGTCAAAGGGATACAAATTGGAAAGGAAGAAATCATAATATCACTATTTGCAGATGATAATAGAGTATACTTAAGTGACCCCAAATATTCCACCAGAGAAATCCTAATGCTGATAAACAACTTCAGCAAAGTGGCTGAATATAAAATTAACTTAAGCAATTCTATTGCCTTCCATTGCTCAAACAATAAATAGGCTGAGAAAGAAATTAGGGAAACAACACCCTTCACAACAGTCACAAATAATATAAAATACTTTGGTGTGACTCTGACTAAGCAAGTGAAAGATCTGAATGACAAGAACTTCAAGTCTCTGAAGAAACCAAAGAAGGTCTCAGACAATGGAAAGATCTCCCATGCTCAAGGATTGGCAGGGTTAATATAGTAAAAATGTCCACCTTACCAAAAACAATCTACAGATTCAATGCAATCCCCATCAAAATTCCAACTCAATTCTTCACAGAATTAGAGCAATTTGCAAATTTATCTGGAATAACAAAAAACCCAGGTTAGAACAAACTACGCTCAGCAATAAAAGAACTTCTGGAGGAATCACCATCCCTGACCTCAAGCTCTACTACAGCACAATCTTGATAAAAACTGTATGGTATTGGTACAGTGACAGGCAGGTAGATCAATGGAATAGAGTTCAAAACCAAGAAATAAACCCACGTACCTATGGCCACTTGATTTTTGACAATGGAGCTAAAACATCCAGTGGATAAAAGAGCATTTTTAACAAGTGGTGTTCGTTCAATTGGAGGTTAGCATGCACAAGAATGCAAATTGATCCATTCTTATCTCCTTGTACAAAGCTCAATCCAATTGGATCAAGGACCTCTGCATAAAAACCAGATACACTGAAACTAATAAAAAAAAAAAAAAAAGGAAGTGGGGAAAAGCTTCCAGCATATGAGGACAGGGGAAGCAGAACAGAACACCAATAGCTTATGCTCTAACATCAAGAATTGACAAATGGGACCTCATAAAATTGCAAAGCTTCTGTAAGGCAAAGGACACTGTCTATAGGACAAAATGGTAACAAACATATTGGGAAAAGATTTTTACCAATCTTGTATCCAATAGAGGACTACTATCCAATATATACAAAGAGCTCAAGAAGTTAGACTCCAGAGAACGAAATAATCCTATAAAAAATAGGATACAGTGCTAAAGCAAAAAAATTCTCAACTGAGGAATACCAAATGACTGAGAAGCACGTATGGAAATAGTCAACATCATTAGTCATTAGGGAAATGCAAATCAAAACAACCCTGAGATTCTGCCTCACACCAGTCAGAATGACTAAGATCAAAAACTCAGGAGACAGCAGGTGCTGGGGATAATGTGGAGGAAGAGGAAAACTCCTCCATTGTTGGTGGGATTGCAAGCTGGTTAAAAACACTTTGGAAATCAGTTTGCCAGTTCCTCAGAAAATTGAACGTAGTACTACCTGAGGATACAGCTATATCACTCCTGGGCACATACCCAGCAGATGCTCCAACATGTAATAAGAGCACATGCTCCACTATGTTCATAGAAGCCTTATTTATAATAGCCAGAAGCAGGAAAGAACCCAGATGTCCCTCAACAGAGGAATGAATACAAAAAAATGCGGTACGTTTACACTATGGAGTACTACTCAGCTATTACAATCAATCAACTCATGAAATTCTTAGGCAAGTGGATGGAACTAGAAAATATCCTGAGTGAGGTAACCAAATCAGAAAAGAACACTCACTGATAAGTGTATGTTAGCCAAGAAGTTTGGAATACCCAAAATATAATTCATATACCACATGAAGCTCAAGAAGAAGGATGACCAAAGTGTGGATACTTCAGTCCTTCTTAGAAGAGGAACAAAATACCCTTGGGAGGAGATACAAAGTGTGGAGCAGAGACTGAAGGAAAGGTCATACAGAGACTGCCTCACTTGAGGATCCATCTCATGTACAGTTATCACTATTGTGGATGCCAACAAGTGTTTGCTGGCAGGAGCCTGAGATAGCTATCTCATAAGAGGCTCTGCCAGTGCCTGACAAAAACAGAGGACAAGGCTCTCATCTAACTGAGCACTGGGTTCCCAATGGAGGAGCTAGAGAAAGGACCCAAGGAGCTGAAGGGGTTTGCAGCCCTATAGGAGGAACAACAATATGAACCAACCAGTACCCTCAGAGCTCCCAGGGACTAAACCACCAACCAAAGAGTACACATGAAGAGACCCACGGCTCCAGCAGTATATATAGCAGAAGATGGTCTTTTCAGACATCAATGAGAGGAGACATCCTTGGTCTTGTGAAGGCTCAATATCTCAGTGTAGGGGAATGCCAGGACTTAGGAATGTGTAGCTTAGTGAGCAGGAGAGGGTGGATGGGATGGTGGGTTTTCAGAGGAGAAATGGGAAACAGGTTAACATTTGGAATGCAAAAAAGAGAAAATATCTAAAAATAAAAAATAAAAAAAGGAAAAAAAAAGAAAATATGGTACATCTAAACAATGGAATACTATTCAGTTAATAAAAAACAAAGACATGAATTTTGCAGGCAAATGGAAGGAAATTGAGAATATCATCCTGAGTGCGGTATCCCAGAGACAGAAAGAAATCTGTGCAATGTATTCACTTTTAAGTGAACACTAGCCATAAAGTGCAAGACAACCACACTACTATTCACAGACCCAAAGAAACTGCTTAATAAGGAGTTCCCAATGGAGGGTGTGCAAATTTCACCCAGGCAGGGAAACTAATTAGTCACTGGAAGTGGATGGAGAGAGGGAACTCAGTAGGAGAGGAGGTGAGGATGGGTGTCTTGTTTCCTTCCATTGCATCCCTTCCCCCACCAGGACTGCCTGGTTGAGCCTTGGTAGAAGAAGATGTGTAGTCTTGCTGGGACTAGATATCCCAGGGTAGGGTTAGTCCAAGTAGGTTTCCCTTCTCTGTTCAGGGAAACTTGTAAGGATGGGACTGGGGCTGTGACTAAGATTCAAAATTACTAAAAGGAAGTAATAATACTAATAATAATGATAATAATAATTTTTAAAAAAGAAAAAGTTTCTTGCAGTGGAAAATAGCCAAACCACCACTACCACCAAAACAACAACAACAAAAACAGTAACAACAGCAATAACAACAACAACAAAAACACCACAAAAAACCCCATAAAACACGGGGGCCAAATTTTAGAGGAGATATTTTCTTAATTGGGGTTCTCTCCTCTCATGTATTTTTAGCTTGTGTCAAGTGAAAAAAAATATCCAATAAAATGATGGACTGTATCTGTGAGTTGAAATAAATTCTGACCTTCCCCTTCCCCATGTTTTAGTCATAGAGTTTATCACAATAGGAACCTAACCCAGATATTTCCCATATTTTTATCTTTTTCTTCTATAGTTAAATTTAGTTTTAGGTAGAGGATTGTAGTCTGAGTTTTTCCCTTAGGTATAATCCAGCTTGTGTCAATCCTATGTATTTGCTGACTATTTCTGTTCAGCCTTTTGAGAATGAAAAGCAAAAGACATCTATTTTATTCACATAGGTTCAAGTTAGGACGTGATGACACTCTGATGTTGTAGTTCTATTAGGATTTGCGCTCAGCGCTGGCAAGTGTAGTGGAGAAATCATCGCCAGGTTTTTGTTGTTGCTGTTGTTGTTCACATTTTTAACTTAAATTTAATTACATCACTTCCCATCTCCTTTTCCTTCCTTTTATCGCTCTTGTTTATGATCTTCTTCACAAATCCATACCGAGATCTTCTTTAACTACTTTTACACATACAGATAAATGAATAACAAACATACATCTACTGAGTCCATTCAGTCTTTGCTAATTAACAAACATATTACCGAGGGATGCTCACCAAGTACGTGAATAAACTTTCCTGGTTTCAAGCATTAAGAATTATTTTTTTTTGTCTTTTTTTTTTATTTGATATAATTTATTTACATTTCAAATGATTTCCCCTTTTCTAGCCCCCCACCCCCACTCCCCGAAAGTCCCGTAAGCCCCCTTCTCTTCCCCTGTCCTCCCTCCCACCCCTTCCCAGTTCCCTGTTCTGGTTTTGCCAAATACTGTTTCACTGAGTCTTTCCAGAACCAGGGACCACTCCTGCTTTCTTCTTGTATCTCATTTGATGTGTGGATTATGTTTTGGGTATTCCAGTTTTCTAGGTTAATAACCACTTATTAGTGAGTGCATACCATGATTCACCTTTTGAGTCTGGGTTACCTCACTTAGTATGATGTTCTCTAGCTCCATCCATTTGCCTAAGAATTTCATGAATTCATTGTTTCTAATGGCTGAATAGTACTCCATTGTGTAGATATACCACATTTTTTGTATCCACTCTTCTGTTGAGGGATACCTGGGTTCTTTCCAGCATCTGGCAATTATAAATAGGGCTGCTATGAACATAGTAGAGCATGTATCCTTATTACATGGTGGGGAATCCTCTGGGTATATGCCCAGGAGTGGTATAGCAGGATCTTCTGGAAGTGAGGTGCCCAGTTTTCGGAGGAACCGCCAGACTGCTTTCCAGAGTGGTTGTACCAATTTGCAACCCCACCAGCAGTGGAGGAGTGTTCCTCTTTCTCCGCACCCTCTCCAACACCTGCTGTCTCCTGAATTTTTAATCTTAGCCATTCTGACTGGTGTAAGATGAAATCTTAGGGTTGTTTTGATTTGCATTTCCCTAATGACTAATGAAGTGGAGCATTTTTTAAGATGCTTCTCCGCCATCCGAAGTTCTTCAGGTGAGAATTCCTTGTTTAACTCTGTACCCAATTTTTTAATAGGGTTGTTCGGTTTTCTGGAGTCTAACTTCTTGAGTTCTTTATATATATTGGATATTAGCCCTCTATCTGATGTAGGATTGGTGAAGATCTTTTCCCAATTTGTTGGTTGCCGATCTGTCCTCTTGATGGTGTCCTTTGCCTTACAGAAACTCTGTAACCTTATGAGGTCCCATTTGTCAATTCTTGCTCTTAGAGCATACGCTATTGGTGTTCTGTTCAGAAACTTTCTCCCTGTACCGATGTCCTCAAGGGTCTTCCCCAGTTTCTTTTCTATTAGCTTCAGAGTGTCTGGCTTTATGTGGAGGTCCTTGATCCATTTGGATTTGAGCTTAGTACAAGGAGACAAGGATGGATCAATTCGCATTCTTCTGCATGCTGCCCTCCAGTTGAACCAGCACCATTTGTTGAAAAGGCTATCTTTTTTCCATTGGATGTTTTCAGCCTCTTTGTCGAGGATCAAGTGGCCATAGGTGTGTGGGTTCATTTCTGGATCTTCAATCCTGTTCCATTGATCCTCCTGCCTGTCACTGTACCAATACCATGCAGTTTTTAACACTATTGCTCTGTAGTATTGCTTGAGGTCAGGGATACTGATTCCCCCAGATTTTCTTTTGTTGCTGAGAATAGTTTTAGCTATCCTGGGTTTTTTGTTGTTCCAGATGAATTTGATAATTGCTCTTTCTAACTCTGTGAAGAATTGAGTTGGGATTTTGATGGGTATTGCATTGAATCTGTATAGTGCTTTAGGCAAAATGGCCATTTTAACTATATTGATTCTACCGATCCATGAGCATGGGAGGTTTTCCCATTTTTTGAGGTCTTCTTCCATTTCCTTCTTCAGAGTCTTGAAGTTCTTGCCATACAGATCTTTCGCATGTTTGGTAAGAGTCACCCCAAAATACTTTATACTGTTTGTGGCTATTGTGAAGGGGGTCATTTCCCTAATTTCTTTCTCAGCCTGCTTATCCTTTGAGTATAGGAAGGCCACTGATTTGCTTGAGTTGATTTTGTAACCTGCCACTTTGCTGAAGTTGTTTATCAGCTGTAGGAGCTCTCTAGTGGAGTTCTTTGGGTCACTTAGGTAGACGATCATGTCGTCTGCAAATAATGATAATTTGACTTCCTCCTTTCCAATTTGTATCCCTTTGACCTCCTTATGTTGTCGAATTGCCCGAGCTAGTACCTCAAGTACAATATTGAAAAGATAAGGAGAAAGGGGGCAGCCTTGTCTGGTCCCTGATTTCAGTGGGATTGCTTCAAGTTTCTCTCCGTTTAGTTTGATGCTGGCTACCGGTTTGCTGTATATTGCTTTTACTATGTTTAGGTATGGGCCTTGAATTCCTGTTCTCTCCAAGACTTTAAGCATGAAAGGATGCTGAATTTTGTCAAATGCTTTTTCAGCATCCAATGAAATGACCATGTGGTTTTGTTCTTTGAGTTTGTTTATGTAGTGGATTGTATTGATGGATTTCCGTATATTGAACCAACCCTGCATTCCCGGGATAAAGCCTACTTGATCATGGTGGATGATCGTTTTGATGTGTTCTTGGATTCGGTTGGCAAGAATTTTGTTGAGTATTTTTGCATCGATGTTCATAAGGGAAATTGGTCTGAAGTTCTCTTTCTTTGTTGGATCTTTGTGTGGCTTTGGTATCAGCGTAATTGTGGCTTCGTAGAAGGAATTGGGTAGTGTTCCTTCTGTTTCTATTTTGTGGAATAGTTTGAAGAGTATTGGTGTTAACTCTTCTTTGAAGGTCTGGTAGAATTCTGCACTGAAACCATCTGGTCCTGTGCTTTTTTTGGTTGGAAGACTTTCTATGACTCCTTCTATTTCTTTAGGCTTTATGGGACTGTTTAGATGGTCTAGTTGGTCCTGATTTAATTTTGGTATTTGGTATCTGTCAAGGAAATTGTCCATTTCCTCCAGATTCTCCAGTTGTGTTGAGTACAGGCTCTTGTAGTAGGATCTGATGATTTTTTGGATTTCCTCAGTTTCCGTTGTTATGTCTCCCTTTTCATTTCTAAGTTTGTTAATTTGGATACTTTCTCTGTGCCCTTTGGTCAGTCTGGCTAAGGGTTTATCTATCTTGTTGATTTTCTCAAAGAACCAGCTCCTAGTTTTGTTGATTTTTTGTATGGTTCTCTTTGTTTCTACTTGATTGATTTCGGCCCTGAGTTTGATGATTTCCTGCCTTCTACTCCTCCTGGGTGAAATAGCTTCTTTTTGTTCTAGGGCTTTCAGGTGTGTCATTAAGTTGGTAGTGTATGCTCTCTCCATTTTCTTTTTGGAGGCACTCAGGGCTATGAGTTTTCCTCTTAGCACTGCTTTCATTGTGTCCCATAGATTGGGGTATGTTGTGTTTTCATTTTCATTGTGTTCTAAAAAGTCTTTAATTTCTTTCTTTATTTCTTCCTTGACCAAGGTGTCGTTGAGTAGAGTATTGTTCAATTTCCACGTGTATGTGGGTTTTCTGTTGTTTCTGTTGCTATTGAAGACCACTTTTATTCCATAGTGATCAGATAGGAGGCATGGGATTAGTTCTATCTTTTTATATTTGTTGAGGTCTGTCTTTGACCAATTATATGGTCGATTTTGGAGAAGGTACCATGAGGTGCTGAGAAAAAGGTATATTCTTTTGTTTTAGGATAGAATGTTCTATATATATCTGTTAAATCTAATTGGTCCAAAGCTTCAATTAGTTTCATTGTGTCCCTGTTTAGTTTCTGTTTTCCTGATCGGTCCATTGAGGAAAGTGCAGTGTTGAAGTCACCCACAATTATTGTGTTAGGTGCAATGTGTGCTTTTAGTTTTAATAAAGTTTCTTTTACGAAAGAGGGTGCCCTTGCATTTGGGGCATAGATGTTCAGGATTGACAGTTCTTCTTTTTGTATTTTTCCTTTGACCAGCAAGAAGTGTCCCTCAGGGTCTCTTTTGATGACTTTGGGTTGAAAGTCAATTTTATCTGATATTAAAATGGCTACTCCAGCTTGTTTCCTGAGACCATTTGCTTGTAAAATTGTCTTCCAGCCTTTTACTCTAAGGTAGTGTTTGTCTTTGACCCTGAGGTGTGTTTCCTGTAAGCAGCAAAATGTAGGGTCCTGTTTACGTATCCAGTCAGTTAGTCTGTGTCTTTTTATTGGGGCATTGAGTCCATTGATGTTAAGAGATATTAAGGAATAGTGATTGTTACTTCCTATCATTTTTGACGTTATTTTTTAAATTTGATTGCTTAACTTCTTTTGGGTTTGATGAAAGGTTACTATCTTGCTTTTTTCAGGGTGGAGTTTCCCTCCTTGTATTGGTGTTGTCCTCCTATTATCCTTTTTAGGGCTGGGTTTGTGGATAGATATTGGGTGAACTTGGTTTTGTCGTGAAATATCTTAGTTTCTCCATCTATGGTGATTGAGAGTTTTGCTGGATATAGTAGTTTTGGTTGGCATTTGTGTTCTCTTAGAGTCTGCATGAGATCTGCCCAGGACCTTCTAGCCTTCATAGTCTCAGGTGAAAAGTCTGCTGTGATTCTGATAGGTCTTCCTTTATATGTTACTTGGCCTTTTTCTCTTACTGCCTTTAGTATTCTTTCTTTGTTTAGAACATTTGGTGTTTTGATTATTATGTGACGGGAAGTATTTCTGTTCTGGTCCAGTCTGTTTGGAGTTCTGTAGGCTTCTTGTATATTCATGGGCATCTCTCTCTTTAGGTTAGGGAAGTTTTCTTCCATAATTTTATTGAAGATATTTGCTGGCCCTTTAAGTTGTAAATCTTCACTCTCATCTATGCCTATACTCCTTAGGTTTGGTCTTCTCATTGTGTCCTGGATTTCCTGGATATTTTGGGTTACAAGCTTTTTGCACTTTGCATTTTCTTTAACTGTTGAGTCCATGGTTTCTATGGAATCTTCAGCATCTGAGATTCTTTCTTCTATCTCTTGTATTCTGTTGTTGATATTTGCATCTCTGTCCCCTGATTTCTTCCCAAGGCTTTCTATCTCCAAAGTTGTCTCCCTTTGAGTTTTCTTAGTTGTTTCTACTTCTGATTTTAGATCCTGGATGGTTTTGCTTAGCTCCTTCCCTTGCATGTTTGTGTTTTCCTGTAATTCTTTAAGAGATTTTTGTGTTTCCTCTTTCATGAGCTCAGCCTGTTGACCAAAGTTCTCCTGTATTTCTTTAAGAGATTTTTGTGTTTCGTCTTTCATGACCTCAGCCTGTTGAGCAAAGTTCTCCTGTATTTCTTTAAGTGTTTTTTGCATTTCCTCCTTGTTGGCTTTTGTATTCTCCTGGATTTCTTTCAATGATTTTTGTGTTTCCCTTGCAAGGGCTTCTAACTTTTGATCCATTTTCTCCTCAATGTCCTTCATGTGTTCCTGTACCAGCATCATGACCAGTGATTTTAAATCCAAATCTTGTTTTACTGGTGTGATGGGGTATCCAGGACTTGCTGGTAGAGGAGAATTTGGTTCAGATGTTGCCATATTGCCTTGATTTCTGTTAGTGACGTTTCTGCGTTTGCCTTTTGCCATCTAGCTCTCACTGGTGTTACTTGGTCTTGTCAGTGCTGGACTCACCAGTGCAAGCTGCCCCTTCCCCGTTGGCCTCTGGTGCACAGCTTACACTCTGCACTGCCTATAGACAGGGTGCTGTTGTCCAGGCTGTTCAGATCCCGAAGCAGGCACCTGAAGGCTCCCGCTGGGGTCCGCAGGATTTATTGGAGCACACCGACTTCTCCCAGCTGGCCGCCCGGAAGCCCCCACTAGCCTCTTGAGGGACCTGGAGATGTGGCGGCCACCCAGGCTGATCTGAAGCGGAGAGAGTTGAGCTGGGGGCTTCTGCCTGAGGCCTTGCCCCAGATTGTGTCTGTGGACCAGGTGGAACCCGTGTGCACCCCCAGGGAGCTCCGAAGGTGAATGTTGCTGTGACCTCCCCTGTGCTCCGCTCACTCCGCTGGGCAGCCGATTTCCCCAACCGGGCTGGCGCACACTAGGTTAGCCTTGTCGCCTGGGCCCTGAGTCCAGGCAAACGCCTGGGAAGCCAAGGTCCGAGCAAAGTTCCCCTAGGGCTATGTCTGTTATTTGGGTCCGCCAGGTGACCCGGATGGCGGGCGTGCGCGTCCGCGCTCCGCGAAAGCACCGGGAGAGTCTGTTGTGCTAATAACCTCCTGGGCTGGTTGACACACAGATGGCCCACCAAGCCGCCCAGTTCTTGGGGTCAGTCCTGTGCCTTTTGGGGCCTAGACCCCCGTTTTGTTAGCCTCAGGCTACGCTTGTTAGCAGTCTCTGCCCTCCCGAGCACTCTGGCTCCTGTAGGCAAAATGGCGGCGCGTTCACCGGCCGGGGCAAAAAAAAAAAAAAAACTCCTGGCTGGGTTGGCGCCCCGATGGCCACTCGAACAGCCCAGGGCCTGGGTGCAGGCCAACGCCCGTCTGGCTCAGACCCCTGCGGTGTTGGGCCTAGGATTATGTTTGTGTACCTCAGTCTGACCGATCTCTGGAGCCCGGGATCAAGATGGCGGTGAGTCTCTCCTGACTGGCAGGCAGCCGAGTTCTGAAGTGGCTTCCGTGCAGCGAAAGGCTCCGCAGAACCGCAGTTGCTTGCCGCCCGGCTGGTCAGCGAAGGTCAGTGGTCGTGGGCGCAGGGCCTAACTGGACCCTGTGTCGCCTTGGTTCCACCGCTGATGGCCCTTCAGCTGGAGCAGCCACTGCTACCGCCGCCGCCGCCGCCGCCGCCCTCTGTGAACATCAGCATTAAGAATTATAATTGCCTATTACTATAGAAATCCTGAAATAGTTCCCCCTCACTTAATATAAATTTTATTTCTATTCAGTTTTCCTTAACTTTGACCATGGTATCTTTCAAAGGTTTATCTTATATTTTAGCCATCACTCCAAAGTACTTTATCTAAAACCAAGCTATTTTAAGCCAGATTTTTCTTCAGAATTTACGTGAGGAAAGCTGTTTTTTTTTTTTTCTTAAACCAAGCAAGGTAATCTTGGTTAGTGTTTCAAAAGTACTATATTTCACTTTGTATTTAAGCTGAGTTAATACTCAGCTTAAATCACCATGTAGGTGATTTTATGCTCAGCAGTTTATTTATTGGAATCAATAAGCAAGCGTTGACAGAACAATATAAGCCTACCCCCACTCAAAACTATTTCATGGGTCTGGGTCAGATATTTGAGACTCTGAATCTTCTAGTAAGCAGCTAAAATTGGTACTTCTACTTCTGGGAGACAAGAGATGTTTTCACAGTCATGTGACCTATCAAAAAACACACATTTGTGTGTGTGTGTGTTCTGAGAAGTGTGTAAACTCTATAATTGATAAATTTTCTGGCAAATGACAATAAACAATACTTTCTGGAATTCAATTTCATTATATTATTTTTATACTGTTCATTAGCTCTTTTTGCTTTCTTTTATTTAATATTTGTCTCTCTGGTTTATACCAGCCAGGCTTCTGTATCATATGCTGTATTAATTCTAGAGAACTCGCTTCAGTTTTACAGGGTCTAGGGCACTGACTAAATCATGCCTGACATTTGATTAATATTTGCAAATAAGAAAAAAAATCACTGGAAACAGTGAAGAATGAAAACAAACTGTCAGCAGGGTGTGCTAATATATAATAGTAGAAGAAAATATACTGTCATAAATATGATCGAAGAATGTGTAGATTCACAGAAGAAACAAAAACTACAAACCATAAGAAGTCCGCAAATCATCATAAGCAAAGATATTCAAATTTACATATTAGTTATACATTGTCAATGATTCCTTAAAGGTAAAACTCAATGCTGAGAGGTGTGTTTTGACCAATACTCTCCAATTAAGTGGGCTACAGAGAAGCTCTTCCAAGTCTTGTGTGATGAGGCAGGAGTATAATTCCTACTAATCAAGAACACATCCTGGGAAATAAAAATTAATTCAGTTCAGCATTTGACTAAAAGTGCATTTATCTTATAAGTTTTCAAACAAAAAAGGTTTGAATATACATGTCACTTAACAGAAATTTTAAATATGTCATGGTATATGTGGCCCTTATAAGCCATGGCAGTGAGAAATGACTACTGGCTATAATATTAATAATATTATATAAAATGTTATAAGATATGAATATATAATACAAGGACATGAGTATGGGCAGGAAAAATTCTTAGCAATCTGTTTGTACATATATAAATTTGCAAAGTATTGACTTATTAGCTTGATACTTAGTTTTTGATAGTTTTTATTTGGGAATTTGAAGAATTTATATGATTTTATCTTATATAATGTGAATATTAACCATGTTTATATTGAATACATGTATGTTTGAGATATAGTGTGAAGCACTTCCATTTCACTTCTATGAAATGGATGTCTCTGTGTCACTAGTGAGGAGGCAAAGCAAGGCCACAAGTTCCAGAGTCCGTGGTCTTGAAAGCACGTCTTAGCTTAGGTTTGATATTGTACTGTATTTTCAAATTGTACTTCATTGTCTCTTCCCTTTCTTCCCTCTAAATTCTACCTAATACTCCTTCTCTCCTTCAAATTAATGACCTCTTTAATTATCATTTGTTATTGCATGTATTTGTATATATATGAATAGTCCCAAATATAACTTTAAGTCCATATAATGATATTGGTGTATGTTTTCAGGGCTGACTGTTTCACCAAATGACCAATTGGTGTGCTCTTCAGCTACTTCCAGTTTTACTGTTTCCTAGAGGTTGTTAGGTAGGGTTGAAGCCTCCTGGGCTTTTCCCCATGCAATTTGGTCCTTACACTTCCAGTTAAATGCAATCTTTGCCATCACTAAAGAAACATCTCTTTGCAACAGACAGATACCACTACAGAAAGGCTTTTTAGAAGAGTCAGTTAGAGAAAAGTGTTAAGTTCTAAAAAGCTGGCGTTAGCTCTTTGTCTGCATTGTAGTCTCCACACCAGAGTTAGCTCACCCCAGGCTGGAAAGATTAACTCTGTGTTGTAGAGGGCTTTATAGAACAAGTCCTGTCTCTCCCGCCCTTTAGATAATAAAGAGTTACCATGGATTAGTCTAATACCATTCTACAGTTATCTTGCTTAAAATAAATGCTTGGCAAAGTGAATGATCCCAATTAAACTGCTGGGGAAGACTCAAAGGCCTGGCTTGCTTCTTCTGATGAGTTTTCTTTTCTGCAGCTACTATCTGCTAGTGAGGGCTACCTGTGGACACACCCTCTTCTCCTCACCTACATGGGATGCCATTGGAAGTAGCCCTTGTGGGCTACAGAGAGCTTGCAAATAATAGTCTTGAAGTTAACTCTAACTGTGATACCTAGAAGTGGAATGGTTGCCATGAGCCTTGATATTATATAGTGGATTGCAGGCCTTTGCTCTCTCACATATCAATGGAAAGAGGACACTACCAAGAACCTGATCTTTTACCATATTGTTTCTATTACAAACAGTAGAGAAACCTCTATAGATGGTGGAGGGATTCTGAGAATCAACGTTCTTCTTAGGGTCTGCAGATTGCATGGACTAACCAGTTGCATGAAGTGTTGTGGTCATGTCATCTGGCTTTTCAAAGATTGTCCTGAGAGTGGCTTTGCTGTACCTCAAGTCAGCCCAAGCCTTCGCTCTTGGAGCAAAATTGACTCTGCACAAGCCTATATTGGAACTTCAGTAGTGCTAAAATGTGATAGCTTTAGATATTTATGAAACTTTCTTTTTTTATAGTTTTGTTCTCTTTCCCCTTCAACACAATTTAAAAAAATACTTTTTATTTGAAAACATACCACCAGGATATTTATTTTTCCTGGGGTGGTGGTGAAATTTTTTTACAGTGTCTTCAGTTAAGAGAGAATCTGGGCATAATGAAGAATGAAACACAGTAGAAATGTAAAAATGCTTACATTAATGAAACATAGCATATTATTGGACTCTTAACGACTTTCTGTTGCCAAATCAAGGTTTGCTATTCAGCACCTGAGCACCACTATCCCTAGAGTACCATGGCATGTTTGGAGATAAGAGAGGTGTCCTATTTTGTTTGACAAAAATCTTATTTTTCCTTTCTAATGGCTTTTTACTAGATATTAGGATGATGCCAGAGACTCATTGTTGCAAACATATATTCTTTTAAGACACGTTTTAAATTATATATATTTAGGTAGGTTGTGGGGTTGCTATTATCCAATGAATAGTTCAGTAACTCTTGATAAAAAAATATGCACTGAAATATATAAAATGAAATATTTGAGGTTATCGTACAAACTGGCATTCATAGCACAAACCTTGTGTTTCTTTGAGGCCTGACTCAACACATTTTGACAACTGTTATCTTTACTGATCTCGGTGGTGAGCTGATATCTTGAGCAGTCTGCTAGAGCAAGGCAGTGGTCCCCTGCCGCCTCCATTGATCCTCCCTCACAATTAATTTCTCCCTGCTGCAGTTTCTCCCCAGACTTTGCATGGGGTCTCCTGCCTTTTGCTTGTAATCATCCACAACTCTAGCTCTCTTTAGCCTGCCTGATGAGAGAAGAGCTTGTGTCTCACTTATGCACAGCAGTTCTTTTCGAATGGAATTGGTCACATTGGTAGGATCAATGAGTTAAAACAAAATAGTAACTTTAGATTAGTTCTGTAAATAAATGAATCTCGTATCATTTCAGATAAAATTTTGGAGACTATTTAGATATCATATAAGACATTGAGATCTGAAAGGGCAAGACAATTTAATAAGACAATGAATGAGAAAAAAATTAAAAGATTAGAAATGATGAGTTTGTATCTTTAGATAATAGCAAAGAAACCAATAAAATAAAGGAAGCCGATAGGGCTAGCAAGATGGCTCAGCAGGTGAAGGAATGTGCTTCAGAAGCCTGGTTACCTGAGTTTGATCCTCACAGCCCATATAAAGGTAGGAGAGAACCAACTCCACAACGTTTTCTGACCTCCTTATGTGCTCTGTTATACTCCCTGCCCCATCATGAATGTGCACATACTAATAACATCACTCAGAGGCTGAGAACTGGGCTGGCCACAGAATGAAGTGCTCGACGCATCGCCCCAAGGCCTCAGCTTTCATTCCTCTCCTACCAGCTTGCTCCTGTGCAACAAGTCATTGATCCTGACTGCCCACCGGAGCCTGCACACTACCCACTTTATATTCCAAAAGTCTTTAACATCAATAAATGTATATTTCATACAAAATAAAAATAAGTTTTTGAAACATAAGAAAAAATTATTTATACATAGTAAAAACCAATAATTGATCTTGTAAAGGAACCATATGTTTTTCCATAGAAATTTGACAAGTAAAATGTTTAAAATACCACTATATCTGGAAGTTTTGTTTTTATAGAAATGCACACACACACACACACACACACACACACACACACAAACAAATACTCACACACACACACCTTCCTTCAGTTATGTTCTTTTGGAGGAGGGAAAAGAGAATAATCATTTTCCAATTCAAATTAAACCACATCACATGGTATAGTTATAAAGGGCTGTGCTGCTTCTTTACAAAGAAAATATCTTATTTATACTAATTGGGATTGTTTGAAGGCATTGCTTCATGAAAACAGTATATCCTTTAGAATGTATTTATTATTCTGGTTCTATAAATATATATCCACATATTTATCTGTCTAAATACACAACACAGTTATACATTTCTATACACAGAGTGAAGAAACGGAAGTATATTTGTTGTTACTAGTATCTATCAGTATGCATTATTTTGGGAGAATGTTTTCTCTTTGGGGGCAGATTTTGTCAAGACATGTTCTCACTGTTTAGCTCTGGCTATCCTGAAACCCAGTATGTAGGACAAGCTGGCCTAGAACTCAACAGAGATCCACCAGATATTGGGATGTGTGTGCCCCTATATTTAATTAATATTTGAAGTTTTTGACAAAGTGGCTGTATTTTTAGAGTTTTAAAAGGATTTGAAGGGTTTCATAATATGAAAACATCTCAACATCTCAGAAATATATGTTAGCCACACTTAAGAGATTCAGGGCCGCAACCCAACTAAAGAATGTGCCCAGTCTTCTTGAAGATGAATTCAGTGAAATTAAAAATGCTAATCACTTCTGGATAATACATTGTAGGATATGAAATCTGACTTCTTTTCTATGAGCTTCAGAATACATTACCTTGAAGGAGATGATCTTCATATTTTGTTCTTTTTATACATATTTCTTATTTTATTTTTAAGAATTTTCTAACATATACAATGAAATATTTACCATATCCCTCGCTAATCCCTCATATCTCCTCAGCACAATATGTCTCCTTCTTAAGTGCACTTCTTCCTCTTCCCCACTGTTTCTCCTCCTCCTCTTTCTCTTCGTCCTCTGTCTTCTTTCTTCTTCTTTTTGAGTACTCTGCTAAGTCCAGTTCCTGCTTCCCATACTTCCTTGAGTTGGAATCACCCCCTGGAGCATGTGTTTCGTTTGGTTTTATTTGTTTGTTTTGAGGCAGGCATCTCACTATACAGGTCAGACTGGTCTTAAATAACTGGTTTTTCTCCTGCCTCAGCCTCATGAGAACAGGATGACAGCTGTAAACCACTGTGCCCCAGCTACTGTTTTCCTTGTTAATTTCTATCAATGGTAGAAGAAAAGATATTTTTTTAAAAAATGGTTCTGACCCACACACCTATGGCCACTTGATCCTCGACAAAGAGGCTGAAAACATCCAATGGAAAAAAGATAGCCTTTTCAACAAATGGTGCTGGTTCAACTGGAGGTCAGCAT
The DNA here is from genome assembly GCF_947179515.1 of Apodemus sylvaticus. Lineage (NCBI taxonomy): Eukaryota > Metazoa > Chordata > Mammalia > Rodentia > Muridae > Apodemus > Apodemus sylvaticus. Next base: position 52,856,872 of record NC_067490.1, on the reverse strand, counting down.
GCAGAAGAATGCGAATTGATCCATCCTTGTCTCCTTGTACTAAGCTCAAATCCAAATGGATCAAGGACCTCCACATAAAGCCAGACACTCTGAAGCTAATGGAAAAGAAACTGGGGAAGACCCTTGAGGACATCGGTACAGGGAGAAAGTTTCTGAACAGAACACCAATAGCGTATGCTCTAAGAGCAAGAATTGACAAATGGGACCTCATAAGGTTACAGAGTTTCTGTAAGGCAAAGGACACCATCAAGAGGACAGATCGGCAACCAACAAATTGGGAAAAGATCTTCACCAATCCTACATCAGATAGAGGGCTAATATCCAATATATATAAAGAACTCAAGAAGTTAGACTCCAGAAAACCGAACAACCCTATTAAAAAATGGGGTACAGAGTTAAACAAAGAATTCTCACCTGAAGAACTTCGGATGGCAGAGAAGCATCTTAAAAAATGCTCAACTTCATTAGTCATTAGGGAAATGCAAATCAAAACAACCCTAAGATTTCATCTTACACCAGTCAGAATGGCTAAGATTAAAAATTCAGGAGACAGCAGGTGTTGGAGAGGGTGTGGAGAAAGAGGAACACTCCTCCACTGCTGGTGGGGTTGCAAATTGGTACAACCACTCTGGAAAGCAGTCTGGCGGTTCCTCCGAAAACTGGGCACCTCACTTCCAGAAGATCCTGCTATACCACTCCTGGGCATATACCCAGAGGATTCCCCACCATGTAATAAGGATACATGCTCTACTATGTTCATAGCAGCCCTATTTATAATTGCCAGATGCTGGAAAGAACCCAGGTATCCCTCAACAGAAGAGTGGATGCAAAAAATGTGGTATATCTACACAATGGAGTACTATTCAGCCATTAGAAACAATGAATTCATGAAATTCTTAGGCAAATGGATGGAGCTAGAGAACATCATACTAAGTGAGGTAACCCAGACTCAAAAGGTGAATCATGGTATGCACTCACTAATAAGTGGTTATTAACCTAGAAAACTGGAATACCCAAAACATAATCCACACATCAAATGAGATACAAGAAGAAAGCAGGAGTGGTCCCTGGTTCTGGAAAGACTCAGTGAAACAGTATTTGGCAAAACCAGAATGGGGAACTGGGAAGGGGTGGGAGGGAGGACAGGGGAAGAGAAGGGGGCTTACAGGACTTTCGGGGAGTGGGGGGGGGCTAGAAAAGGGGAAATCATTTGAAATGTAAATAAATTATATCGAATAAAAAAAATAACAATAGTAGAAACAAAGAGAACCATACAAAAAATCAACAATACCAGGAGCTGGTTCTTTGAGAAAATCAACAAGATAGATAAACCCTTAGCCAGAATGACCAAAGGGCACAGAGAAAGTATCCAAATTAACACACTAAGAAATGAAAAGGGAGATATAACAACGGAAACTGAGGAAATCCAAAAAATCATCAGATCCTACTACAAGAGCCTATACTCAACACAACTGGAGAATCTGGAGGAAATGGACAATTTCCTTGACAGATACCAAATACCAAAATTAAATCAGGACCAACTAGACCATCTAAACAGTCCCATAATGCCTAAAGAAATAGAAGGAGTCATAGAAAGTCTTCCAACCAAAAAAAGCACAGGACCAGATGGCTTCAGTGCAGAATTCTACCAGACCTTCAAAGAAGAGTTAACACCAATACTCTTCAAACTATTCCACAAAATAGAAACAGAAGGAACACTACCCAATTCCTTCTATGAAGCCACAATTACGCTGATACCAAAGCCACACAAAGATCCAACAAAGAAAGAGAACTTCAGACCAATTTCCCTTATGAACATCGATGCAAAAATACTCAATAAAATTCTTGCCAACCGAATCCAAGAACACATCAAAACGATCATCCACCAAAATCAAGTAGGCTTTATCCCGGGAATGCAGGGTTGGTTCAATATACGGAAATCCATCAATACAATCCACTACATAAACAAACTCAAAGAACAAAACCACATGGTCATTTCATTGGATGCTGAAAAAGCATTTGACAAAATTCAGCATCCTTTCATGCTTAAAGTCTTGGAGAGAACAGGAATTCAAGGCCCATACCTAAACATAGTAAAAGCAATATACAGCAAACCGGTAGCCAGCATCAAACTAAATGGAGAGAAACTTGAAGCAATCCCACTGAAATCAGGGACCAGACAAGGCTGCCCCCTTTCTCCTTATCTTTTCAATATTGTACTTGAGGTACTAGCTCGGGCAATTCGACAACATAAGGAGGTCAAAGGGATACAAATTGGAAAGGAAGAAGTCAAACTATCATTATTTGCAGACGACATGATCGTCTACCTAAGTGACCCAAAGAACTCCACTAGAGAGCTCCTACAGCTGATAAACAACTTCAGCAAAGTGGCAGGTTATAAAATCAACTCAAGCAAATCAGTGGCCTTCCTATACTCAAAGGATAAGCAGGCTGAGAAAGAAATTAGGGAAATGACCCCCTTCACAATAGCCACAAACAGTATAAAGTATCTTGGGGTGACTCTTACCAAACATGTGAAAGAACTTCAAGACTCTGAAGAAGGAAATGGAAGAAGACCTCAAAAAATGGGAAAACCTCCCATGCTCATGGATCGGTAGAATCAATATAGTTAAAATGGCCATTTTGCCTAAAGCACTATACAGATTCAATGCAAAATACCCATCAAAATCCCAACTCAATTCTTCACAGAGTTAGAAAGAGCAATTATCAAATTCATCTGGAACAACAAAAAACCCAGGATAGCTAAAACTATTCTCAGCAACAAAAGGAAATCTGGGGGAATCAGTATCCCTGACCTCAAGCAATACTACAGAGCAATAGTGTTAAAAACTGCATGGTATTGGTACAGTGACAGGCAGGAGGATCAATGGAACAGGATTGAAGATCCAGAAATGAACCCACACACCTATGGCCACTTGATCCTCGACAAAGAGGCTGAAAACATGCAATGGAAAAAAGATAGCCTTTTCAACAAATGGTGCTGGTTCAACTGGAGGTCAGCATGCAGAAGAATGCGAATTGATCCATCCTTGTCTCCTTGTACTAAGCTCAAATCCAAATGGATCAAGGACCTCCACATAAAGCCAGACACTCTGAAGCTAATAGAAAAGAAATTGGGGAAGACCCTTGAGGACATCGGTACAGGGAGAAAGTTTCTGAACAGAACACCAATAGCGTATGCTCTAAGAGCAAGAATTGACAAATGGGACCTCATAAAATTACAAAGTTTCTGTAAGGCAAAGGACACCATCAAGAGGACAAATCGGCAACCAACAAATTGGGAAAAGATCTTCACCAATCCTACATCAGATAGAGGGCTAATATCCAATATATATAAAGAACTCAAGAAGTTAGACTCCAGAAAACCAAACAACCCTATTAAAAAATGGGGTACAGAGTTAAACAAAGAATTCTCACCTGAAGAACTTCGGATGGCGGAGAAACATCTTAAAAATTGCTCAACTTCATTAGTCATTAGGGAAATGCAAATCAAAACAACCCTAAGATTTCATCTTACACCAGTCAGAATGGCTAAGATTAAAAATTCAGGAGACAGCAGGTGTTGGAGAGGGTGTGGAGAAAGAGGAACACTCCTCCACTGCTGGTGGGGTTGCAAATTGGTACAACCACTCTGGAAATCAGTCTGGCGGTTCCTCCGAAAACTGGGCACCTTACTTCCAGAAGACACTGCTATACCACTCCTGGGCATATACCCAGAAGACTCCCCACCATGTAATAAGGATACATGTTCTACTATGTTCATAGCAGCCCTATTTGTAATTGCCAGATGCTGGAAAGAACCCAGGTATCCCTCAACAGAAGAGTGGATGCAAAAAATGTGGTATATCTACACAATGGAGTACTATTCAGCCATTAGAAACAATGAATTCATGAAATTCTTAGGCAAATGGATGGAGCTAGAGAATATCATACTAAGTGAGGTAACCCAGACTCAAAAGGTGAAACATGGTATGCACTCACTAATAAGTGGATATTAACCTAGAAAACTGGAATACCCAAAACATAATCCACACATCAAATGAGGTACAAGAAGAAAGGAGGAGTGGCCCCTGGTTCTGGAAAGACTCAGTGAAACAGTATTCAGCAAACCCAGAACGGGGAAGTGGGAAGGGGTGGGTGGGAGGACAGGGGAAGAGAAGGGGGTTTGCGGGACTTTCGGGGAGTGGGGGGGCTAGAAAAGGGGAAATCATTTGAAATGTAAATAAATTATATCGAATAAAAAAAAATAAAAAAAATAAAAAAATAAAAAAAATAAAAAAATAACAATAAAAAAATTAAAAAAAAAAAGAATACACCTAATTTAAAAAAATAAAAGAAACTCAGAGGAAAAAAAATGGTTCTGATTGTTTATTTTGTTCTTTGAGATTCCTATATCTCCTAAGATTGGAGAAATATGATCAATGTCTGAAGCTTATGAAGAGGACTTGGCCATATGCCTCTTTTGAAATGCTAATTCTTGGAACATTTTAACCCTTGGAGCACACTTGGAACATTTTAACCCTGGAGTCTCCTAGTTACACTGAATAAACTGGAGCATTTGCACTCAACCAGCTAACTTCCTTGAGGAGGAAGTTACCAAGGAGCTTTAAAAAAAACCACATTCAAGTGACTTAGTACATTCTTGGAGATTCTGCAATTAATGTGATTAAAAGCAACATCATATAATGAAGATGAAACCTTATTTCTGAAGATAGCAGCACACTTGGGCAAGGAAATGTTAAATAAAGACAACATGAACTATATGGAATAATCAAACTATGCAGCCTGCCTCTTAAAAGTCTTGGTACAGAGGTAGTGAGGAACTATGGAAACTCCTGCAGAAAAACAGGGACTCTAATATGCTCGCTCAGCATTCCACTGATTTGTAGAAACCATCAGATGCCTCAAACTGGTGCTGGAAACAGCAATGAGCAAAGGATATAAAAGAACAGCTTAGTAGTAATAATCTCAAAAATAACTGTATATTAATATTAATTTTTGGATTATAAATTCATTTTGAGCTAGATAATTGAATGGGGATTAGACTTCTATCATGTTTGATAGAAATATTTTCTATTAAAGATATGTGTTAGTAAACTTACATGTTAGTAATATTTAAACTACATAGAAATTAAAATTTTGAGCAGTTTTAAAAAAAACGGATATTAATGAAAAATTGGTAGTATAAATATGTTCCAATAATAGATATACTGCTAACATATTGTAGCCTGATGCAAGAGAATTACTGTCTGGGCTACATAATGAGTTTGAAGCCAGCCTGGGTGTACATAAGTCATTCATGGCCAATCTGGGCTATATATTGGGACCCTTTCTTCAAATTGGTATATGTGAAGGTAGTATTAATATGAAATTAAATCAATAGCCATTAGTTTCGTGAGCTTTGAAATTCAGTTTGGAATTTGGGCTTTACAAAAATTTGGCTTAAATATTTTTCCAACATAAAATTTTTATTGATTTTGGGGAATTTCACATAATGCACTCTGATTAGTCTTCCCAGGGCCTCCCCTGACCCTTGTGACCTCTCCTCCAAAAGAAGAAAAAAAATACACCAAGTCCAACTTGTGCTGTCCATATACTCAGTGGAGAATGGTCAAACTCCCGCTTGCCAGCTTCTTAGTAGCTACTTGTATTTTAATGCTGATTGAGTCCCCCAAAATCATTCCCACAAGAGGGTTTGCACAAAGCTTCTGGGAATCTGCCCCTAGTTAATTCTGGTGGGTAAATAAAGATTCCAGCAGCCAATAATTGGAGAGAAGAGAAAGAGGTGGGGTTTTAGGTTTCCAAGGCTTGGGACCTCGAGGCAGGAAGGAGAAGAGATTCTGGAGATGAGTGCAGGACAGAGAGGCAGGCAGAGCCACCATATAAAGGGGCTGGAAGAGTGCGTGTCTCAGAGGGCTGCTCAGTTGGGTCAGGAGCAGACAAGATGGAGCATAGAAATAGTAAGTAGTAACTAGGAATTATCAGCAGGAGGTAGATTCTAGCAGCATAAATGCTAGACAGTTGCCCAGCTATTGTGCTATTTAAAGTATATAAAAATATAAAGATTGTGTGTGTGTGTGTGTGTGTGTGTGTGTGTGTGTGTGTGCGTGTGTGTGTGCTTTCATTTGGAAACAAACCTTTGAAGCAGGAAGCAACCCCGTACTGGGATTTATTAAACTATTATTACTACACCCTTAAAGAAAACTGATCCAGCTCCAACCCCTACCAGAAGCCATCAGCTGTGAAGAGTTACACTTCAATATCCCTATCACAATTTTAAAAAGTTCCCTTCAAAGGCTTCCTGTCTAAACAGTTTTTTTGGGGTTCGGGCATGGTGGGGACAGGTTGTTTCAGAGTTTTCTGTCTTTCATTCTCAGCTGTGAATCTGCAATCATTGATAACACTGCAGAATAATTTTCTTTGTCATTCATCGTCAGTAGCAGAATGGATCATGGATTTCTACATGGCCTCTGGTGACAGCATGGAGTACAAACTTCAAAATGGTCTCTGAGAGTAATACACTGACACTATCATGGCCCTTAACAGCAACACAGGCCACAGACATCAACATGGCCCTCAGCTGCAGCATAGACCATGGACCCCATCATAATGTTTCAGGTGGCCACACGGGCTATGGACATTCATATAATACATGGACATCAACTTGGGATGGTCACTGACCATTGACATTAACATGGCCTCCAGGAAAGCATGGACCAAAGGGGTCTTTTAAGGAAGCTCATTTCAGAAAGTGAACCATTCCTCATCTCAGACTTTCTATCGCTCTAACCTGTGCAGCACCCTGAAGGCCCTTCTGTCATACCTGCCAAAGTTATTGCAGCTCCAGTTCTGCTTCTCTCCACCTCTTACATGTTCCTTGGAATTTTTTCCATCTTTCCCACCTCTCCATTGTATATTTGTTGCAAAGTTGAATTGTAAACTGTAGTGTGTCATACAGTGTGTGCGTGTGTGTTTGTGTGTATGTATGTGTGTGTGTGTGTGTGTGTGTGTGTGTTTGCCCAAATACCTTTACATGCAAATACTCATTGCAACAATACATTTGTCTGGCTTAAGGTTTCTTGTATCTGAAAATACTGGACCATCATGGAAACTCATCTAGGATATCCTGCTGTTGCTCAGAAGCAGGGTGCCCTTGTGGTTGGGTAAGGCTTATGGAGTTGGAGGGGCCTCCAGGCCATACCTCTCTGTCTGCTCTGTTGGCCACCCTGAGGCTCATCTGGTACAACCATTGTGTGTGTAGCCTGGTAAAACCATTGTGTTTGTGCAGTGGCATGTGCTCCTGCCCAGCAGAATTAGCAGCCTAGGCTGCAGCAGAGGTGAATCTGTGCTTCGAGCTGGATGGCAGGTGAGGGTGAGGACAACCCTATTCAGTACTGACTTTCGTTGCCTGCTCTATTGCTCCCATGTTCTTTCTAGTTATGTGCCTAGTTTTGACATTCATGACCAAGCTTGAGGGTCCAGGCTGCTATCTTTCTTTCCTTTTATTTCATAATTTCACTTTTTAACAGTATCTTTCCATAAGACCTACCCTTCTCTTTAGCTGTTCTGGAGATACTCTGCACTATGCAGACTCCTCCTTTGTTGCTGGACTTCCCAATGGAACTCAGTCTCGCAGTCTCAGAGCTGCACCATGGTCAGCAGGTGCTGGACACTGCTGCGATCTTAAGTACAAGGTATTTTGGTTTGGGGGTTTTGTTGTTTTCTTTTTTTGGCTATGTATTTCTAACATGTCCAGTTTGAGTCAATATTCCCCAGATACATCAAGTTAACAGTTTTTCCCGGGTTGCTATGCAGAGATAACGATGTGTTGATTATGCTTCACTTTTCACAACCCTATCAATAGGCATTAACAGACTGTTAAGCAGATAATTTATAAATAAAATCTATTCAATTGAACTTAGGAGCAAAATGACTTAACTGGAAGCCACAGTTCCCTTAATAAAGCCAATTCCAAGTCTTTCTAATTAGGAGTTTGAAGAACTCAAAAGATTTTCTTCCTTTTCTTTTCTCCTACTAGACCACTGCCAATGTCTAGTGGGTATAGTTGATGGTTGTCTCTAAGTTCAAAGTACTTGGCATAGATAGGCAGTGAAGCAGTAGATATTCTAGTTGCATACTCTAGTTGGACACACTTCTAGTTGGACATGAAATCACCCCACATTTAAATCTTATACTATGCTTATTCTGAATTCCCAAACATGTTTAAAGAAAGAAGCTCGCTAAAACCAAATCTCTTTTCAAAAAAAAAAATCATTTAACTCTTTGTCTTCAACTTTCAGGATTTGGCTTTTGCTTTTTGAAAACAATTTAAAGTTGCCTATCTAAGGATTGTTTTCTTCTTTACAATTTAAAAAATGCAGACAAAACTGTGGTTCAAGCAACTGTTACTGTCTGTCTATGTCTGTTATTTATTTGAGTAGGGTTTTATAAATTGGTTTTACTGTTGTTTACTTTGTTTTCAGGATCTTTCAGCCCTGATTGTTTTCTAGTGGGTTCTTAGTTTTATTTCCCTTAAGAAAAAAAAAGAAAAGAAAAGAAAAAAGGAAGATGAGATGACTGGACAGGTTAAAGTATTGTCTGGGTTATGTTAGAAAAGAATGTTCTGGTTAGCAATCACATGACATGTGACAGAAGCTCTTCAAATTCATCTTGTTTTATGAACATTCTCAGTACCCAATAGAGGGCAGTAAGCACCAACAGAGCACAGGATTGTACTTAGGGATCTGATGAAGAATGGGATATTTTCTCATCCCTCTTCCAAATATGTGAAACTAAACATTTACTTAATTTAACCACCTGTAAAATATATGGTATATGCCATGTATGTTAAGTAGTTTGTTCTCAGTTAGGTTATGAGAGTTCAGAATCATCTGTGAGAAATATCAAGACATTGTTCTGAACCCTAGGAAGTATTTTGATCATAAATATATTTCAACTTAAAAAGATGCCAATTAGTAAATGATAACAAAATACACCCTTGAAATTAACTCATAGCATTAAAATATGTACAGAATCTTGCAAATTTCACCTTTGATTAATGTTATATAGTTTTAGGATTCTTGTATACAGAGATAAGCATTAGAGAAATCAGAAAAATGAAACACAAATGTTTATCTTCTTAAAGAAAGGAAATGTTTACCTGCCTTCCACCCAGAATGCTGTGAATGGATATAATTTACAACCTAGTAATTTCTTCTATCAGTAGGGCCAGGCTTCACCCAAATGTTTGCCTACCCCACATATTCCCCTATAGATCTTGAACATTGCTTCTCAGACCATAAAACCCATCCTTATGAGAAATGTTAGCTGTAGTTTGCAACCACCTAAGTCACTTCTGTGATGTCTCAGGGTTAAGCCATCCCCAATTTCCATAGGCTACTTAGACATTCTTCCTTAGATCAGTGGCTCTCAACCTGTGGGTTGTAACTGCTTTGGAAAACCTCTATCTCCAAAAATATTATATTATAATTCATAATAGTAGGAATATTGTTAAATAGAATTGAAAATCATTTATTGGTTGGGGATCACCAGAACATGAACTCTATTAAAGGGTTACAGCATCAGGAAGATTGAGAATCACTGCTCTTAACCATTATCTTGATCATTGTTTCTGAGTCAAAAGAACCCATCCTTATGGAAGAAGCCATATATACTTTATTAACAGTTTCATTGTAAACATTTCTTAAGCTGTGAATACTTGAGACTGAGTTAATAGTCATCACAAAACTTTTTTTTTAATATTTTTATTTTCTATATTCTTTGTTTACATTCCAAATGATTTACCCTTTCCCGGATCCCCCCTCCCCATATGTCCCATAAACCTTCTTCTCTCCATCCCTTCTCCAATCAACTCCCTCCTTTTTCTCTGTCCTTATATTCCCTTCCCATGCTAGATCAATCCTTTCCAGGATCAGAACCCTCTCCATACTTCTTCATGGAAGTCATTTGTTATGCAATTTGTGCCTTGGGTATTCAGAGCTTCTGGGCTAATTAATATCCACTTATCAGAGATTGCATTTCATGTGTATTATTTTGTGATTGGGTTACCTCACTTAGGATGATATTTTCCAGATCAAACCATTTGCCTAAAAATTTTGTGAATTCATTGTTTCTAATTGCTGAGTAGTATTCCATTGTGTAAATATACCACATTTTCTGTATCCATTCCTCCTTTGAGGGGCATCTGGGTTCTTTCCAGCTTCTGACTATTATAAATAAGGCTGCTATGAACATAATGGAGCATGTGTCTTTATTGCATGCCGGGGAATCCTTTGGGTATATGCCCAGGAGAGGTATAGCAGGGTCCTCTGGAAGTCTCATGTTCAGTTTTCTGAGGAACCTCCAGACTGATTTCCACAGTGGTTGTACCATCTTACAGCCCCACCAGCAGTGGAGGAGTGTTCCTCTTTCTCCACATTCTCGCCAACACCTGCTGTCTCCTGAGTTTTTGACCTTAGCCATTCTGACTGGTGTAAGGTGAAATCTCAGGGCTGTTTTGATCTGCATTTCCCTAATGACTAATGATGTTGAGCACTTCTTAAGGTGCCTCTCAGTGTTCTATGTCAAAGTTACATTATAATTTAAAGAAAGATATTCATCTGTCTATCTATCTATCTATCTATCTATCTATCTATCTCTATCTCTCTCCCTCCGTGTGTGTGTGTGTGTGTGTGTGTGTGTGTGTACATGCATGCCATGCCATATTGTGGAAGTCAGAAGAAAAATTTCCAGAAGTTACTTCTTTCCTTCTACTTTGTTCTGAGGTATGGTCTCTCTTGTTTCTGCCAATGCACCACATACTGGCCTGAAAACTTATGGATTTGTCTGATTATCTCACATCTCTTCTTAAGAATGTTATTATTATAGACATGTACCATCATATAAACATTTGTATGTAGGTTTCCAATCAAACTCAAGTCATCAGACATCCATATCACATGCTTTGCCAGCAAGTTCTTTGAAAGATTTTAAATATTTTTGATCTTTTGGATAAGTTCTTTGTGACAGAATATTCTCATTGGGTATTAATTTCAGAATTAATAATGTATTTTCATAGATTTTACAACCACAATCAAGATCTTAAGATAAAGCATATACTAATCTAATAAATACTACCATTTGAATTTTATTTAATTTTCTACCACTTTCAGGAATTAATTCTTTGAAAGTTCGATACTTCATATTTTTGAATATATTCACTTCTCCCACAACTTTCCCACATCTCCTCTCTTATTCCAGACCCATTCAACTTTGTGTCATTTTTTAGAAAACATATTGAGTCTAATTAGTGCTGAGGTTATACTTTTAGGTATGTGAACATCTACTGTGGCTTAGTGGTCAATGTCCCAGGATCTATGCCCTTCAAAAAAATTAACTCTCCCTCTTCTGGTGGCAATTAATTAGAATAGTTCTTTAGGTAGGAGTGGACATTCTTGACTCCTCCCTCCATTCTGGGAATTTTGTTTGGCCTGAGCTTCCACAGGTCTTATGCACACTGTTACAACTGCTTTGACTTCATATGTGCAATTGCCCTGTTGTATCTGGGAAACACTATTTTACTGCCTCAAATTCATTGTATAGTCAGCAATAACCTTGAATATCTGTTTCTCCTGCCTCCCCCCTCTCCAGTGTGGAATGCTAGGCATGTAATAATAAGTGGTTCCATACATTGCTTGGAACGAACCCTCAAGTTTTTTGCATGCCAGGCGACCTATCAATGGAGCTACTTTATCAGCCTTTCTCTTGTATGTTGTAAAACAGAATGACATGTGCTATATATCAGTGGATTTGGAGAGGACGATGTTCATCTTGGTACTACAATCATGTGTCTGGGACCTTAGATACAATATTTTGGTACCAATCTTGAGTTCAATTGATATACAAAGATTTGGGCTCTTATTTTTAGTACCTTTCTATATGAAGTCCAAATGATATGCTTTTAAAATAATATTTTTTTCCAATATCCACAACATCGACTAAAAGATATTCACTTTATTTTCAAGTTACTATTTAGTGTAATGTCACAAAAAACAAAATTCTTAATGGCTACATGCTTAAGTCCATGGGGGCGTGCATTGTAGCTTTTGTTTCATGAAGCTCATGATAGAACTCATTATTCTATTTGGGGATTTTATATAGAAGTGGAGAACATCAGGGTTACAATAAGGGTTATTATTCCACAACATTCATTATCTATTTGCCACACCAAAAGTCAAAGTGATCTAAAGTATTCTTCAAAAATAAATAAATAAAATCTTAAGGAGATGGACACGTTAACCATGCTGATCTGATTGTTGCTTACTGTATATGTGTATTAAATGGTACATGGGAGCTCAAAAACCTGTACAATTATTCCATAAATAAATCTGTCCTTGACATTATTTTAGTTATCCCACTGAGAGTTACTTTCTTTCATTTTATTGCTCAATGAGTTACCACTCATTCAGAAAATTTTACTGTATTCAGAAAATGTTACTTTTATAGCAACAATATCTTTTTAAATTTGTGATCAGTTTTGATCAACTGCAGATTCAAAACTCAAAATGAATATACACTCCTCCAAATATTCAATGTGAATGGTGGAGAACCTGCTGGAAATAACCAATGATGCAAACAGAAAAATGTGTCAGAAAATATAAGGTAAGTACGTACATCATCAAGATGAATGGGGAAATTGTGTTTGCTGGATGTTTAGTATGAGTGCATTAGCATGGTTGAGACACAGAGGATTGGTACAGCACAAAACAAAAACAAAAACAAAAGAAACAAACAAACAAAAAAAGATGTTGTTGGAAGTACCAGTGGGAATTCCAAAGTGGTGAGGGCACAACTTGACAGTCATGGGAAAATCTACAGACAATGAGTGAAATAAAAAGAAAAACATCTGTCAGTACACAGCATTCTCCTGAGAGCCTTTATTGAAAGGACAACCACAGCTCAGTAACCCTCCAGGTATCCTTAACAGGATAAGCTTTTGGGAAAAACAAAATGTTATAGAATATAACAATGTATGACTGCAAATTTCATTTGTCAGCAGTTCAAAATCCTTTTTAGATTTATCCCGGAATTTTTGCTATCAAATGAAAAGGTCTTGTAGAGTCTGAAGCCCTGGATTCTGGTACTGTGTCTTCAGCTGACAACATTTAATAATATCTCTAGAGAAGTAGTTAAACTTCCATATGCTTTAGATGGTGAAAATACCACTTCCTCATAATTTGTTCAGACCTGGAGAGACTCAAAATCAAATTAAAATAATGTACATCCCTTGCATGATTAAAATGTATGAAAATATTTGGAAAAGTTTATTGCTATGACTAAAATTTCTAAACTTTGAGCATACTAATTAAAATGCTCCTAAATTTCCCTTTAAAAAAATGATTCCTCATTCCTAATGCCTGGCAACTAGAATGATATTGCAGAAAATGTCAGGTGCTGTTGATTTCAAGTAGCAGAATTCTTGGAGTAAAGGAACCAAGCAAGGAAATAAATAGTGGGACAGTTTTACTTACAGTTCTGAGATGGAATTTTACTTTCATTGTAATTAGCAAACTTGGTGACACTCCTTAAAAAAAAAATTCACAAGGTAGCTTCTAAATGACTGCAGATATTCAGCCTCTTAAGAGCATATGAAGTCTAATTGATGCACTGTGATATTAACTTTAAACATGCTTTTATAAAAGGTCAAATTTGCATTTAATGGAACCGTAACACTGACAGTTGTCAAAGACATGAAGGAGTGAACACTTTCATACAATCTCTAAGAAAAAGAAGTGCTCTAATGAATCTCACAGTTTTTAGCATGTGGCTTCTTAAGGTTCCTGAGGCTTTTTTACAGCCCCATGCTTCCATTTACGTTATACAAGAGTATGCTCAGCGGTCCTTCTTTATATACACTTCACTTTTACCTCATTAGAATAGTGTAATAAATATAGTGCTTTATATCAGCTTTGACAGTGCAAACAGGGGCTGGTGGTAATGTAATAATCTCTTTGAATAAATCGGTTATTGTAGATGGACATTATAATACAGGAGAAAATACTGACTATTCATATTTTCTAGCAGAATGAGATTTCTATCCAAATAAAGAACTTCTTCACCAAAGACATATTCTACTTTAAAAAATGTGATTGGAGCAGAATGGGAAGTGTGTGGATTATATCTTGGAGGCTTTCAATTCTGGTGGTACTTTGATAGAAGAGCAGGCCCGAAGATTCACAGATTCATTTGGGAAAAGGTAATGTTATTTCTTTCCAGATTTTCATTATGAAATTTACTACAAAGCAAAAATAGAAAAAAATATATAGGGTAAAAAAATTTCTATTTTTGGATACTTTCCAAAAATTTTTGGATATTTTGGATATTATGTTTGAAAGATGATTTTACTATTCCCTTGAGGGAAACAGAGATGATTTTGATGGCAAAGGAGAGCAGGTGGATGGCATTACCATTGTGTGAATTTTGTTGCCAGCTGAATTGATTGATAGAATGCTAATGGGATAGGCCACCACAATGGACGCACAGCACACTGGGAACTCTTCCACCCACCTGCCATCAGGATTCATTTGAATCATTATGCCTTAATGCTTGAGAAGAAAATGTAATCTCACTTTTTGTTTACCAGGTCTTGTAAGTTCTTGTAGAATTCGTTTCAGCAGCTAGACATTTTGGTGAGAGCATGGTAAGCAGGAGAGTAAGTGAAAAAGAGGTAAAGGGAGTATAGAGATATACTCCAAGATCTTGTCTCCATTTTGAAACACTCTATGTCTATTGCACTTAAAAGAATTCTGGTTAGAATTGACTCTAGAAACCTTGTATAAAATCAAAGCTATGGTGATTAAAATTTTCTACCTTGAGTACAATATTTTTAGCAGGTACTGGTAGCCATAATCTGGCGGAGAGTCCCATCCAATGGGAATTATTCTTGGATGTGGTAGCAGAGAGTGGGATTATTTGCATGCTCAGGAAAGAAGCTTCTGGGGTTCACTTAGACTGGAAAGGGAAGCAGTCTAAAACCCTAGTGAAGGTAGTATTTATATTTTGTAGGAATGAAAATGGGAACTGTTTGTGTTCCTGAGGAGGATTACCCAACATTGAGTAGCCCAGAGGATGGACTTTTCAGGCATACACTCCTGGCCCTCACATTGCAAATATTTGCTAAATATTATTTTTGTACTTTACTCTATTTCCGAAGAAATTTTATTTATAAATAATATAACCAAGAGTCCTATAAAAGAAGTTGCAAGGAAGGAGCATTCCATCTTTTAGTTCAAAAACATCTATGGAATGAAACTGAAAAAAGACTTGGTATATATCCTATTATAGACAAATATACAGACATTTCTCTAGAGTGTAATGTCTTACAATTCTTCTAAACATGGTACTATGATATAAAAATCCAAATGAAGGAAAGGGCAGCTTAAATTGAAGGGCATGACATGGAAACCTAGTGCCATGAAGACTTCCTCAAATATATGAAGGCAATTGAAATGAAATCTCCAATGAGGGAGACAAAGTCCTAATAGGCCATTTCTTATAGACAATTTAGTTGGTAGTCAAAGAAGTCCCATGGAACTCCTCAAACTCCAGCTATTTGCAGGACAATAGGTTTCTCTCTGCAAACTGAAAGCAAAAACCCTTTGTTGAGGCCAAAACCCAAACAACTCATTGAACAGAAAGAAGTTGAGCTAGTGACTACATCCTAGTGTCCTTGGTTAAGAACACACTGTGCAGGCTACCAAAATAGAAATGTAAACACCAATCCAACCACAAAAGATTTGAGCTATAATGCCTGCAAAATATGCTAGGGCAATGGCGTGGCACAAAGCTGGCGAGAGAGCAACCCAACAATGTCTGATTTAATTAAGCCCCACTCCTTAAGATAGAACTCATACCAGATATTGTGTTGGTGATCAGGAAACAAAACTAGATATCTCAGAGATCTAGGATAAAAGCAAATGCTACTTGTCTAAAAATATAAAAAGTAGTGATAAAATAGCTTCAATTGATATTCTGTTATACTCAGACCTGTGCCTTATTTAGCCATTATCAGAGAAGTTTCCTGTCATAGACCCACAGCCACACATCTCTCTCTCTCTCTCTCTCTCTCTCTCTCTCTCTCTCTCTCACACACACACACACACACACACACACACACACACACTGAGAGAGAGAGAAAGACAGAGAGAGAGAGAGAGAGAGAGAGAGAGAGAGAGAGAGAGAGAGAGAGAGAGAGCTAAATAGGAGGCCTCCATACAGAGCTCAAGGACTCCCACAGAAAAGGAGGCAGTTAAGAGCGAACATAAGAGCCGGAGGGTGCGGAGGACACCAGGAGAACAAGGCTTTCTGAACCAACTGAGCAAGGCTCATTTGAAGTCACAGAGACAGAAGCAGCAAGCACAGAGCCAACATGGGTCTGCACCAGGTCTTTTGTGTATATATTATAGCTTTCAGCTTAGTAGTTTTAGGGGACTCCTGAGTGTGAAAGAGTGGATCTCTGATGCCTGTGACTTCTCTTGGGCTCTTTTCCTTCTGTTGGTTTTCTTTGTCAAAGTTCAAGGTGATGGTTTTATTAATCTTATTAAATTTTATTATTATGGTATTGTTGTTATGTCTTGAAAGCTTGTTTGTTTCTAATGAGAGACAGAAAGTTGGTGGATTCCGGTGAGAGAAGAGCTGTAGTGGAACTAGGAGGAGTAGGGGGAGTGGACTGAAAAACTGTGGTCAGGTATATTGTATGAGAAAAGATTCTGTTTTCAGAGGATTGCCTTATTTGACATTACTGGAAGGGGAGGTGCTTGGTCCTGTGGAGGCTTGATCAACCAGGATAGGGAAACATTAGGCAGCTGAGGCAGGAGTGGGTGGGTGGGGGAGGGGAGCAGCCTCACAGAGACATGGGGAGGGAGGAGAGGTTAGGGGGTTTGTGGAAGGGAAACTGGGAAAGGGGATAACATTTGAAATACAAATAAATAAAATGACCAATAAAAAATGAAAAAAAAATCTGTTCTTAATAAAAGGGGAAAATGTACCTTATAAGTTAAAGTAAAAAAAAAAATGAAAGCAATAAAAGTGATTTATAATGCCTTTGCCAGAAAAATAATAATGAGAAATGAATTTATTCTTGTTTTAAATTTAAATATACCATTTTCTGAGTAGTTGTGAGAAATGAAATATCATACAATTATGGATGAACAGACTATAATTTCAAATTATAAAATTCCATCATATGTGCTTCTTATTTCAAGAGCTTTGTTGAATTAGCTACCAATTTCTTTGCATTTTGTTTGACACATGGTCTCTTTATATAGAGTTAACTATCCTGAAACTTGCTATGTGAACCAGCCTAGTCTTAAACTCACAGAGATCTGCCTGCCTCTGTCCTTGGGTACTGGAAATAAAGGCATGTGATACCATGCCTGAATTAGTTACCAATTTTGAATATTGATTCTATATTGAAAGTGGATAAGTGATATTTAAATATTGAATGACAATATATGTAGCACTTACTAATCAGTATTAAATGGGGTTACAAGAAGTTCTTGATATATATATGTATATATACATATATATGTGTGTGTGTGTTTATACGTATGTATGTTTATTGAATTGTACTGTTAACAAGAAGTAGCTTCTTACAGAGACCTTATGATGCATGAGAGTACCCCTGGAGACACTATGAACTACTGTCACACTGGGGAGGTATGACAGCTACATTTTAGGTTCACATTAGTGTCACAGTTGGTTATCAACGGGTTAATGTAATTCTTCACTTCTGCCCCTGCCCTGAAACACCCCTTCTTCCACTTTCCATGCCTACTTGACATCTCACATTTCTTCTTCAAATGCTTGTGGAAATTTTAATTCTTTTAATTATAATTAAGGTCATTTCTAGTTCCTATTATGGTTGCTGCTTTAAGCATCATGTCAAAGAGAAGTTTCAGTGCTTTCTTTTCTTTCT
The DNA here is from genome assembly GCF_947179515.1 of Apodemus sylvaticus. NCBI lineage: Eukaryota > Metazoa > Chordata > Mammalia > Rodentia > Muridae > Apodemus > Apodemus sylvaticus. The sequence continues at coordinate 52,838,877 of NC_067490.1, read as the reverse complement.
GAGGCTGCAAGTAGTAACTGCTTTCTCCTCAACATGTGGATGTCTGTCATCACAGAGGTAAAATCTTCACCTCGACCTTCTTCCTTTTTCCTTGCCTTCACTGAGAAAATGTGGGAAGCTGCACCACAATCCTTCAGAGGCCTCTGGAGCACAATTCCCTGTACTATAACTCAGAGTCTACACATTGCTCCTTGAGAAGAGTATAATAAATGAGAACAGCTATTAAGTTATTCTAGAAAAGAGATATAAGTATGTGGAGAATATCGGTTTTTAATTCTGTGCCCTTCCAGGAATGATTTCATTTTTTTATTTATTTTTTTAATTATCATTTTAATCATTTACATTTCAAATGATATCCCCTTTTCTGGTTACCCCTCCACAATTCACCATCCCACCCCTCTTCTTCTCTCCACTTTTTCCTCTATGAGGGTGCTACCCCACCCACCTACCTCGTAAGCCTAGCATCCCCCTCCACAGGACCAAGGGCCTCCCCTCCCATTGATGTCAGATAAAGCCTTCCTTTGCTACATATGTATCTGGAGCCATGGGTTCCTCTCTGTATACTCTTTGGTTTGTGGTTTAGACCCTAGGAGCAGTCCAGTTAGTTGATACTGTTCTTCTTGTGGAGTCACAATCCCTTTTAGCTCCTTCAGTTCTTCCCCTAGCTCTTCCATTGGGGTTGCCAGGCTCAGTCTGATGGTTGTCTGTGAGTATCTTCATTTGTATTGGTCAAGTGCTGGTAAAACCTCTTGGGGAACTACCATACCAGGCTCTTGTCAGCAGTACTTCTTTGCATCAGCAATAGTGTGTGTTGGGGGGGGGAGGGTCTGGAAATGGGATAGATCCCTAGGTGAGGCGGTCTCTGGATGGCCTTTCCTTTAGTTTCTGTTCCATTTTTTTGTCACTGTCTTTCCTTTAGACAGGAACATTTCTGGGTTAAAAATTTTGAGATGGGTGAGTGGCCTCATTGCCAAGTTGGGGGTTTTGCCTATCCACTGAAGGTGGTGACTACAGGTTCTGCCTCCCCTTTGTTTCATATTTTGGCTAAATTCATTCCCATTAAGTCCTGGGAGCCTCTTGCTTCCCTGGTGTCTGGGACTTTCAAATGGCTAGTTCTCTATCTCCCATTGCTGCATTTTTCTAGTAGATTTCCGGATCCTCTGTACTTCTCTCCTGTCCTTTTCAATTCCTGAGAAATTAGACTCCAGAGAACCAAATAACCCTATTAAAATTGGGGTATAAACAAAGAATTCTCTACTGAGGAATATCGAATGGCTGAGAAGCACTTAAGGAAAAGCTCAATATCCTTAGTCATCAGGGAAATGCAAATCAAAATGTCCCTGAGATACTACACCAATCAGAATGGTTAAGATCAAAAGCCTAGGTGCCAGCAGATGCTGGCGAGGATGTGAAGAAAGAGGAATACTCCTCCATCACTGGTGTGACTGCAAGCTGGTAAAAACACTTTGAATATCAATTTGATTGTTCCTCAAAAAAATGGGAATAGGTATACCTAAAGACCCAGCTATACCACTACTGTGCATATACTCAAAAGATGCCGCAACATATAACAAGGGCACATACTCCACTACGTTCATAGCAACCTTATTTATAATAGCCAGAAGCTGGAAACAACCCAGATGTCCCTCAACAAAAGAATGGATACAGAAAATGTGGTACATTTACACAATGGAGTACTACACTGCTATTGAAAACAGTGACTTCATGAAATTACAAGCAATGAATAAAACTTGAAAATCTCATCCTGAGTTAGGTAACTCAGACACAAGAGAACAAACATGATATGTACTCACTGGTAAGTGGATATTAGCCCAAAAACTCAGAATACCCAAGATACAACCCACAAACCATACTCACCGGTAAGTGGATATTAGCCCAAAAGCTCAAGAAAAAGGAAGACTGAAGTGTGGAAGTTTCAATCCTGCATAGAAGGGGGAACAAAATAATCACAGGAAGCAGAGGGAGAAAGGGACCTCGGAGGGAGACAAGAGAGGGAGGAGAAAGGGGGTGCAGAATCAGGTACTGGAAGGGACAGAACATGTCTTATAAATGGACAATTATTCAGCAAATCTAGGAAAATACTGAAAGCAAGTCTTTGAAGTGATTTTAATAATTATAAAATAAAGTATCATATATATCCATATTTTCTATGTCCCTTTACATTTTCATCTACCAGAGAAGAGCTGTATTCACTCTTGCAGTTATATTTATATTTTTAAAGATTTCTGTGTCTTCCATAATGAAGAATAGATATTCCACACAAGTAACAGAGAACTCATTTTCAAAACAATTTGAACTGTAGATATTTAAAACTTGTTCAAGCCTTTAGCAATTTCTTCCGTGTCTGGTGGAAGATTTAAATTTTCCTACCTTCACATAAAAGATTGAAAGACCTAGAAATTTTCAAAGATGAAATAGTTAGTGAACTGACCATCTATCAACCACAAATTTTCCATTGAGCTTTAGGGGCCTTCTTTCATGTTGAGTGGAACCAGATAAATATAATCTGTTTTGGTCTGTTCAACCTGACATTAAAATATATCACGCACTATGTATCTTAATCTGACCCTGATTTTCTCCCAAAGACCACATTTCCAAACACCACTGTAATGGGGGATAGGGCTTCCACACAGGAATTTGAATGGAGGATACCACTCAGTGCATTACCATGGCATCTTGCTAGTTTGTTTCCAAGGTTGGTCTTAGCTTTTGAGAGCTAGGCATCCTTGGCATGATGAAGTTAATTTGCTATTGACTCTGTTCTGATCTTGATGACACCATTGTACTGAAAAGTCTTCATTTTTCAAAAGCAGTTTTAGGTTCACAAATTCTGGCAGAGTGTACAAATAGCTCCTCTGTATCCTCTCACCTATACCCCATAATTCAGACTTTTCCTTTGTTAGCATTTCATATAAGAGTGGCACTAGCATACATACCTGTGTTGAAATATTGTTCTCCAAAATGTAGAATTTATATGAGGATATAATGGTGTACAATTTGCCAGATTTGGCAAGTATATCATACCATGTGTCTATCTATCATCCTAGTACCCTAAAATTATCTTTGCTCTGTTTGTTCATTCCCCAACCATACATCCTTGGCAAAAATTAATCTTTTTACTTTACATATTGTTTTGCCTTTTACAGCGTATCATGTAGTTAATTTCATAGTACATAAATTTTCAGATTGTCTTTGGCCACTTAATTTTAAACAAAAGTTAAGTTTTCTGTCATTGGTAGCTCAGTGCTTTTGTGACGTAAATATAGTGCCATCTTTTAACTGTCTAGAGTCCTATGAGTCTTGGTACCTTGATTTATTTGTAGGTGTTCTCCTAAGGTAATCTCTGCCTGTGAAGTTCAGGGTCTGGAATCCACACTCCCTGCTTTCCTCCTTGGGCTGCTCTTAGGCCCATGATCTTCTATACAACTTCACATCTCATCAACAACTACGCTTTTTGTAAGTTCGCTATTTATGCTTAACACTATATATGCTTTTGGCCTTTCTTTTTGTGATACTCTGTCCCTCCTTGAGTTGGTATAGAGATTGCCAAGCAAATGGCAGCTATAGTCCTAGAGAAATTTTCAGCTCTTTGTAAAACGGAAGCCTGCTGCAATCAGTAAACTAGAATCTTAGTCCTAACAAGATAATTCTGCAGAAGGTAATGGATATACCATACAGAACCAGGTGCTAGAGTGATAGCTCAGCAGTTAAGAAGACTTGCTGCTTAGTGCTTAGAAGACTAGAGTTCAGTTTGCTTCAGTTTTCCTCTATGAGAGGAACAAAGTTCAGTTCCCAGAACTCAAATTGAGCAGCTCCCCCCTGCTTTGACTACAACTTTCAAGGATTTAATGCCCTCTTCTAGTTTCTGCACACATACAAACAGACATATATATATATAAATAAAAATAATGTTTTTAAAAGTCACACATGCAGACACATCAGAACAAATATCTAAAAATAGTAACACTGTCTTATTTTTCTGGTCTTAGTTATAAGGTTATTTAAAACTTATCTATTAGCGTTTGTTCATTTTTGAGCAAATAATTCACATACACAGAGTATCACTCTCCCTTATGCCTTTTCCTATTCTCTCCCAGCTAGGGTTAAATAAGTAAAGAATCCTGTTAGTAGCTTCCTGGGTACTCAAAATCTATCATGTTAGGGAGAACAAGAGAGCCAGGGTTTGCCTGGCATTGTGAATATCTTACTTATATTGCTCCTTCAGTTCTTTTGTCTCATCTATGACTGAGTTTTTTCCTCTCAGAGAAATAAGATACTATTATGCCAAAAAGACTGAGAAAAAAAGCACCGGGATCTTCCATGGTTTCTCCCTAGTGATGTAAACTACATACCTGCATTTTGTTTTTGAGTCCATGCAGGATCTCTAAACAGAGAATTCATCTGCAACTTGTGAAAATATGAAAAGGTCTCTCTCTGTATTGGAAAACTTCACAAGAGTACCAAATTCCGCTGTTCTTTTACTGTACCAGGTGTGAATGAAAGGATAGGGGGACAGGCTTGACTAACAGAGATGTGTCAGGGAAATGAGACAGTTGTAACCTTTGGCAGCCATAGCACTCTCTTTGAATGTTCTTTGATGAGAATGCAGACAGTGCCAGGATTATGTCAGAATTATGTTCAACTGCATTAACAATGGTTTGTTGTCGATCCATCTTTGAGAACAGTTTGGCGGTTGTTTCCATTCCGATAGAGTTGTTAAATCTCTTTTGTTTTGCTGTAAGGGAATAGCTAAATTCACTGTTATAAAGACACTGATGATTTAGTTTAGCACGAAATAAATAGAAATGGATTTAATCCCACCTTGATTTTTGTCAGCATTATAGCAGTAATCTCTTTGCTTCTGATATTGGGCAAGATCTAAGACAGAAAGGCTTGGCATGCAGGGCTGAAGAAGCATCATGCTGTCTGTCCCTGGGGATAAAAGAAATCTGTCCTCATTTTGAAATAGCTCTTGGCCAGAGCTCAGAAACACTCAATGGGCAGCTTTAGAAACTGTAGCACTTTTGCTGACAAAAAGAAACAAATCACTGTATATCTGTGTACTGTTAAAAGAAGCAGGGGAGCTTGAGGATTAGATAGAGAAAGCATTATAGAAGAAATGTGCATTTATCTGTGAAATATACTTTTAAAATTTAGGAAATTATATGATTTTAATCACCTTGTCCTGTATTCAGATTATATGTTTTAATTCTGCATGAAAGAACACACAAGAATTATGTTAATTAATACATTAAAAAGCATCTATGCAATTTGTGCCTTGGGTATTCAGGGCTTCTGGGCTAATTAATATCCACTTATCAGAGACTGCATTCCATGTGTATTCTTTTGTGATTGGGTTACCTCACTTAGGATGATATTTTCCAGATCAAACCATTTGCCTAAAAATTTTGTGAATTCATTGTTTCTAATTGCTGATTAGTATTCCATTGTGTAAATATACCACATTTCCTGAATCCATTCCTCCTTTGAGGGGCATCTGGGTTCTTTCCAGCTTCTGGCTATTATAAGTATGGAGAGGGTCCTGATCCTGGAAAGGATCGATCTAGCATTGGAAGGGAATATAAGGACAGAGAAAAAGGAGTGAGGTGATTGGAGAAGGGATGGAGAGAAGAAGGTTTATGGGACATATGGGGAGAGGGGATCTGGGAAAGGGGAAATCATTTGGAATGTAAACGAAGTATATAGAAAATAAAAATATTTAAAAAAGCATCTATATCACAGTTGTAGTTTTTCAATATCTTCAATCTTCTAAAATGTTTTTACATGAGGTGGATTTTGTAGAGGTGAGCTGAAATTCATACCATCTGAAGTCTTATCAATTGTACTCTCTTTGCACTTGAAGATCTGCTCTTAGATTTCCTTCACCTTTATATTGCAGGCAGTAGAAAATGAAAAACTTAAAATCAGTTTTGAACTTGAAATTTTTTTCTATTTAAAAGCTATTTCAACAAGGAGGTAAAATCAGCCACAATTTTGTTGTCCTTTGGAAATGGAGAAAAGTGACATGGAAACATGACATTTCAACAATATACTTAGATAACGTCCTGAAAATTAGTTTATTCTTACACAGTTTGGGAGTTATGAAATAAAAGTTAGTTTTATAAAAGATAGAAAAATACTACTCTGAGGATTCCTCATGGTATTAATCTGAAACCAATTATGGTATCAAAATGTACATTCAGAAAGGAAGCTTCCTATCTAGCTTAGATTTAATTTTAAAAATGACATTCCTTTGATATCAGAGTTATTTTCAGCAAGTGCTGTGAAAGAATATAGACTTTGGAAGTAAACATAGCCACACTCAATAGCAAATGATCAGGCTGAGCATCTGAAGCCCTGGGAAGGAAGATACTGGTAATGTCTTATTTGAGAGTGTATAAGGAGAGTTGAAGTGAAATGTGTAAAATAAGCTAACAGTTTTCACACAATGCTTTATTCATTAGAGATCCATCCCTTTTCCCATCGTCAGATGTATGGAAGAATAAAGATGCAAGAATGCATTAAATAGTAAATTACCTCTTTTCTTCTTTATTAATCTATATCAGAATTGATAGGAGAAAGTTAAAAGTGAAGCATCTGGCAGAGACCTAAATGGTCTTAAATTGATACTCTCACGAAAAAGAAAATAAAGAAGATGTAAGTTATGTATTCATTATTTTAATTTAGTATCAATAAATATGTCAAAGAACTACTAGACATCCTGGCTCTTCTAAGCACAAACACATGGGATTTAAATCCTTAAAATTGTTATCAAAGGACCAGAAATACAGGCCCACGTCTAAAACTTGGTCTTGTGTACTGGTCAACTTATTCTTTTTATGCAATTAAAGTGAGTATATCCTTAAAAATAAGAGAAACTAACCAGATTTGGAGTTTATAGGCTAAAATAATAACTTTATTTTAAATTGGTCTTAAGTATAATTATATCTTAACTGAAAACTTTAGGTACACAGAAGATGACAGATGCAATGTATTTCATTAGAAATAACAACTTTTGTGATTAACTTTATTATATTTTATACAGCACTTATGTAACAATGTCTCTGTCAGCGAGTATTTATTTTCTACCTCTTCTTTTATAATTTTTACCATGTAGGGAGACAATATGTGAACCATCATGTCCATGTGAAAGCCAAAGGGCAAGTTATAAGAATTTTACAGTCTGACTTCAAGGGATCAAACCTTGCTCTGAGTTTGGGCTTGACTAGAAAAACCTTTATTCACTAAACCACCTAGCCAGCCTATTGTTTACCAGTTTAATGACAGGATCTTAGGAAAAAAAAAAATTTTTAATGAAGGGGTTTAAATTCCAGTGCAGTGAATGATCAAAAGAAGATAAAAAGAGTACAACATGAGAGAGGGATATAGCTGGGATTGAATGTCCAGGAAAGCTATCTTGGAGAAGGTAACAACTAAGACCTTGGAAGTAAAAATAGCTCAACTACATGAAAATCTAGAGCAAGAGAGCTCCAGGCAGGGAAAAGAATGGAAGAATGGCATGGAGAACATAAAGCCCACGAGGTCAGAAGAATAAGTGTATTCTGGAAAAGGAATAAAATCTATTTTTTTTACTGGATCATTGGTAGGAAATTAGGTTAAACAGATGAGTAGGCTTTGCAGAATTACTTAAAGAGGTCAAGAAGAATAAGAATTCATTAAAGGGAAGCAGGTGCAGAGAGGGTTTTAAGCAGGAAGATGTAATAATGTGGGTTCAGTTTGATGCTATAAGGCGAACGGGCAAGAGAAGACACAAGAGTATCATGTACTATGTTCTGACAGTAGCCTAAGAGCTAGGTGACTGTGACTTTGGTAAATTCCTGATAACTGTATTAATGACTTTTGCATCATTGTGACATAATACTTGGCACTAACAACTTGAAGAATTAGGATTGATTTTGTTCATAAATCCAAAACTTTAGTTCATAGATGGTTGCCCCCATGTGCTTGAGATAAAAAAAAATGAAATGGCATCAGGAGCCTATGGGATAAAAGGGGATCTCCACTTCATGTAGGACAGGAAAGAGAGTGAGGAAGGGTTGAGGAGTATGTGAAATTGTTATAGACACATCCAACTGACCTGATTTTTTCACAAGATGTCACTTTCTAAGGTTTTTAGGACCTCACAGAATACAAGCACAACTTAGGCACCATGCCTTTGATATATGCGACAATAGAGAACTGTAGTATGTACATCTGTTTAATTAAGCATCATGCCTTTGATATATGAGACAATAGAGAACTGTAGTTTGTATATCTGTTTAAGAATGGTTTTCATTCTGTAGGCTGCCTTTTAACTCAAATGATGATGTCACTTGCTTTTCAGAAATTATTAACTTCATAGTATTTATCAGTGACCATTTTTAATTTATGAACTATCAAGGTTCAGAACAGAAAGTTCTTTCCTATGCCAATAAGTTTAAAGGTATTCCCTACTCCTTTCACTACCAGATTTGAGATACCAGATCTATGTTGAGGTCTTTTCTCCATTTGGAATTAAGTTTAGTGTATGTTGAAAGATAAAGATCAGGTTCATTTCTTCTACATGTAGCTCGAACAGCACCACTAGTTAGGCACCATCTTTTCTCTAGTGTGTATTTTTACTTATTTGTAAACAATTATGTGAATAAATATGTGGATCCTTAACTCTGTTCTATTAATCATTGAGTCTCTTTTTATACCAATATTGTGCAGTTTTAATAACAATAGCTCTGTAATATTACTTGAAATCTGGTATACCTCTAGCACATTTCTGTCATCATTCAAGATTGTTTAGAATATCCTGGGGATTTTGTTGATGTTGTTGTTGTTTTCATCTGAAATTTTACATTATTATTTCAATGACTGTAAGGAATATATTGCAGTTTTGGTGTGGATTGTGTTGGATTTTATAGATTACTTTAGGTAGGACAACCATTTTTACCACATTAATCATAGCTCTCCATGAGCATGGGACATCTTCCCAACTTTTCATATTGTTTTCAATTTCTTTTTCTGTATCGTTTTTCCTATATTCTTTGTTTACATACCAAATGCTTTCCCCAAATCAGTCTGGCGGTTCCTCAGCAAACTGGGCAGAACACTTCCGGAGGACCCTGTTATACCACTCCTGGGCATATACCCAGAGGATTCCCCAGCATGCAATAAGGACACATACTCCACTATGTTCTTAGCAGCCCTATTTATAATAGCCAGAAGCTGGAAAGAACCCAGATGTCCCTCAGTGGAGGAATGGATACAGAAAATGCGGTATATTTACACAATGGAATGCTACTCAGCAATTAAAAACAATGAATTCACGAAAGTTTTAGGTAAATGGTTGGAACTGGAAAATATCATCTTAAGTGAGGTAACACAATCACAAAAGAGTATACATGGAATGCAGTCACTGATAAGTGGATATTAATTTGTCCAGAAGCTCTGAATACTCAAGACACAATTAACATATCAAATGATTCCCAAGAAGAAAGAAGGAGAGGGCCCTGGTCCTAGAAAGGATTGATCTAGCATTGTAGGGGATTACCGGGACAGAGAAATGGGAGGTGTTGATTGGGGAAATGGCTGGAGAGAAGAGGGTTTATGAGACTCCTGCAGAGGGGGGAACCAGGAAGTACAGAGCTAAACAAAGAATTTTCACCTGAAGAATTTCGAATGGCTGAGAAGCATCTTAAGGACTGTTCAGCATCATTAATCATTAGGGAAATGCAAATCAAAGCAACCCTGAGATTTCACCTCATACCTCTCAGAATGACTAAGATTAAAAACTCAGGAGGCAGCAGGTGTTGGCAAGGATGTGGAGAAAGGGGAACACTCCTCCACTGCTGGTGGGATTGCAAGCTGGGCCAACCTCTCTGGAAATCTTTTTCTGTATTTTACAATCCTTTCATTTATGAAGTTAGATTTATATGCAGGTGAATGGATGAGTCATTCTACATCAAGTAAGTAGAGCCTGAAAGAAAAGGAAATTTCCTTGTTTTCTCTCATGTACAGAAGTTAGCTTTGAATCTTTAGATATCTATATTACACTTAAAATACTTGGAGAGATAAAGAAATTAGTAAGGCTGCATGGGGCTGCTATCAGGGGAGGGGAGATAGAACATCATGGTATAACTACTTAAATGAGAATAGTGGAACGGAAAGAGTTAAATGGAGTGCAATATAGTGATAGATTACTAATGCTAAAGACATCAAAAATGTCATCTGGAAATATACTACTGTAAAAGCTTCCTAAAATATATACATTAAGTGCAAAATGAAAAGAATTTAAATGGAATTACCCTTTAGTAGGACAGAAATATAACTACTAGACACTACAGAATAATAAATAAAGACCCCAGTACCAGGAATAGGTTACCTATTTTGGAATTGTTTGTCAATTAAGTTGTATGGACTCGCAAACATTAACAGGCTATTGCCCATGCTGTTGGTTACCTTCTAGAACATGACAGTAAGACCACAGTGCTTAAGTCACAACACATTTAAATCATATAAAATATTGTGAGATCAACCTGGTGCTGGACTGGAACATTTATCTCTACTAGATAGCTTTCATAGTGATACAAGATACAATGCAAACCTCTACTGAGAAAAGTGTTTCTCAGATTCATTCAGTTATTTAACTCTGTAGGCTACAATACAGACTTCTCTAACACAAGCTGTTCACTGGTGCAATGGTGGAAGAAATGTGATGGGAATAACTAATATGTTCTTATTGGATTAAAAGCCTGTTCTATAAAGGTGAACTCATACCCGACTAAAAACGTACCCTAAGGGAGAACCTGCTACGATTCTGCAAAATGAGTATATAGTAAATGGACTCTCAACAACTTATTTCTGTACCCATAGATTAGTATATCCCTCAACTCTCACCAGAAAAGCTTCCTCTAATATGGTGATTAACACAGAAATGCACAATTGGTCAAATGCAAAGAATAAGAGACCACAGAGTGCTCATCTCCAAGTGGACGATCTGTATAATACATCTTCCTTCCAAGTCTCAGAGAACATTGAAGAAGCCAGTTCAAAGATTTTAGGAGCTAGAGGTAAAGGATGACTAGAAAGAAACAGCATTTTCAAGACTCCACAGGTCAATTGCACATGTAAACTTACAGTGATTGTGTTAGTATACACAAAAGTCATGCAAATTCAAGCCAAAGAAAATCCTAGCATGAAAACGGGTGGGCAGCAATTGCAAAGTGAGGAGCTATTGGACACGGGGTTGGAGAGATGTCTCAGCTATTAAAAGCATTGACTGCTCTTCCAGAGGACCAGAGTTCATTTCCAAGCACCTTCATGGTGGCTAACAACTGAATATAACTCCAGTTCCAAAGGATCTGAAGCCATTCTATGGCTTCCACAGGCATTATATACATGTGGTACACAGACAAACAGGTAAACCAGGCACCCATACACATAAAATAATAAATTATTAAATAAATAATATTGATAAAGAATTTTAAGAAGGACATTCAGTTGAATGAGTAGGGAAGTGGAATTGGATATATGATTTGAGGGAGAATATGTTCAAAATACATTGTATGGAATCCTCAAAGAATTAATAAAACAACAAAGACGTGGAGTTTTGTCAGAATTTGGTTATATTTTAAAGGTAAAATATGCAAGATTTAGTGAATGAAGATTTGCTGAGGATGAAAATCAGCAAAGGAGAATCATGAGTAACTGTGAATTTGAGGTTGAATAATGGAACAATGCTACTAATTTACTGCCACCTTGATATATGAAAGAGGCTTTGAAAGCCTTGGGATAGACTAAGGGTTAGTGACTTGGTCCTGCTATACATTCTAAATCTTTCTGGGGTTGAGTTAATCTCACTTTATAATCTTTGTTCAGTTATTTCCTTCTTCAAGATATCCTCTCTGGCCAGCAAAGGAGAATACGTGCTTTTGAGTTAAACAACAATCTATGGGATATAGATAAAAGCTATGGCACCAGACTAATTCCCTCAACAGTAAAAGAGAAGACCCGAAGCTTGATAATTACAACATGTATGTATTAAGAAGACAAGGAAGGACTCATGGCAGATTAAAGAACTGCATTAGACGGCTCCTTGAGTCTCAATTATAAATGCAGCATTGCAAAATGGGGGTGCAGTTTTGTGGGGGAGGAAAAGAAAGGTGAATTACATGCCTAAATGTCAAAGATGAGCAAAGTCTAAACAAATTGAATGCACAGCTTTCTGTTTTCTCTTTCTTTTCTCAAGACATGGTTTCTCTGTGTAGCCGTGGCTTTCCTGGAACTCACTCTGTAGACCAGACTAACCTCGAACTCAGAAATCCACCTGCCTCTGCCTCCCAAGTGCTAGGATTAAAGGCGTGTGCCACCACCACCTGGCTAATGCACAGTTATTAAAGTTAAGTTTTGTATATATCTATATTTCCCTAAGGCTGCCAAAACAGAGTATTACCATGTGGGTGGGGTGTTTTAAAACAGAATATATTTATTTTATTGCAGTTCTAGCGTCCAGAAGTCAGAAATTTAAACTGTTAGGTAGCTAGTACCTTAAAAAAACTGTTATGCAAATATAGAAGTTTGGCCATATTTTTCCTAGCTTGTGATGTTTGCTGCCAGTTGGGGGTGGGGTGGGTGTTATGATATAATTTCTTTTTGTAGTTTGGCTTTGCTGGAACTTTCTTAGTAGACTAGGCTATCCTGAAGCTCAGCGATCTGCCTGCTTCTGCTGCCTACATCCTGGGATTAAATGTGTGTGTGTGTGTGTGTGTGTGTGTGTGTGTGAGACCACACCCAGTGGTGCTAGTAATTTTTTAATGTTAATATTTAATATTCTTCCCTGTGCATGACTGTACCTAAGTATCCTATTATATTGGTATATTATTTTATGTAGGTTGCAGGATTCATCATAACCCAATATGGATAACACTAAAATGATCATCTTTTCAAATAATGTCTCATTCATATTCAGAGGTGCAAGATAGATGAGAGATGTATATAAAACACTACACCCTAGTTGTTTCTTTCTCTCCAAAGTGGTCAGTTGTTTCATTACAAACAGATGTAAGAGGGTGATTGGCTTTAATATGGGTAACATTCATAGACAGCATTATGACCTTTTTCTGTTTATATAAATTTTAGTCATTTAATGACTAAATTAAAAGTTTAGTGATTTCTTTAGTATACACAACTCGTTTTGGTTTTTTTTTTGTTTTGTTTTGTTTTGTTTTTGTTTTGTTTTGTTTTGTTCTGAAGAAGTTACTTTGGAGCCTAGAGAGATGGCATAGAGGTCGTGAGTTCAATTCCCAGTAACCACACGGAAGCTCACATCCATCAATAATGGGATCTGGCACCCTCTTTTGCCATGCAGGCACACATGCCAATAGAGCATTCATACATAAAAATGCTTAGATGAATCAATCTTTTAAACCAAGTTATTTTAAGTTCAGTTGAAAGTTTTTCATTTCTGGTAGTTTTAAGTGAGGTCCCCAAAGAAAAAGCTCTATACTTTACATGGTTTGGCTTTTGGTGCACAGCATGAAACCTAGGGCTCTCCTGAGTGGGAGGCAAGCACTGAGCTGGTTCCTAGCTCCTGGCTCTGTGGCTAAGCTCTGGATTTTATCATTAAGACAAAGGAGAAAGTAAGGAGGTCTGAAGGTTCACCTCATTGCAACAGAGATCACAATACGATGCTAGTTCTGAAAATAAACTCTCAACCTTGTTTGATTTTAACTTCAGGCATCTCATAGAATTCCAAACAAATTTCTGGTCTGACTGTGGAATTGGGAAGACAGAAACACAAAAGATTCTGACTGATTTACAAGAGCAATGCATTTGAATAGAGGTTCAATTGTCAGGACCCTCAGTCCTGAGCTATTCTTACTCTGCTATGTCTGAGACTTCCTCTCTAATTTACAAAATGAGAAAACATTTTAATAAGTAATAAGTAAAACATTTTAATTTCTAGTTTCTACCTACTTACAAGTCAGACCAACATCCATAAACCTTGCTTTATTTTGTCCCCATTCCTAATTCCTTTGCGGTGTCACCACAAAATAAATGCACATAAGTATAAAGGATATAAGTAGAGCAGATGATATTTTATTTCAAGGGAATAAATATTGAAACAGTAAATACATTTCTTACTTAACTATGAAAATAGCAATTTCTATTATATAGACATTTTTATTTCAATATGCAGATCATTTTCTCCTGTTTTAATTATATGTAAATACTGAGGAGCAGGGATGGGATAGGGGGTTTGTGGAGGGGAAACCGGTAAAGGGGATAACATTTGAAGTGTAAATAAATAAAATACCCAATACAAGAAAAAAGGGAAGAAAAACATCAAAAATGACTTCATTAATAATAATAATAAAAGAGCAGGGCGGTGGTGGCACATGCCTTTAATCCCAGCACTTGCGAGGCAGAGGCAGGAAGAGGCTAGCCTGGTCTACAGAGTGAGTTCCAGGACAGCTGGAGCTACACAAAGAAACCCTATCTCAAAAAACCAAAAAAAAAGAAAGAAAGAAAGAAAGAAAGAAAGAAAGAAAGAAAGAAAGAAAGAAAGAAAGAAAGAAAGAAAGAAAGAAAGAAAGAAAGAAAGAAAGAAAGGAAAGGAAGGAAGGAAGGAAGGAAGGAAGGAAGGAAGGAAGGAAGGAAGGAAGGAAGAAAGAAAAACAGTGAAAGTGCAAGGTTGTCTGTTTGGAAGATCATGGGGACAATGTGTTTAAACACTTCTAGTTTGCAAACAAGCCGTGGTTGGGTAGCTCTGATCATGAAGTGAAAATGCAGTCAACAAACTCTTAGTCCCTACAGTCCACAAAAAAAGGGTAAATCTGCTTTTGAGTTTTACATGACCAACTACATAAACTATCAGTGCAGGTAAGTGATGCTGTGCCGTCGCTGCCTCGCTTAGCTCAGACTTAGTATGTGTTTACAGATTGATGCTGACCCACAGTGGCTTGAAACGGACAGGTATTAAAAGTTTGTTAGGACAACAGATTGCAAAATAAAAGTTTATTTTCTCACTCAAATTTCCCATTATCATACAGAGTATGCGCCTACATTTTTTATTCCACCCTCTTCTCTGTTTCCCTTTCATTTTAAACTCATTCCCTCATCCATTAATTTACAGAATTAAGAACCGTAACTGAATTCGATTACTTCTGTTGTGTACTTTCCAGCAGTGTATGCCTGTGCCAAACATAGCTGCCCTGACTCTTCAAAAGGAAGAGTAAGTCGAGTATACGTGGCCATGAGAGTGCAATAAGAGATTTGAAGCTATCTGAATAGTCACTATTTTTAAGTCACGGGAAGAAAACCAATTAGCACTCTTGTCAATTAGCTCCAGAAGTCCAGCACAGCAGTTTTTTAAAACACAGGCAACCTCTTCAGAAAGGGCCTGTTGCACAGTATTGTTATTTCTCCACTGAAACAATTTGCTTTATGGTGAACTCTGTAAATCACCGAGAAAGTGGATATTAAATGGTCCCATAATTACAATGAAATGCTACCTATGCAAAAGGTAGTGGTTGGCTTTTATTCCATCCTGTGCATATATATCAAAGTAGCATGTAGAATCCCTTAAATGGCCTCAAATAAAAATATATAAAAGTTATATTAAGTATTCTGAAACAGTTTTCTTTTCTTGAACCCTGTGACATAAGCTAGTAAATTCTATAGTACTACTAAAACAATCTATCAATGCAATCTTATTAGAAACTGTCTCCATGTCCTGTTTTGTCTTTACCGGAATGCAAAGTAGTAAAAGGTACTGATATCTTAAAGAGATACCATCAAAGGTAGGTTCACAGTGAGTTCTCACTAAAAAACAAATACTATTAACAGAGTCTTTCTTTTAGGTTTTGTTGGAAAACAAAACAAAACAAAAACAACAGCAATAACAAAAACAATCTCTTCGATTTTCAGGTCATAATCTGGAGTTTTCCATGGATTCCACAAAGACCAAGAGGAAGACCTCCATTTGCTTTTAATACAAGTTCCTTGTCTTGTTTGTTTGTTTGTTTGTTTTGCTCCAGATTTGACTCAGATTATAGTGGAAGAATCAGTTTTGTTCAACCTAAACTGCTTCATATTATCCCGGGACCTTCATAGTTCTAGCTGCTTTGAAGATAATTATCCCTCACATCCTAGAAACATTTGATTCCTTTTAGAACTGACAGGAATATGGGAAAGATACCCCTTTCTTCCACCCCCAAATCCCATGTACCAAGTCTTGAATCCTAGCTGTCTCTTCATAAACAGTGTTCTGATAGGAAAATTATATAATTTTGTTTTAAACATTCTTATGATTAAGATAAAAATTTTGCATGACAGTACCATTTAGAGAATTACATGCAGCATTTTGTGTGAAAATATGCATAGAGTAGAGAACATGTTAGATAAATAATACTTTTCCAAGAATTTCTCTTCCAGTATGTGGAAGAGAGCCAAGGTGAATGAGGAAGCAATCCCAGAGATTTGTATCTGGAGGATTTGGGGCACTGTATACTTCTAACATGTGTGACTGCCTAGCCTACTTGAGTGTAAGGTTCTGTCTACTTTTCTATATTCTTTACAATTTTAACAGCCTCTTATTTTGTTTGTCATAGAATAGGGAATCTAGTGTAACAACATTTTCTAGTGTAGGATACCTCTCTAACAGATAGCACTTCCGTATGTTCTGCCAAAGCACTGCTGATTTTCCTTGGTGCTTTCTGTAGAATGTAGATGAGGAAGTGTCAGAATCTAGTAACAAAATTTACCAGTTGCCTTCAGAGATATCTTCCAAAGTATATTACTCACTTTTTTCTATATACTGCCTTTATTTCTGCGATATACTAAGGTACTTGGTAAAAATATGCTAGAAGAATAAATGAATTATGCCAGCAGTTAAAATAGGACATAGTTTATGAGTCAGTGAGAGTAGAACCAACAATAATGAGATGGATGAGGAGAGACAGCACAAAGAATTAAAAACCTCAGAGTCTAACTATTACACTTACAGAAAGCATGATTGAGTTGTTGGAACACTCAAATACTTGCAAGTCATAAAAATAGAGTGGCCCTGAGTGCTGGCCAGGAATCCAGCTAGATTTCATTATCCTTTCAGACTTCCATGCGTCTACATAAAAGTGCCACACTTCATTCTCTTTAAAGATCTTATCTCTTCTTCCCTTAAGACTTTTGGTTTGTTTTATATTCTTACTATAAGAAGAAAACACCACACACACACACACACACACACAAGCATCAAGAAGACCTCATATCATCTTCCTGTTCTTATTTTATATTTTTCACTTTCTCTTCCTGTGAAGTTAAGTACTGAATTGATGATTTGAGACAAATGAAGTAGCATCTCTGTGAGAAGGGAGAAGGGACATAATACCACCCTGGGGAGAACAGGAGGGGGTAATGGAAGGAGGGGTTTGGAAGGGTAGTACTGGTAAGAGAGGAGAGAGGGGTTGCTGCCTTCAAGATGCAAAGTGAATGAATACATAAACTAATAAAGAAAAATAGTGGAGATAGTAAAACATAGGTTAATGTGGTCTTGGAGCAAAGTCATCCACCATGGGGTTTTAGTGCTCACATATGAAAAGAGACCTCTCCACACCACACATAGAAATGGCTGGCATTCATATGATATATGCTACCCATCTTCTAATCATTTGGATAAACTGACTCTTCTCCTCTGTTTGGATTAGTGTTCCCTCTTTCTTCGTACTCAAAGTTCGCCACGCCGCACCTTATCCTTCTTGGTAGGACCTGAGCATGCTGTGTCAATGATCTTTGCTTCAGAAGTAAGCTCCCTTGATCATATCTTGTCCTCCTGATGCACTCTCATTTATCCTCTCTTCTTGAGAGCAAAATCCCTTGGAAGTAATAGTGTTGTCCTTGCTCAGTTCTTCTCCTATCTTTCTTAAATTCCTTTGAGACATGCTTTAATCCATACCTGCCGTACTCTAAATCTGCTCCTAACCAGGTCCCCAGTACCACCACCACACTAGTATGTCACAGGGCCAGGTCTTAGTATTTAGTCTCAGTAACATTTAGCTGAACTGAGCAATGGTTTCTTTGTGGGGCTATATCAGCACATTGACTAGCTTACTATAGTGAATGCTATTTTGTACGCTTTCTTCTTGTTTCTTCAATGCGTGTTTCAAAATATTTTGCTCTTTCTTATTGTTAAAATTCTTGAGTTTCTTGTCTTTAGTTATCTTCTTTGTTATGCCATCTCTTTAATATATATATATATATATAAAATCTCTGAACAAGTTCATAGCATAGATCTCCCCTTTTTAGTATATCTTTATCAAAAGCCAGTCAAAAGTATATCCGAATCTTAACTCATTATTCAGCAGATCCCTGCCAAACCTGTTTATGTTCATTATTTCAATGAATAGTAACAATGTTTGGATTACAAATTATAGTCATTCTTTATTTGACCTATCTGCAGAATCTTCCAACTTTCCTTAAAAATACACATAACATTAGCCACATCTTTATTTTCATACCATTATCTTAGTTTGGTCCATAATAGGTCTCAGCCATTATAAGAGTCGTGTCTCCTGGTCTGCTTGCTTTGCTTCCAACTGAACCTTCTCAGGACTGTTGTGCCTTAGGAGAACAGTAAATGTGTTTCATTTCATCCCATGTGTCAGATCATGCCTCTCCTCCATGTTGCCATGAGAGAAAAATCACAGACTGCCCAGGACAGGACCTACTCTTCTGGATGTCCTAGGAGTTTCTGCCTAATCTTTGACTTTTTTGTTCTTCATTAAAAGTTTCATACCAGGTTTGATCTCCAGCTCTTTATTATATTTGTTTTTTTCTACCTAGAAGCCTTCCTTCAGCTACACACATTTACCAATCCTTAGGTGTCTACTGTAATGTCAACAAACCAGGAGGACAATGCCTATGTTTCACAAGATAATGTATTCATCAACTTGTCTTCTTACATGGCCCCATTTTGTGTACTATTTTTTACTTTTTTCTGCAATTCTCCTTAGTATCTGACATTAACTTTATTTTTTTTTGTCTTTTGCTATTTAAATTTTCTCATTGGTCAAGTGGTATTATTTGATTAGACCAGCAGTTCTTACTCTGGGGTCTACTGATAGCCTATGAACTTCAGAGAGTATATGTATCTTTATTGTATGCAAAAATTTGACACCATATGGAAATGTATTTTTATGCTGAGTCATTTAAAAGATCTGTGACACAAAAACTGCTCTAGAAGGAGTTTTTGGTTCTGAGGACTGGTATAAGAGATCAAACCGATAGCCTTGTGAGAGCTTCCTTTTAATCCGAACTTCACATTTGTCTTAAATTTAAACTCAGCAACTGAAGATGCTCCAAGTGCAGCTGTGCACGACTAGAAGCCAGTCTTGTTTCTGCCACATTCTGAGCCAGTCGTCCTTATTCCTGTCAGGTTGCATTTTACTACTTGTAAGATGATAGCACTGAATCAGGAATCAGACAATTCAAAAAAAGCACTTCCTATTTCTGCATCCAAGTCAGCAGAGTCAGGCTGAAACAAAACAAAGCAGAAAACAGTAAATCCCAACATTGAGTTGTACAGTTCATGGTGGTCCCTGTTGGCTCTTCAGGAGCTAATAATGTCCCAAGAGTCCAGTCAAAAAGGGGTATGGGAGCTTCCAGTAGAAGACTCAGTGATGGGGTGATTTTTTCAAATATAGAACGTGCCCTTGGGGTGACTGAGGGTATAGATATTTATAGTTTCCTTAGAAGGGAACTGAACTCTAAATCCTTAGAAGAAATATCTCTGTAGCAGTAGAGAGGGCTTGGAAGGGTTAAATAAAAATGCACACTACAATGCTCTTTTGTCGGTCTCCATTTTGCTTGTATACTTTGAATTTGTTGCACTTTTCTCTCAGCTCTTTCCCCCTTCCCCCCTTTGCCTTGGTAGGCCCTGTTATAGTTGCATAGTTCTTTATAAGTGTGCGAAGTTTGTCTTGGAGAAGAAATCCATAACTAGATTCTAAGAACAAACATCAACGAAAAGAGATTTTCCCTTAAGCCTTCCCTCCCGAGATCCAATATGGGCCAGAGTTCAGCAGCAGGGAAGGTTGATCCTGGCACCTCCAAGCCAGCCTGTGTGTCAGATACTTAAAGCTTAATAAGACTTTCCCTGCACCACACCCTCAGAATCACCACAAAGCAGCGGGATGCCTTCACCTAGGGATTTCCATTGGATCTACTGGCAGGTGTTTTATCTCTCTGGCTGAAAGGGGGCGTGTGGATATTAAGATGACATGAAGAGTGTCCTTGGCTAGTAGACAACTTGTCTTCATTACTCTCATCAGGCAATAAGGCTGAATGGAGCAATTTTTCCTGAGCCTGGCCCGAACTGCGCTGTTCTTGGAGGGCCTATTAGGCTGCAGGTCACAGCAGCTGGAGCCCAGGCGCCTGGAGCTGGTCACGCGTCTGTGCTGTCCAGTCCAGGATGCACAATGGAGTCATTGACTATTTATTCTCTTCGTACAACAAGGCCGCTGTTGCCTTAATTACAGGAACCTTCTAGCCATTCCTGGGATCTATAAACCACAAACGGACACTCCATGCCACTAACTCATCTCTTCTGAACTTAAGCCCATGTCTCCCAGAGGCAGCTAGGCACAGTGTGTGGTGCATGTGTGATCTGGTTGGTGTGGAGAGCCTAGCATGGTGAACAAAGTAGGAAAGAGAGAGGATTTGGGTGGGGCTGAGCCAGATGTTAACCCAGGGTGTGTGGCAATACCGAGACAGGTTCAGAAGAGATTTTTTACTCTTCTGAGATAGGAATGGCTGCAGGTAAAACAAAACAAACACATAAACAGACAAAATACAGCAAAAGAACAAACGCTTCTCTGCAGCCTGTTGGTCTGCTGTAGGGTGAATGCTTCCAGACCTTCAGAATTAGACTGGAGTGCTCCTGGGACTGCGGTTGCCTCTGGGCTCCTCTGAGTTTAGGAATTCCACCTGGCCTGCTTCCTATTACAATCCCTTTGAAATTTGTCTCCTGGGCTGGTATTGGAAGCCTGTTCAAGCTTGGCCTCTTTTAAACCTCCTGGAGAATAGAGAATAGTAGTTCACCAATGTACTCTGGGGGGAACTGCTAAGTCTCCACTCTTGTTAATATTGCAGGGCTGAGGATAAAGTAGCAAAGGTATTGAATAGATGTTGACTTTTCTGACCCAGAGGAGAACAAATCCGGGATTGTTTGCTGAAGCTAATCACTCTCCAAGAGAAGCCTGAAGAGTCTGCTGTGCTCTCTGCCTCCTGTCCCCACCCCTGGAAGCAAACCTTGGGAAGACCCTAGGACTTAGGCACCCTCTCCCTCCCACTTCTCCTTAATGTCTTTCAATATCTCATATTTAAGTACTTCTATATGCTCATTTTCCCAACTATGACAGCTAGGACCTCAGGTTTTGTGCTTGCCAGGCCTCAAATTCCCTCAGAGTTCAGGGACCTAGCTTGAAGAACAGAATCAGATATTACAGGGTGGGAGTGGGGTGGGGGTGGGGGATAGGCCTGCCAGCTTCTTGATGTTGAAAGTCCATTTCTTTTGCTAACTGAGACCAGGAGAGGGCAAAACCCACCTAGTCTGAGAAGCAGGATAGAAGAAGGAGCAGAAACCGAGATGTTCCTCACCAACCTCAATGGGAAATGCAGCAGTTGAACCAAAAGGGTCACTTTGGAGGCAACCAATGCTCCCCAGATGCTGGCAACAGAGACGTCTCGTTGCCATGGTTTCGGAGCAGCATAAAAGCAGCCACCCAGAAGCAGATGCTAAGACTCTTTATACCCAGTGTAGCTTCTCAGAGCAGGCAATTTCCTTGTCCCTTTTGCCTTACACACTATCATTCAGAGCATCTCTATCCTTGTTCCCCTATGCCTGTATGTGGGTGTGCTTGCTAGCAGGGGGCGACATCAGGGCCGAGGGTTCCGGAAGCACTAGGTGGTCAGCACCCGGAATTCTTTCCCTTGAGTTCTTGAAATAAAGTGTGCGCCTTGCCTTGCTCGCGGGTGGGCCTGGGTGCCCTGGAGCTAGTAACAGCAGTTGGGGAAAGAAGCACGGCGCCTTTAAAGCAAGAGGCGAGGAACACCCGCCAGGAGGCGTGTCTTTCTCCAGAGCCACCGCAGCGGCTCCGCGGTCTTGGTCTCCGCCGCCGCCGTCACTGGCGCTCTCACTGGCGGCTGCGTGGCCGAGGGTGGGAGCCCGGGACTGCTCGCTGAACCTCCTCCGGCCGCGGCTCCGAGAGGACTACCCCAGTCCCTACCCTCCCTTTTCACCCTAGCCGCAGGTAAGCACTCGCCAGCGGTGGACCCTCCCTGGAGCTCAATCCCTGGGCATTCGCTGTTGGTCCCGAGGCACTGCGGAGCGGCGAGGAGCGCTGGCCGCTGAAAGCAAAGGAAGAGGCGACCGGCAGTCCAGCTGAGTCGGTGCGCTCCAGGCACCTGCTGGACGCAGTCGCTTGGAGGGCTTTGTCCCACTTGCTGCAGCCAGTGGTGCCCCACAAGGATGCAAGTGGTTCATTAGGCTCCTGGCGCGCTGGTGTTCTTCACGTAAAATATTTGAATAAGTGGATCTGTCAGATGTGTCCTCAGCTACCGGGACTCAATGCTCAAGGCGAAGAGACGCAGGAAAGCTGTGTATCTTTGTGCCATAACAACTCCACATCCCTCTTTCGTCCACCAATCCCACTATCTCCCTGATTCATAACTCTGGGTTGAGAAAGTTGAGATTATTTTAACTGAGGACAGTATTAAAAGCTTCTGGAAGAAAAAAAAATTACCTCTCAGGGCATCCCACAGGGGTAAGGACTAACTGCATCACCGAGGTGGATCCTAAAGATTCAGAACTTTTAACCAACCGCATTTCCTTTTATTTTTATCTTAAGGGGGATAGGAGGGTGTGTGTGTGTGTGTGTGTGTGTGTGTGTGTGTGTGTGTTTGTTTGTGTGTGTGTGTGTGAGCGCGTGAAGTTGCGTGTGTAGCAGGGGAGAGAGAGAGAGAGAGAGAGAGAGAGAGAGAGAGAGAGAGCTCAAACAGAACTAGTGCCTTTAAGACAATGATTTTGGATTTGGGGGTTGGAGGATATTAGACACTACCCTCTGGTAACGAAAAGAACAGATTACCGTTTATCATTTCTTCATCTTCATACTGTAAGTACGTCTCATCAAAATTACCTTATGGATTGATATTTTCATCTCACAAGAATATGATGAATTCATTTAAATAAGTCTGCAGTTTAGTTGCTGCAAGATGCACAATTGCATTTTAATTTGGTCTTGTTTTACTTCCTTAGTTTATAACTTTGTAGAATAGACTCCTGCAATAATCAAGTAAGCTTATAAACTCCCAATGACCTTAGAAACTTAGGAGTTAAAGAACTGAAATGTACAGGGTGAGAAAAGACAGAAAATGATGAAATAGTAAAGCACTTATGTGTTTTTCTTTTAAATTTAAATCCACTGATGATTGCACATGCTGAATATTTTAAAAGGAGCTAAACAGACACAAATCTCTTTGGTTCAATTTCTTAATTAAGATATATTTTCAGCATCTAAATAGTAATTAAAATTAAAAATATCACTAGCCACCAACATAGCAGAATGTTAGTAGAACAGTTGATAATGTGTTTAGAATCCCAAGGAATAACAGAAATGTATATGCAACAGTGTGTTTTCAACTGATCTCTGCCTTAGACTTCATTCTTTCCCCTTTAATGTCATGACTGAGTGGCCTGTTTATGTTAGCTAAGCTTCAACACAATAGGCAACTTGCATGGAATAACACTTTAGGTGTTACTATAGGGTGAGGTTTTTCAAGTGTCCCCTGATAGCAGGACAACAGTAAGAGAGCCAGCAGAAGCTTCTCGCTTGTGTGAGAAATATTAAATGCACTGCATATTTGCCATGAAAGAACCTTTGAGAAGGCTGTAAAATTCAGATTGTTCTAGAATACACATTTGCTGTCTCTAGCCAAAGTATAGGAATTGTCTTTTAAATGTTCTGCTATAAGGATTATTACACATTTGTTCATGCCCCAGCAGGTGGCAGCTAACTAGAATAAGATTCATTTTCACCAGGAGATTAGGAAACTAAAATTGCTTCTAAAGTAATAGTGCCCAAGAAGAAGAGGTCATTAGTGTCAGGTAATACAAAAGTGCAGTGAAAGATGGAGCTAATGTCTTTAGTCGTTTTCACTGTTGTTGTTGTCATAGTAGGAACAAGCTTTGCATGAACACAGTATACATTTCCCTCTCTATTATTCACCGTAGGATTGGTAGCTCTTTGTATTAACCTTCTCTGATATTTTAAGGCTTTCTTCTAGACATAGCTTTTCTCTGTGTGAGCATACATGCGTGTGTGTGCCGTTTTTCATCTCTGCTTTGACCTTGGGACCCTCGGAGCTTTAGCTCCTAGCAATGAGGTTTGCCGCGTGGTTGAAGTAACTGCAAAGCAATGAATGTATAGGGCAACACATACATTTTTATGATCATTGAGAACCTAAATTGAGTATTTTTCATTTTCTATTAAGTAATAAAATATACAACTGACATAATTTTAAGATAATTAAATGTGATCAGTAAACTATAGATTAAGAACTATCCTCAGAACTATGATGGTAGTGTCAGTATTGAGGGGATACTTCTATATATCCATATAGTAATTAAGCATCTCCTATAATGCTGGATCAGTGTGTGTGTGTGTGTGTGTGTGTGTGTTTGAAAGGTATATTTACTGAGTTAATGCTATTGATCTGAAGAGTGCAGCTTAGTAGAAAGAATGCTATTAATCTATTTTTCCCTCACAATAGATGGAAATATGGAGGTGGGTGGTTAAAAGTGATAACTAATAGTACATTTCAGAAATGTTTTAAGACACTGAATATTGACAACATGTTTCAGCATCTTAAAATTTTTTTATGTTGATATTTTTTGTAAGGTAAAATGAATCCTTTAGTCACCCTGAAGGTGACTAACGTGAATGTTAGAATGTTACTGACTGCAAAGAGATCATTGTTAATATGCCTCAGACGTGTTAAGCAACACATGACTCACATTGAAAGACACACAAAACACAGTTTCCAAAATTGATCTTTTGACTATGTGTTCTGCAACGATTCAAAGTACTCGACTGTGTAATAGAAATATGCGCACTGTCACTTCAAATGGCATGCTATCCATTCATTTTATTATTTCAATAACTGAGAATAAATTGGCCTGAAGCGCTGTCCAAGGTCCTGAAGAAAGGTTTGTCCCTGGTATCACAGAAGTTCCAGTGGACAGGTGTAGTTGGTATCTGATAAGTTAAAGCTTTTGAACTTAGTTAATGGATATAAATGAACTCAACTTAAAATATGTGCAAAGTTAGTTCTTTGGAGATAACGTAGTACTAAGGAAAATTTATATTAGATCTTTTTAAAGTTTATTTTGTATGAATTACATGAAGCCAATGTTTTCCTTTCACTTTCCCACCAGATAACCCACTATGATACCACATAAGTAGTTGACAGTGCTAGCTATAAGTAGGCAGATGACAACTGCTATGACAAATACTGTCATGTTAAAAGGTTACATGAATAAGAAATTGTGGTATAGTATGCTGACTGGCTCCATGAAATGCAGAAAAATTGCAGAAATTTGATGAGTTACAACAGAACATGCTATTCTCAGGTAGTAGATATTAATTATATTGGGAAATGAAAACAACCAAGAATATATATTTTTTCCCTGGCTGGCATTATTATCTCTACTACAGTGAAGAAGTAAAATGAACAAATAGAATGGGAAAAATGAGGCAGCAAATACAAGACAGGAAATGTTGGGCTTCAACATGTTTTATAAGTGATGTTTTAAACATGGACTGAAGGAGTCGCTAGATACCCTTGGTTTCAGCACTAGGTGTTCCTTTTTAAGTGCTCACATAGTGGGATTGTTTGATGGGATTGCTTGCTAGACTGCAGAACGAGCTTTTCATGATACTTTTTTTTTTTGACACTGCAGT
This sequence comes from Apodemus sylvaticus, assembly GCF_947179515.1. Lineage (NCBI taxonomy): Eukaryota > Metazoa > Chordata > Mammalia > Rodentia > Muridae > Apodemus > Apodemus sylvaticus. The sequence continues at coordinate 52,812,853 of NC_067490.1, read as the reverse complement.
TATGCCTCCATCTTTAAAAAAAAATCAATGCCTTTTAATGTATTTGAAAGTGTATATTTTTCCATTAGCATTTTATAATAATGTGTTAAGAAAATATATATAGTAAAAACCCCCCTATGCTGGAATGAATACATTGTGGTGTCTTCTTGCTATGTAGATTAAAATATAACTACAGTAATATAAGAACTTAAATAGTACTCATACTACTCTTTTAAAAGTAGATAGTATTTAGTATGATGAACTTGTATAATTTTATAAGATCTATCTTATGCCCTATTTGTTGATAATGAACAGAGATTAATAGTAAAATACAAGCTCAACAGTTTGCCCTTTGTACTTCTTAGTAAGGTTATAGTGTCATCAATGGTATAGTTATCCCTTTCCTCATTATCTCTTCCTACTATTGTAAATGGTAGTAGTAGATTTGGGAATCATCATAATCCTTGGGCAGTATATTGCCTATTTCAACAAAACATTTTCATATTAAAAGAAATGCGCTTTTCTATAGTTTTCTATTGTATAGATTTCTACTTGTGAGTCAAGAGAGGAAATGAATTTAAAAATTCCCATCAGAAAACTAGCAATGATGAGATTATTTTAGACAAAACTTTGATCTGATATTGCATTTTTAAGGAAAAAATAAAATTTAAAATGGAGAAAATGCGAACACAAAGCCTTTGGAATATAGTACTGCAGCTTAAACACCATTGCCTTCTATTTCACTGTTTTGTCTTCGGTGAGATAATCACTCATTTCCCTCTAAAAATCCACCTGAAGACATTTCTCTTCACTAATCAAGAAACGTTCCACTCGAGTTTTAAAGACCACGTTCAGCTCTCCAGCTGCACCCCACTGTGTATTTATTCTTTTCTACTCAAAATTTAAAAGTGTAAGACTTCTATAGCTTATCAGCAAGTTAGACGGGCAGTAAAGTTCTGTGTTTTAGAGCATTTTCTTATTTAAAATACAACTCCTAGACAAAGTGACTTTGACTTAGCTATTTAGTCAATTATTAAAATTAATCAGCTGATAGTAAGAAGTCTGTTTGCACACACTGGGCGCTCTGCAGGGTCTTACTAAAAATCAAAGCAATTTTCATTGAATCATGTAATAACTCTTCCCTTTTTGCTACTCAAGGCGGGCTATCAGAACGGTTGCATAATATATATTGAGAAGCTCAGTGGCAGGAAGCAGCTATCTCAATTTTTCTCACTTTATCTTGGCCTAACGTCAGAAGCTGTGCGGCAGTGCAGTGGAATAAGGGCCTGGCAGAAACCCTTGCGAGCAAAGTTCCCTTTGTGTTGGGACTGTGGTGGCAGGCTTTCGACTCCTAGTCCTTGCAGGGCTGGACCTTCTTTTGATTTTCCTCTTCTTGTGCTCTCCCAGGCTCGCGCGGCTGGACATTGTGCTTGCTGGATTTTTCCCGGATGCTCCCGGACTAACATGGATGTCCCACCATCCCTTGCAGTGGAAGCTTGCTCCTTGGCGCAGTGAGTGAAGAACATGCAGCGACTGCTAATGGGTTTGGGAAGCAGAGACTCCTTCCTCTTTCTGTGACCATGCCGTGATTGTGTCCGCGGCCACTACTCCACGCATCCTCCTTCTCGTCCAAGCCAGGAGCCTAACGCTAGATCGGGGAAGTGGGTGCCGCGCGCGCAGGCACGGAAACATCATGAAGATTATTTCTCCAGCTCTAAGTAATCTAGTCTTCAGTCGCTCCATTAAAGTCCTGCTCTGCTTATTGTGGATCGGATATTCGCAAGGAACCACACATGTGTTAAGATTCGGTAAGATTCCCTGCATCTCACTGTCGCCTAGTGTAGGCTCCGAGGCGCCGGATGTAAACAGGCGGTCGCTCTGCCTGGCGTGGGCTTTCCGCTTCCAGACCCGCTCCCTCCCGGGTTTTAAAGACCGCCCCCTGCTTTCATTTATCTTTTCTATCTTCATTTTATTTTGGGTCCCGGGAGGGTGAAGGAGGTGCTTGATGCAACTAGCCGGATGCATCGCCTCACCATAGCCCGCCACGGATGTAACAGTGATGGGGGGCACGGCCAGCCAAGGCTGCTTTGGTCTCCCCGGGAACCTTCCAGCTGTCTTGGTGCCGCGGTGTGAACCGAAGCGAGCTCTAGGGCTGGCAAATCTGTAGCTTGTGCTACCTGAAGAGTTAAGGTCTGGTAACTCTTCCCTGAGTGTCCGCTTCTGCTGGGACCTGCCCTGGTCCTCACTTGGAACCAGAAGGCACCAGCCCTTTGGCTTTCTTTTGTAAAAGAAGCTTATTGGTCAGTTTAATCTTTTTTTTTTTTCTGATATGCAGAGCTTTAAGAAATATTGTTGTATCATTTCAGGATTTATTAATAACGGGAAACTGTCACTCAGCAGGCAGCGAAATAGCGCAATTATGACAGGTTTCTTGTTTGTTTTGTTTTTTAACTTGCTGAGTTCTTTCACAGCTCTCCGCCCACCCCCCCACCCCGCCCCCCGCCCCCGCACAGAGTCCGAACCTAATAAATAAGGAACCTCTCGTAACTGGAGGAGGAGGGAGGGAGGAGGGGTGTTGAGTGTGTGGGTCTAAGTGCATCTTTGTTTCACTCTGACATGGATAAAAGACCCCAGATAGACACATTTGAGAAAGACTTAAAGCTTTCCCAAGAATATGGGCTTCTTTTTCTCTTGAAGGAAAAAATCTAAATATGGGTTTCCAGTATATTCCCTGGTCCTCAGGTTTGCTTGAAGAAAGTGAATTGTAGTAAATGTTTTGTTGGCTGCTCAGGATGGTCAACTGGGGTTTTTAGTAAGATCAGGACTCTAGAGAAGTTCCCTAAAGAAGGGCATTAGGAAAGAGTCAACAGGGCAAAGCTCCCAACCTCTGTGCTGCCTCTGTCAGTTCGAAGGTGATTTAAGCCAGAGATGGTAGGAAGCATGCAATACAGAGAATGTGTCTTCGAAATAAAATTATACACATTAAGTTATTCTGTGTGATGTATAGCACAGGTTGCCTGCCCCTTCTGTAACACTAGCAACAGCTCTTATTTTTCCCAAGTGATCTTTCTTTAGTGATAAAATTCACTGTCATCCCCAACCTTTGTGGAAATAAAATAGGAATGCTCTTACACGCACGTACTTGAAAAGGCAGCCCCTCCCGATACGTCACCTCCAGCCAAAGAGACTGGTCATAACTAGACAGTAGAGTGTAGTGAGATTCTAGCTGGAGCACTTTCCTGCTTTCTTCCGTCTTTAGATGCTACTTAAGCATGTTGCTCTTAGCAACAAGCACCCACAGGAATGCTCGCTTCTTTAGACAGGATTAAAGGAGTCCTTATATTCCTGGAAACTGTGTGTGAAGATATGTATAGCATGTATTCCACAGCAATTTGGCCATTAATATGGGAAGTGCTATACTATGGAATTTACACCCCCTCCACACACATTATTTTGAGTAATTCAAAGTACATAAGTGATCTTGTGTATCTTCTCATGTGCATCAGTAAGAATGTACATGATGGGGGGGGGTGGTGCCTGAAACCTGCCACTAATACTCTCAAGATTTATCTATTGCTGCTATGGTCTTGAAGCACAGTAATTGCTGAATCATTAGATTGTTACATTTGCTGATCATTTCATGTCTTCGTATAAAAAAAATCTTGGCATCTGTGGCAGTGTAGCAGCTTTCCAATAGAACACACACACACACACTCACACACATACACACACACACATACACAAAGACACATGCATACACATATACGCACACATTTTTCTAGACCTATTCTAAGAATGTTCTTAAGAAACAGGACACTAGGCAAAGATCTCCACACCAGTCCCTTCATTCCCTAGACAAACATCCTACTTTGTAGATTATCTATTTTTGTTTGCTTGTTTTTTTTTTTTTGTTTTGTTTTCTATGTTAGCATCAGATGTCTTTCCCCTGGAGATCCATTTTCTCTAACTCTAACCTGACTCGACAGGAATGATTGTGAACAGTTGTAATCATTGGAACAGTTCTCTGTTGAGACTATTTTGATGCAGTGGTGGGAGTTTTATTTTCTTCTGGGGTAAAAATGTACTAAGTGGATTGGATGGTTAGTTAAATGCCTATAAGTACCTCTTGAAAACATTTATCTTAAACTTTCATTCTATGAAGTTCAGACATTTCTGCCCTCCTGCCCTTGGAGGAAAGAGTTGGAATTGTTGTTAAACAGCTGTCCTTGGGCTGTGGTGGAACGCCATAGCCTTGCCTCAGGTGTCTCCCAGGATGCAGCCTAGAGTGAGGCTCAACAGTCTATCCTGGAGAAAGGCTTGGGGCTGCCAGGCTTCTGGTGCTATGGCAACCATGAAGCTGGCTTGAGGCCATCCCACCCCCTCACCTGATGATGAAAATTCACCCTCATAGACTATGTGGCATTCTCCCTGAAGCCAATAGATCGACCCTTCCTCTTCCCTTCACCTTCTGGAAAGACAGGGTTTCCCCCTCTCAGGGTGTCTCTGACCCTGGAGTTTCTTCCTTTCCCTACCTATTAACTTCTGCCTTCTCTGGGCCATCCTCTCCCTCCCTCTCTCTTTCTCTCTCTCCCTGTGGCTTTTCCTCTCCCAGTCCTGAAAGACAGCGGCTTAGAAAGGTCTGGGGAGGGGAGGTGTGGGAGGGGCTGGTGATGGGGGATGGTGATAGACCTGAGTCTCAGCCACAGTGAAGCTCAGATACTCATGAAAACTTTTGCAGCAGCAAAGCACGCTTTTCTTACCCCAGGCCAGACTCTGGGCAAGCTGCGTACTCTGAAAGCTGCTAGGCAATTCTCTCTGCAGCTCTGACTCTTGGGCACATTCCCAGAGCTAGCTGTTAGGCCACGTGGGGTAGTAAGAAAGTCTACCCAACTGTTGGCTACATGTTACCTACTTACTGGCCTGGCCAGTGGGCTGAGATGCCTGGGTATGGGGTCTTTTTTTTTTTTTTTTTTTTTTTTTTTGTCTGGAGTCTCAGTTTCACCACCTCAGATACTGAGAAACAGTTGGGCTTCTTCAGAGTGTGCAGGGTAGATGATGGAGGAGGAGGGCAAACGTGGTTTCCAGAGAAACACTGCAGAAAGTCAGGCCCCCAGCCCAGGTCAGGTCAGACACCAGCAATCTCTGCTCTTGGGCACAAAGCCCACAACTGCCCCCAGGCATTTCTCCAGACCCTGAAGCAGCAACCACGCTCCAGGGCGGTGCTATACAGACATGAGATCTTTGTTCTTATTCAGAGGCATCTGAAAGTGATGCCCAAGTGGGTGCTGCCCTAAGAATGAGGCCCGGAAGCAACTGCACTGCCTACCAGCACTGCCTACCGCATTTCTTCAGCCAGTCTCTTTTGGATGCTTCTGCTGTGCTCTGCTTCTTCCCAGTACCCACTCCCCACTCCCTACAAACGCACAAACCGCAAACAGGCTTCCCTTCTGCTTTGGTTAGCCTCCTGCACTCTGGGCTGTGACTTGTTTGAGGATCCTCTCTCATCTTGAGGTCCAATTATTATTCAAAGTCTTAATCTCAATTGCAATTTAGGACACAGACATCAACCAAAACCCGAGCAGTCCTCTAAGATCTTCCTTTTCAATGCGCCCAGCAAATGCTTTGCCACTTTCTTACTACATTTTGTTTTGACTTTTTTTTTTCCTCTTTAAGCCAGTTGGCAGAATGGTTTAGCGTTTAGGTCTTCCTTACCAGATGCGCTGGGATTTTTCTGGGCACTATACCTCAGTCCACTACAGCTCTACCTTTGTATACCTAGTACATAAGCCTTAGGAGAAGGCTCGGGGCCCCGATAAAGCGCACACTGTGGAAGGAAGGAAGCCAGTTCTTATGGAAAATCTCATGTGCTCCCAGAGACAATGCTTTGTGACAGATGCACCTCACCATCGAGAAACTGAGTTCAGTGACTGAGAACTGGGAAGCTGCCACTTTCCACAGTTCTTTGAAAGAGCTTTTTCTTCCTTTGGGAGGTAAAGTGGGCGGGAAGGAGGAGTGGCCTTATGTCTAGGAGCTTGAAAACTGACTCTTGGGAGAGGAGATGGGAGTGATAGCAGTCAGTATCTCCGCAAAAGATAAAATTTGCTCATCTGAGCTCTGGATGGCAGGAGAGGGAAAACTTTGCCAGGATCACCAACAACCCGCACATGCTTTTGTAACGATCCGTTTTTCTGATCCGTTTTAGCTTAGTTTTAAAGCCTCAAAGAATAACTTGATATGATCCATCAAGGGAGGCACTGTCATTTCAGAAAATGACTTTGAAAAATGATCTTTCTGTCCTCTAGAACTAGCTCTCCACCCAGTTGCATGGAACTCAATGTGTTTTCTGGCTTTGTAAGGTTGTCTTTAAGAAGTGAACAAATTTATCTATCAATGGGCATTTCTTCACAGAAGTTTGGCTTTTTGGTTCAATTTAAGGGATTAGCACAAGTCTGTTCATTCCACAGAATCTCAAATGACACTGTTTTAACATTTATTCTGCTAGGAAAGTTAATGTCAATTGCTTCCACATGAAGGGGAAAATGCTGTAGGTGCTTCTCAACATCTCTAATGCTGCAACCCTTTAATACCCTTCTTCATGTTGTGGTGACCCCCAACCATAAAATTATTTCCATTGCTACTTCATAATTTCAATTTTGATTTCATAATTTCAATTCAATTATTATGAATTACAAATATTTTAAAGGATAGTGGTTTGCCAAAGGGGTCACAACCAACAGGTTTAAAACCATTGGTATAAATAAATGAGAATGTGGCATGGATTATCAGAATCTTTTAATATCCCCCAGATTATAAACTATTATCTGTGATAAGATGCTGTGATCTTTTAGGGTATTTAGTTATCATATTTCTGATAAGGAAAATGGTTTTCTCCTTTGTGGTACAAATCTTACATTTACATAAATGAATTGCTAGATTTAGTATTTACGCTGCTCCAGTAGCCTCAGTTCTATACATTTCTTCCAAAATTAATACCCATTTTTATAAAAGAAGTCCAATATAGTCTACTGTCTCTCAAATGTATTAGACTTAAAACATTATCTGCGCATGCATACTATTTGAGGTACACAGATGTTTTCTTTTTTTTTTTGCTATCATGGTACCATGTGTTGGGATGTAATAGTTGCATTTTTCCATTTGAGTGGTGGACTTTTGTTTTCTAAGGGTTTTTTTCATTTTATAGTCTCCTCATCCAAGTAATAGGAGTACCCAGAATGAATCTTAAAGTCTGAATCTTAGCAGGAAAGGGAAGGTCAAAAGCCTCCTAAAGGAAGTAAGTAAGTGCACATCACCATTGTTGACAACTCTAGATTAAACACAGGAGAGGTAGACTTACATCTGATAATGTCACATGGCTTCCTGTTTTTCTTTGCTGCTTCTGCTGACAATTGTGTAAGGTAATTAAATTGGCTGATTGAAGTCACAGTGGTCATGGGGCGATAAAGACCATTTGGATTTAATGGAATTTAAAACAACAGAGCACTGAGCACAACTCTTACCGAACAAGAATTTTAATGGCCCATTCAGGGTGCTGACTAAATAGAAAGCCCTTAACAAGTTTAATTGAAAGGGCAAAGCAGATTAGCACTATATAGTATTTATGGTTGAAGATTGGGGAATTAAAATTATCCCTTTAAAAGACTCATTAATGCATTATCAAGATTTAATGTAGGTTAAATAAGTCTTCCTTAGACCTTCATCATGTACTGTGAACCTAGGTTTAGGACCAAGTTTCAATAAAGAAATATTTTTAAGAGTTGACTTAATAAATGGAATTACAGGTCTCTCATCTCAAAAGCAAAGAGCATTTCAATTTTTTTTTTTTTTGAGTGTATGGAGCATGTAAAGGGTAAGTCTCCAGGATAAATCTTTCCTTTGTTATAACTGTAAAACAAAATGAGGCAAGCAAACAGGTTTGACTTCTCTTTGTCAGTTTTGATGTGGTCAGTTTTTTGATTGTTTGACTATTTTTTGTTTTGTTTTGTTTCGTTAGAAACAAACTTTTTGTGTTAGAGAACCTAGAGATAGCAAAGGAAGCTTTTCTTTCTTCAGTTTCATGACAGTAACAGTAACAGATATTGGTCCCTTTTGTGGTGTCTTTGAGACACTGACCTTTGTCTTAGGGCAGCATTTGTAATCTCTTTAACACTTTAGTCACTAAAGTTTAGTGCTTTCATATTTCCTGGCCCACTCCAGTCCTAGAGGAACAACTTCTTGTTTTGCGTTGGAAATTCTCAGGTGTGAGATCAAAAATCAAGATTCTGGCTCATTCATTCCACTAGTCTGATGTTACTTGGAATTGACTACTTGAGGTTGTCAATTCCTTGGATATATCCAGAGAAATGTAGAAACCACAATTACCATTTGTAAGTCTCCAACATGTTAATTGTACACAGTCTTGGAAATTGTTTTGAAAAATCTGAATTAGACAAAACAAAACCATTAACAGGTAGGATAGGACCCCACAGTTACCAGCTTTGGTTTCCCAGCCTGTCTCCTACATATTGTTCAGGCTTCCTAAGGCTCACCAGGTCTTCTCACTGATAAATAAACTGAAAAGTTTACTTGCCATTTTGGCTCACATCTATGGCACCAGATTAGCGTATCTGATTAGTGAGTTAGTGCTTAGGGAAGACCCATAAACCTTCCTGCAGGATTTTATTTTTTTAATTTTATTTTAAATAGTTTTCTATCTGAGCATTGAAGATTTTGTTCAGTGATGGTGTTGTTGAAATAAAACTTTGTTCTTGCGTTATTTTTATTGATGAATTTAAACCATTTATTCTCTAATTAAAATAGAACAAGACTGTTTTATTTTGTAGAGAGCCAGTTTACTAGCCAGTGGGGCCATGTGTGAAAATCTGAAAAGTTGTCTGAGAAGGTTTTGTCTTTCAGACATTTGCCTTCTGGTGCCAGCATGTAATTTGATCAGTCATTCTTTAGACTAAGCTGTCTTCTTTGCTGTCTCCCATGGCCTTGTTTTAAGAGAAGCATATTTTGGAATATACCATGCAGTTAGGATGAGTTTGTTAGATTTATCAGTTCAGTATGTGACAGAGATGCTCAGATACAAAGGATACTGGGTGGCTAGGGAGTGCTGAGTGTTTCACACTGATGAGAATTGGTGGCCGAGAAAGAACAGAAGCTAAATAAATGGCATGATTTCTGGATTCACTACCATATACCTCAGTGTTTTGCAAATTTATCTTTTTAAAAAAATTTTTTTAGAGGAAGTATTTGAGCATATGTGATATTTTAAATACAATGTTAATGATAATATATTATATATATATATATAATATATATATATATATATATCATGAAAAACAAACAAAAATGTCTTAAGTTTTTCAACCTTCTTTAATTTCCCTTCATTGAATTAGGTGGCCATTTGGAAGGCATTGCCTCTAGTTTCCATTTCTAACTCTAGATAATCTATCTTTGGTGCTCTGGGGATATTGCTTTTTGTAAATTGTAAAATAAACAAAGCAGATAGTGAAGAAGACTTCCACTTTTGAAGTTTCAGCATTTTCATAGACATTTAGTTCCTGGGATATTGGCTTCTTTGTTCTTTTGTTTTACTTACTAAATCATCTGCATTTATATGAACAATATATTAGCTCCTTACAAGTTCGAGCCCTTTCTTTCTTACAATGAAGAAATAAAATGGGAACTTTCAAGATAAATGAAAGCTGTAGGACTCTAAATTCCATGAAGCAAGTGAAGTTCAGAGACAAAGACTAGTGTTCTAAGTTTAGTGATGAATCCACTGGGACAGTTAAGCAGCCTGCTGGTGGTCTGTCAGAGTTTAGGCTGGGCCAGTGATGTGTTTCCAGAATTATGTGGTTTTCTCAGCATAGTAATCTCTGCCTCACTCTGCTCTGCATCAGTTTGAGGGAAAAGAATGGATTGGATTAGCTCCCTAGATGTTTTTGTTCTTTTTTCTCCATCTTCTTTTTCACAGACCATTCTTGTAGCTTATTAATTTTGTAGTTCCTTTCATACCCATGGTTGCCTTTCTTTTCCCAGTGCTTAAAAGCTTTTGTTACATCTATTCATTCAACAAACAAGGACAGACAAGTAAGAACTAGGATTTGCTGCTGCAAAATTAAAGAGAAAAGGTATGGGACTATTACATGATATTAATATAGTGAGTATATCAGAGTCTCCTTAGAAGGAGGTTATTTTGCTTTTGAATTTTTATAGTAGTTGAGACTTTTGTTGGGTCCTAACAAACACATAAATGGAAGAGGATGAAAAAATGAGGAAGGATTAAAATTAAAGAACTTAGGTATGAATTAAAAGTAAAACTTCATGAGAGTTAATAGAAAGGCTCTGTCGTGACATAAATCTCACCCTGATTGTATGTAGCATTAGTATCTGGTTTAGAAAACCTGTGTGGGTCCTGGAAAGCCACTAAAACTGAGGCAACAAGCTGCCAAGTGATATGTCTTTTTCTTTTGTCATGTTCCTAGCAAAGATGAAGAACTTTTGAGTATACTGCTGAAATGAATGCAAGGACCCATTCTTTTATTTTGTCATTGAAATCTTTAACAAATTAGGTGCGTGGGATCTGTGTCAGTGGTAGAGTGCTTACTTACCTAGTGTACTCAAGGGATTTAAACTTCAGTACTGAAAAAAATGTTCCTCATTTGAGATTGCTGATTGCATTAATCATGATCCCTGGAGTAACAGAAGCTACTTAGGGAGGGCTATCTGCTTTCCCTATTATTAAAAAGTAAATCTCATCAAGAGGCATCATCATAGTCATTTCCAGAATGTTTGACCAAATGTCTGTGTACCCTGTGCTCCAATCAAATTTGAACAAAAAATAATCCATCACGAAGATTCTTCCTGAGCAAAAATCTGACAGGAAGTAAGGGCTGTTTCATTTAATGGGTGACCAGATGAGGTGGTTAAGCCAGGAACTATGTTAGTTACTCTGAAGGAAAGTGCATTGAAAGACAACTTAAAAGTATCATGTCCTTCTTTGAAAGATATAGTAAATTGCCTGCAGGGAATTCTCTGTATTTTATGCCCTGGTTTAGGACAGCTCTAGTACTTGAACCACCCAACTTATATCTGTGTATATAATTAATAACTATGTACATCATTATGTATATATTTTGTGTCAATTTGTAAAATTTAGTTGAGTATTTAAAATTAAATTTAAAGTATTTCACTGAAATAATTATACATGAACTCAAGAGCTTGTATTGTGAGTTTAATAGTCTAAGTTCTAATCTTATGGTAGTCATAAATTAGGAGGTATAATTAAATCTCCTTTCTGGAGAATGTTTATTACTTTCTATCTGTTAAGCTTCAAGGGTGTTGGAATTAATAGAAAAATTCATAGACCTTCACATTTTTGTCTGTAAGGTTTTATTTTAATTGAAGTTATGCTGGTGATTTAGTATGCATATGTGAAATAAACTCTTGTTTGTTATCACTCATGAACTTTTTGTTCAATTTCTTAAAACTGTGTCTAAACATTTAAGGTAATCTACTTCTTTAAATTACTCTTGATAGTCTTTCTTGGAATGCACCAGAATGCTTTCTTGAGTAACAAAACCACTTTCTCCTTGGTTAGTTTTATGGAAGTGAAGGTCCATAGTTTCTGCTTCTTTTCTCAATATCAGCACTTTAGCTGTTCTCATATGTCCAGAAAATGAGTAGGAGGCAAAACAAAAGAATAATCAAATAATTCATGGTAAGACAGGTAGCTTAAGCACTCTAATTCTTCACAAGAACATATACATACACAGACAATTTTCGAAAGGCTGTGCTCGCCTTTGCCTGTGGCTTATGTTTCACCTTGGTATGTGACAAAGTAGATTTATTCAGCATTCAAAGTGTGCTAGTGACTGTGTTTTGGACATTTATAATGAATAAGGGAAGTTTCAAACATTCTAATATGAAAAACTTTTGAGATGGTCAAGAGGACCTGTTTTATGGTTTTGGTGAGTGTTTCAGCAAGGAGTTGCTTTAGGCAACATTTCAGGACTCTTCTTTAAAGTCTTAGAACTGACCTGTTCCTAAGACTTTGCTTCCTAAATCTACTCTGAGGTACTATTATTTATCTATTTAAAGAGGTGATTCATTCTTTAGGAATAAGCATAGAGGCTGCTAAGAGCTAATGAGTGTTGCAAGCAAATTCTCTCAACAAATGGTATCAAATGGAATAAGTAGACCACTTGGAAAATAAAATGAACTACATATGATATTATATATAGAAAAGTATATGTTTATTTAAAGCATTTATAACATAATTTTGATTAGAAAAGTTTTCTGACTATAGAAAATACTTTCATTAATTAATTAATTAGTTTTATCTTGTTGTTATTGTTGTTGTTGTTGTTGTTTTTTGAGATAGGGTCTCACTAAATGGTCTTGATTGTCCTGGATCTCACTAGTCACAAGTTAAATCAGGTTGGCCTCTAACTCTTGATGATTTACTTACCTACCAAGTGATAGGATTAAAGTCATATGCCACAATGATGTAATAATAGTCATTGAGTTTTTAAATGATTGGTTTGCAAAAATGTCAGAGGCAGTCATGAGTTTTTTTTTTTTACATGAAAGTAGAAATAGGCTAAATTCTAGTATTATCAAAAATATATGCAATTTTAAGCTAAGTCTAGATTTTTTAGCTGTTTCACTAATCTTCAATTCTTTTCAAACTCTGTCTTCTTTTAATTCCAAATTAATATCATTTTAAGATCTGACTAAGTTTTGTTTTCTGTGAAAGGTAAATTTTTAAACAGGTGTGCAGCCACAGAAACTCAGGCACTGATTAGACAATTTATTTGGGTGAAGAGTTCTCCTTTTTTTTTTTTCCACATCAGAAGTGGAAGAGGATACATAGTTTAAATCCTGATCCCAATGTTGGTTCCTGGGGTTGAAGGAGACTCTACTCTTTCATGGACTTGTGGCATTTTTCTATTTTTTCTTTAGTTCATTTCATATAGTACTTGAGAGTTTGCAATGTTATTTTTTTTTTTGCATTTTTCATTGAATTTATTTCTCAGTATTTCATATACATTTCATAGCTTTACGGCATGGGCCTTTCCTTTCATTTTGCTCCCTCTAAATAACTGTGCTTAACAAGACAAACCTCTTCTAGGTAAATGAATAATTTTCTGAATTAGATGGGTTTTATAATTTTTAAATTAGTTTCCCTGTATTTATAATTGGCATGTTGGGTTGATAGTTAATAGTTATGCCTAAGTTACATAAAATAATGAGTACACTTGGTAGACAACAGCTGAGGACTGGATATTATATCACTCAAAGAAGATAGTGTTGGTCTGTCAGCAAGCCTCTGAAAGGAAAACTCATCCTTTAAACCTGAACACAAAGAATATTTATACATACCACCACATAGTCCAAAGGAATCCTAAAATGGTGTTGTTTTATAAATATTGTCTAACATGATGTATGGTTGTGAGACCTTTTTCTTTTCCACTTTCCACAAAGGAAGCTTATAATAATAACTTGCTAACTGTTACCTTAGACATTTGCTTTAATCTAATTTAACAATATTTATTTATATTTGGAGACATTTATTCCTTAATACTTAAAAATTATATTGCTAGATACATATACATATGATTTCATACCTCAGTTTGTTCAAGCAATCAGTATTCCAACTTAGATTTTATTGTTTCAAATTTTCAATTATTTGTTTAAAAACATTTGACTAAATATGCAGTGTCAGATACTACAGTGGGGCAGTCCTGTGCTATGTGTAGCCTGGGCTTTTGCATTCCCCCAACTCTTGCTCCTTGGCCAGTTTTTGACAAGCAGTTGAGTTTTCTAACATCTCTTACTTCCTGGGGTTTCCATTTCATATTTAGCTTTGCTTCTCTAGTATTGTCCATTGCCTCCATAGAGGTGCATCCATTGGAAATTGATCCTGCTATGTATTTCCTGACCTCACAGGGCTTTTCCTTGTGGTTTGAATGGGCTACTCTTCATGATCCCTTAACTCTTACACTATATGTTTCCAATGTCAGCATCACATAAATAATGATAAAGTCTCCACTGCCAACTCATGAGATGGCAGTGCCCATTTGCATACATGGCTACCTCTGGGCAGCTGAACATTGTGAAGTTAATCCTGAGAAAGCAACTCAAGGGAGGCTCTGTGCAGCAGTGGTCTCTTGTAAGAGTTTTTTGAATGTGCCTACACTTAGCCCCTTGGCAGCACGATGGGTTGGTCATTGATTCTTGGGGTATCCTCAAAACGTCTTTGCTCTTTTCTCATAGCAAAATATTCCAGTGCTTGGCTTTCTTCAGCTGTTTTCATTTTTTTTTTTATCAATACTATTGTCCTTTGTCACAACTTTATACTGAGCAATTTAATCACACTGCAAAGTGTCATATTTCTGAAAGGCTTTCAGCTCTTGAATCTCACTTTTAGCACTATAAAAGCAGATTGTAATAACTATGTAACAGCCTTAAGGGTGAACTTTCTGGAAAATTTCTCTGCCAAATTAATTAATCCATTTCCTTTCAGTTTATTCATTCATTACATCTTAGGGGATGGATATAATGTAGATAGCTTATTTGACAAGTTATAACATACAGGCTCTCTGGTACAATACCTCATAGGATCCTCATTCCTTCCTGAAATCTTGTGAGCATGTTGCTCACCAGCTGTGATAGGTAGCATTATTGTCAACATGACAAGATCTAGAATCGCTTTAGAGATGGGCCTCTGAGCATGCCCGAGGGTAACTGTCTTGATTATATTAATTGAGGTGGAAAGGCCTACCATAGTACATTCCATGGCTAGCACCACAGACTATATAAGTGGAGATGGGAGCTGTACTGTATGGATATATTCATTGGCTCTGTGGGTCATTATGGATGTTATGTTATTATGTCCCTGAAACTCCTGTCACTGTGAGTTTCCTACTATGATGAAATGTTACTGTCAGGCAAGAGGAAACCCTTGCTCCCTTAAGTAACTCTTGCCAAGATATCATACTATTCATATTTTTATCAGTATTCTGGGTTTTTCTTACCCCCTTCTTCACTCTTTCCTAAATTCATCCCACAAACTATTTCTAAATGCTTCTGAATTACATTGTCAGGGATGGTAACTTCATGTCCTCTTTCCTGGTATCATATGTGTGTTTGTGTGTGTGTGTGTGTGTGTGTGTGTGTGTTAGTCTATCTTTTTGTTGCTGTTGTTGCTGTGAGATATACCGGAGAGAAACAATTTTTAAAAATTTTCTTAAATGAGATTCTGAATTATATTGTCAGGGATAGTTATTTTATGGCTTCATTCCTGGTATCATTTGTGTGTGTGTGTGTGTGTGTGTGTGCGTGTGTGTGTGTGTTAGGCTATTTTTGTTGTTGTTGCTGTGAGAAATACCTGAGAGAAACAAATTTAAAATTTTTCTTAAATGTGATCTTTGCTTGTAGTTACAGAAAATTTAGTCCAAAGTATTTTGGCCTCATTTCTGTGTGCCTGTGGATAAGAAGTACATCATGGGAGATTGGGCATAGTAGAGAAAGATGCTGGAGAGAGAGAGAGAGAGAGAGAGAGAGAGAGAGAGAGAGAGAGAGAGAGAGAGAGAGACTCACAAAGACCTACATTTTTCACCTAAATCTCAACTCTTGATCTTCACAATTTCTCAGTAATGTCACAGTTCATGAAACTGCCAAGAGATTAATCCATTGACTACACCAGAGATGTCAGGATACAGCCACTTTCCTTAAGCCCATATGATGCAAGCCATGTCAGATACCAAGGACAAGGCTTTATGGGGGGACATAAATAGTGATGTATAGCTATTAGAGTCTCTCCACCACTGAAGGAGAGATAGAAACCTTTTTGAGGCAGATAAGACAATGTCTATAATGCAAGTGTATACCAGACTGGCCCTTTGGAGTTCAGCCTACTTGTCCATTCTTGCTTAGTGTTGGCTCTGATATGATGGGCCAAGTAGTGGTATGGTGCTGTGAACAGGAGTCGTCCATTTCTGATTTGCTGAGCAAATTCCATGTCTTACTTGCTAATCACACTATTATCCTTGATGCTCAATTATTTTCTGTAGGGAAATAGAGTTGTTTGAGGCTTTCAAGAAATTAAATTGAACTTCAAAAGCCACTTCCACATAACAATTAACATTTTGAAATGGGTAATTCCTCAGGGTTTCTTGCTTGGTGAGTTTACTTAGTTCTTTGGTTCCCCCCTCCTTTAGGAATTCTTCTTTTAAAGAGAGAATTTATTTGTTCAATTAAGCTGATATTTTATTTTTAAAAGTTGGGGGTATTAAAGCTTCACACATCCTAGTAAAATGCTACAAAATGTAATGTATGGCTTCAGTGTTTGAGAAAGACCAGTACTGACTGTTGTGGAAAGGAAATTGTAACCAAGCTCCCAGTTTACCCACAGAAGTGTGTTCAGTGTGAGTACAATAGAGCTGCCCATGGCCAACCTGATCATGTGGATGAAGGTGAATTTACATGTGGTTCCTGTAGAATCTACAATCTCAGCATAAATATTTTCCTTCCTATTTCAAGAAGGCAGGATTCTAGAAAGATATTGCCAGGCATACTGTGGCTTCTGAATGCCCCCTCCTCTATATTTATTAGGAATTCTAATTCTTTCAGTTTTCTTTCAAGCTTAGTATTTCCTGATTTTCCTGTATACAAATATCATGAATTTAAACACCGTATCTTCTCTTACATCTTAGAACTACAGAATTATGCTTTGAATTATACAGAATTATTGCCATGCATTAGCTCTCCGGAACCATTTTCAAATTACAAAAAACAAACAAACAAAAAACAAGAAACAAAGATCATTGTAAAAAAGCTTCCTCTGAGATTAAAACATTCCATCCTTCAAGAAAACCCCTTAAAACACAACTGTTTTTTTCTTGTCTCACTTTGAGACAAGTTACTCAAATCTTGAGCTTCCGTTCTTTCTTGAGAAATTAAATTAATCACTACTGGCTTATTTGTTTGTTCTGGGATTATATGAAACAGAATCTCTTCTTTTTGGAAGAAAAGGTATTCGGCAAAACCAGAACAGGGAAGTGGGAAGGGGTGGGAGGGAGGACAGGGGAAGAGAAGGGGGCTTAGGGGACTTTTGGGGAGTGGGGGGTCTAGAAAAGGGGAAATCATTTGAAATGTAAATAAAATATATCGAATAAAAAAACAAACAAAAAAAAAAACAAAACAACAACAAAAAAAACCCTAAATTCCCTCTTCTTTTTTTGTGCTTCTGAGTATTTGGTGTTGAAGGAGCTTTTGAACAGCAAGTAGCTCTGTATTCTGCAAGAGCCTGCCTGTCAGGTTCTGTTCTATGTGTTTATTGACTACTAACTTCAGCGTCTGTGCAGCTGAGATACAAATTCAGCCTTGGGCTTTTATCCACAGATCTGAGAGGATGAAGGCAGCCAGGCACCTGTAATTATATTGGCAGTGATGAGCTGCAGCTGAATTGCATAGTGCATTAGGACTTTTCTGTGCTACTTGGCTTTGGTATTGCTGTAGTGATTCTGGAGGTAATAGGCAATAGTTACTATGTGTTTCTCCTATTATCCATCCTAAAATAAGCTGAGTGTCTCCACAGATGTGCAGGGGTACTTTTGTTGTAGATAAATGATCCATTTTTACAAACTGATATGTACAGAGTATAATAGCCCTTTTATGGATGCTACTAGATTATACATGGAGGGATGAAGTGAAGATTGATTCTTCCACTGACATTTGCAAAATCTTAGATTCAAGGAACCATGATTAAAAATATTACTCTGTAGAATTATAAGACTCTATGCTTCACGAATGATTGTCTCATTTCTTCAGTTCCGTTCTTCAGGATTGGTCATGATCATATCTGCTCACTTGGTCTATCTAAAAGGTGCTTTGGGGGATAGTTTGACTTTCTTTGAAGTTAATAATTGTGCAGGTGATAGAAGCTAGTACAAGCACCGGTTCGTTCCTAGTGAGAATTATTTCTCAGCAATTAATATATTTGTTGCCACTTCTCTAAAGCATCATAACAGAATTCTATGCTCAATGCCAATTAAGTGGGAAAACCCATTTCTAGACAGCATCTGCAAAATGATATTTATGAAATCAAAAGGAATTGATCTCCTTAACTCATGGTAAATTACATTTCCCTTTCTTTAGTTGAGCATTCCAGCAACAAAGTCAGAATGATGTGATAAGGAGATTTAAAAGCCTTTTCGTAATTTATTAAGTATTCTGTTTTTTTTTTCTTAAACATTTTTATGCCCATATGACTTCCCTAGAGTTTAGGAACATAGGTAAATGTTAGCTGTATCCTGGGGTCCTAGTCAGGGTTTCTATTCCTGCACAAACATCATCACTAAGAAGCAAGTTGGGGAGGAGGGGTTTTATTCAGCTACTCTTCCAAACTGTTGTTCATCACCAAAGTAGATCAGGATTGGAACTCAAGCGGGTCAGGATACAGGAGCTGATGCAGAGGCCATGGAAGGATGTTTCTTACTGACTTGCTTCCCATGGCATATGCTCAGCTTGCTTTCTTATAGAACACAAGAATACCAGCCCAGAAATGTATCACCCACAATTGTCCTTCCTCCTTGATCACTAATTGAGAAAATGCCTTATAGCTGGATCTTGTGGAGGCATTTTCTCACCTGAAGCTCAGTTCTCTGTGATAACTCCAGCCCATGTTAGGTTGACACAAAACCAGTCAGTACACCAGGGCAGGACAGATGAAAATTTACATTTATTCTGTTTGACTTCGAATTTTTGATTCATTCTGGTTGATAAATATGTTGCTTTGTCTTTTTCATTTCTCTTATGTGCAGGTAGGCACATGTCCTATTTGCATCTATTCCTAGGTTTCCTCCACATTGATTTACTTTGCTTCTCACTTACTTATACCAACATCATCTTTTCTGAGATTTTCTACTTTTGTAGTGAGTAGCTCAATTCAACACTGACATTCTGGCTAGTGCAGATGCTAGGGAAGGTCGCTGGACACTCTCTGATCACATACAAGTATGGCTACATCAGCTACAGACAGCATATTTTAGGCCCTAAATCAACACACAGATATAGCTGGTTGGGTGGATTAGAAGGACAATAGAATAGTGTGATTGCAACATATGCTGCTTTATTGTATAATTAAATAATGTTTGTACAGTTGCACACAATTTATTTTTTGTATCATAACTGTGCAAAAGTAGTTGCAATTAGCTTCATTTTACATACAAGGAAATAGAAGTTGAGAAAGGTAACTTTCTCCAAATGTTCCAAATCTCAAGGTCAAGGTGCTGAAAGTTATTTTAGAGTTTTAACACTGTCCTGTGCTCTTTTCATTTCAACAGGTTTAGTTGAACTTTATTGCGCTTTACTACCGTTTGGTTTTGAGGTTTTATATAGTTTCCGCTGTAACAAGAGTGGATGTTGCCTACATCCATCTTAGTCAGTGTAGCAAGACTATCACCCTTAGCAGGATGAGCCCTTTTAAAATAAATCCCAAACAAATCCCTTTCCAATTATGGTTTACATCTTATAAGCAGAAAATCTATAGAGGTGCATACATTATCTGATCTCTAGAGTGTAGGCCAGTGTTAAAATGATAACACTAATGATCAATTTAGTAATGGTGATGATTATGCTTTCTCAAGTATCTCACAAACCAGGTACTATGGAGTTTTAGAACATAATTTCAACTAACATGCATGCTTTGCATTCTTTCTTCCTTTGTGCTCCATCACTCTATTTTTTTCCTCATTCTGTTTCTATTGGGTTCTGCTCACATTGGGAACATGCTGGAATAGCAAAGAGGGAGCAAGTCCATGTCTAAGAACACTACAATTAAGAGAATTGAAAGGAGGTTTGGTCAGCCTCTACCATCTGGTTGGGCCAGCTACCCAACTGCTGCTACTTTCTGTACCGCTGAGCTCTGTTTGTTTGGCAGATGGCAAAGATTCAGAACAGACTTCATTCTAAAGCTTTCTTCATATGATAAGGTGTTTAGCAATGGACTGAATGCCAGTACTGCTTTTTGTAGTCCAGGGGTTACTGTAGTTGGGTTTAGTCCTTGAAGGAAGATGTGGCAGCAGGGTTCAATGGGTCTAAAGGAGGTGTGCAGCCTTCTCATTGATGAGGTGTTATGTTCTTTGACTCATGCTCCTTATTCCTTTATTACCCCCAAAGGAAAAAAAGAGATTTTTTTTGTTAGACATATATTATTTATTTTTTTACTTATTTTTTTATTTTATTTATTTATTTATTTATTATTCGATATATTTTTTTATTTACATTTCCAATGGTTTCCCCTTTTCTAGCCTCCCCACTCTCCAAAAGTCCCATAAGCCCCCTTCTCTCCCCCTGTCCTCCCACCCACCCCTTCCCACTTCCCCGTTCTGGTTTTGTCCTATACTCCTTCACTGAGTCTTTCCAGAACAAGGGGCCACTCCTCCTTTCTTCTTGTACCTCATTTGATGTGTGGATTATGTTTTGGGTATTCCCGTTTAATACTCTTCCATTCACCAGATCTCACAATTCTTGAAGATCTGAAGAACTCTAAGCATTATTTTTGAAATCATAATGACCATTGGTTCATATTTTTAAATTCTTACTCGACAACATTTCTCAAATCAACATTTAAGCACAAATCATGTAGCTTGTACAAAGCCTAATGTTTTCTACATCATTACTGAGTCTCCAAAAGGAATAATCTTCTGTTGAATAGTCTCTTAAAAATAGGAGTTTAATGAAAATTCAAGGGAATGAGTACTGATTCTCATTTAGATATCATCCCCAATACTGGTAACAAGTTAAGAAACTGGCAGAATATTTATGATGGCATTGTAATCTGAATATATACAGAAAAAGGAAGGGTGCTTTGTAACAATTTATCCTTTAAATACAGATGACATTTTTATGACATGAAAAAGGTTGTCCATATTATTATATTTAATGTGAATTACATCTCCAGGTGTAATTCTGGCCTTGCTTCAGGAGAAATGACTCACACATATAAGTGGCAGCAATGGTGAACTTAGTAACAGGCAACTCATGCGCATATCAGGAGTTAAGAGTGATGATCCATCTCTACGAATTCAGTAGAGTATTCAAATAATCAGTAGAGGCTTCAATTGAGTTAGATTTCTTCTCCTTTAATGCGTATGTGGGGGGTTCAAAAGGTTATGAAGTCAATGCAGACTGCCCTTGGATGGTATTATTTGCTTGAATCCAGGATCTAGAGTCTTCTCATTGCCTGAAAGACAAATCATATTTTCTCCTGAAGTCCTTCAGAAATTCCCAGAGTATGCTCAAATATTACATGAATAATTCATTTTATTCTGCACACATTACAGCACTTAACAAAGGCTGCGGCCAGAATCCCCTCCTTAGGGAAGCTAATTTGAGCATCATTACAGCTGTGATTCTACAATGTTGTGCAGTTTTATGACCCACCTGATGAAGTCCTCCCTTCTTGTTCAGACCTTTTAGAGAAATACTTCATGTTAAAATTTTCAGTGAGTATATTCTTAGAAGGAAATATTAGGTTTTCCTGTTTGTACTGCTCCCACACTTGAATAGAAGTCATTTTTGAATACAAACTTAATCCCTTCATCACCAATATTTTTTACATTTTAAAAATCAATGACATAATTTTGAGGATATATACAAATTTTCCTCAAGTAACTCAATATTTCAATTTCTAGTCAACCAGGAATAGCAGTTATGAGAAATTATGTATAGACAACATTTAGAATTCTCTGTGCACTTTTTCTGCGTTTTTTTTTTTTCAGATTTCTTATAGTAACTCACACAATTATTCACATGGCCATAATACCTCAGTGTTCTCTCATTAACAAAGTTGCCATGCGGGACTGTGGAGAGTAGATGGGATTTTATGAGCCCTCAACAATTTTCTTTCCTAGACATGTCATTTTACAATCCAGCAACAGTATATAATGGTTACAATTTCCCCATATCTTTACTATGATTTCAAAATGTTTAAAAAATAATAATCTGCTATGTGTGAGGTGCTATCACACTGTAGTTTTACCTTGTATTTTCTAATTTCTGTATAATGCTGAAAACCTTTTTTATATGTCTGTGGCCATTTCTATGTATTCTTTGAAGAACTATCTATTCATTGTCCATGTTACAACATGCTAAAATAAGATTATTATTGTTCCCATTGAGTTGTAGGTGTTTTTTGTATATGTTGGATCATAACCCCTTACATTTATCAATCTTTTTTCTAGCAACTCACTCAGAAGTATTAAAATCAGAAGTTCTAAGGGTTATTTATATTTTCATGTTCATTGCAGCATTATTTCAAATAGACACATTTTAGAAATATACAGGTGACAAAATTATAGCATATATACATAGTAGAATAGTATTCAGCTTTAAAAAGTACAAAGTTGTATTGGTGAGGCTTAAGTGCAGGTTCTGATATTATTAGGAAATAAACTCTGAAAACAAACTCCCTGATACTCTGATTCATATGATCTTTCTGCCTTCTCCTCCTCCATAGTGTTTCCTGAGCCTTATGTGCAGGAGTGGTTTGTAGATGTATCTATTGGGACTGGGCTTCACAACTCTGTATTTTAATTGGCAAGAGTTTTTGGTAGTAGTCTCCATCTGTTGCAAAGAGAAGTTTCCTTGATGATGAGTGAAGACTATACTTACCTGTTATTATAAGAACAAATGTTTGTATATTGTTGTTAAGGCTGATACCGAGTCATTAAATTCATGGTTGTATGGATTATATGAATACTGATTAGTTTGCTCAGTTTACAGTACCAGGCATGGTCTCCATCTTGTTGAGTAGGCCTTAAGTTTAATTAGCTGGTGCTTACCAATAAGGTATATGTGCCACTACTATACATTTAGGGTTATCATGTCATGATGCTCAAACCTGAGCTGAACAAGGATGATACCAATGAACATGCTTTATGTAGGCCTCAACCATACATAAACAAGTGCAGTCCATCAGGAGAGCTGGGAAAGGGAGAGCTTGCCTTACCCAGGGAAGAAACAACAACAGCTGGCTGCTCAGAGCCAAACCATCAACCCTGAAAACATAATGCAGGTAGTATTATACAGACTTAGATTGTGTTTACGATTATATATGCATACACATATGTGCATGTAATAATAATTAGTGAAAAAAGAGTCCATGCAGTTGAAGGACAGCGGGGGAAGGGCATATAGTAGGGCTTGAAGGGAATAAAGAGAAGGGAGAAATATATTTAAATTATAATCTCAAAAACATTTAAAACTCTTATTATGTGAGAACATAGATGGATCTTGAGAAAATTGTAATAAAACAGAGGATATATGCTGGACAATTACATTTACATGAGGAATCTAAATGAGTCCATCCCATGGGGCAGAGAATAAAATGGTGGAACCTAGAGACTTGAAAAATGAAAATAAATGGTTACTATTTAATAGCTACAACCTTTTGCTAGATGACTTAGTTCTAGGGCTTTGTTGTACAACGTTGCAGTCAAAGTTAACAATGTTCTAGTGTTTACTTACATAAGAACTTGACTGGAGGGTAAATAAACAGTGAGTTAAAGGTGGTCACTAATGCCATTAAGAACAGGAAAAAAATTAATATACCTTAGGAGGGTATTCTTTAAAGACAGAAAAGAAGTGAATTTTCCTCATTTATTTTTACAGCATTTGGTCAATGTATGTATTAAAATAGCCATAGTTTCTCAATAGCCCGAGAAAGGCAATTGAAAACAAGCAATATATCATTTCACACTCATTAGTCTGTCTGAAATGAAAGAGAGCTATCAGATCCACGACTGTCTGCTGAGTAGGGGAAAGAGTGTTGTCATATATTCTGGATGGAAATAGGAAGCAATATAAGCTCTTTGGAAAGCAATCTGGCAGTGTCTATCAAAATTAATTATATATACACACAGGCAATATACTTACTAGATCCTATCTCATGGAAATAAAGAAGTACTATCTCTGAAGACATAAGTGAATGAACATTTGTTTCAATGGTGTTTGTTGTAGCAAAAAATGTTTTTCATTAGGAAGATATTCAAAGAATACACTATAGTATATCCACAAAATATATCACATTATAATGAATATATTAGGATTATACTAAATGAGTAAGAAGAATTTCCAAAGTTAATTGTCCATTGCGATAAGTGAGAAATAAAATATAAATAATATAATTTTTATTCAATTTTTTGTTCAACAGTCACAAAACCTTTGTATTCTATGTCACTGTATGATGTGTGCTATGTGTGTTTTATGTTCATGCATTAGTAAATACAAATCTGCATAAGATTATCCAGATATAGGTAACAATCCCACTGATTGTTAACATGGATGTTAGAAGAGGACATAGATACATGTGGAGTTTGCAGATATTTGGAGAAAATAAAGAGAGGAGTGAAAAAAGAAAAGGAAAAGGCAGGGAGAGAAATGGCATGATCATGCCATTTAGTCATACTCATGTGTATATGTGGTTTGATAATATGCTATGCATATTACATATACACTTATCTACATATATCATGTGTATGTATGAGAAATACATAAAATTATATGCATGAGTCAATATGTACAAAGAGAGAGAAAATGGAAATGCAAATATTCCTGGGACTCTTTATTGGTCATTACTCACTTATTTAGGCTGATTCCTCCCCTTCCCCCATTTTGACAGGGGTAAGAGGAGGAGAAAGAGGAATTGCTTAGTCACAGGGTATCGGGAGAAAATGAGAGCAGGTCAGCAGGTGTGGAATGATGAGTTTGTGGATCCCAGAAAGACTGTGCTTCTGGAGAACAGACACAATTGCTCTGTGTTGACATTCAGCTGAGACTCTGTCCTAGGAGGAGTAGAGGTGAGTAAGCTAGAGCCAAACTGAATTGAACAAATTCTGACTTACACAGCTCATTATCCATATTGTGTAGAGTAGATCACAAATCTATGAGTACAATGGTCTTTGTCATTTGTAGAGAATTAGGTTCTTTCTTATAATCTGGGGCAGCGTTTTCATTTTTAATGAAGTGTTCACTAAAACTCTGACATTTCGGACAGTATAGATTACTTCCTATGTCAAGTTTTTCCAAAGCTGGAATGCAGGGAGCTGTGGAGGAGAGAATGTCTAAGAGGGAGAGGACAATCCTCACACCAGTTTCTCCTCTGAAGACAGTGTGCAGCATGCATAGTTAATATGTATGAAAATAAATGGGGAACTAATTTTCAATAGCCTGTCTTACATTGTCAGAAAGCATTGTAAATCTTAATCAATCTGATTGGGGGGGGGAGCAAGAATAAAAATTAGTAGAAAATTTCAGTGCAATTAAGACTGTAGAAAGGTTTGTTACATTAATATTGTGCAGTTCTGTGGTACATCAATACAAATATTTTTATTAGGTCTTTCTGAATTTCATGTTTTAGTAAAATTCATCTCACTTCCATCAATTCTTTCCCGTTCCATACACACTTCCCTACTCACCTTTGTGTGTGTGTGTGTGTGTGTGTGTGTGCATTTTCTCATTCATTAAAATTCTAACACAATTAGATCTGACAGATCTTGAAAGGACAATTTTCAACTTCATATAGGAACACACACACACACACACACACACACACACACACATTGTTATAACTAAAACAATCCTGATAAATCAAAGTGCTGCTAGAGGTGTCACTATCCCTGATTTCAAGTTATGCTACAGAACTATAGTATTAAAAACAACATACTGGCATAAAAACAGCCATATTGATCAATGGAATCAAGTTGAAGACTCAGACACTCAAACCTAGACACACACCTATGGACACACACACATAAACACACACACAATTTTATTGTGTTGCACACATATGTATATATAGATGTGTGTCCTACTACTGACATGTGGTTGACATACCAGAGGCTATACACTTAATGAGAACTGACTCTCTCTCTTTCAGAAGTTTTAATTGGCACTAGCCTCTTGACCAATGGAGGGCTTTATGCCTCCTCTCCATGCTGGGGATTAGTGTTCCTTGAGTTTGCACAGGTCCTGGGCTAGGTCAGTTATCATTGTAGCACATAGATTTCACAGCTGGGTAGGCCTAATGATATGTTATTTCTCCTGGCTGGCATCGTGCATGGCAACAATATATATTGCCAATAGCCTGTAAAGTTTAGAGAACTAAGGAAACTCATTGTCCAATAACTTCAAAAGAGAAAATCTATTCTTAGCACTTTTTTAGCTGGTGATTTCTAAAAGAGACATATTCATCCTACTATAACATGAATACAATTTAACTTTTCGCTCTCTCTCTCTCTCTCTCTCTCTCTCTCTCTCTCTCTCTCTGTGTGTGTGTGTGTGTGTGTGTGTGTGTGTGTGTGTGTGTGTGTCTATCAGGGTTCTATTCTGAAAATTAATTCCTGTGCCAATTATTTCAAGTTCAAGTGTACTCTATAATTTGTCCTTTATCAGATTCAGGTCTTACATTGAGGTTCTTGATTCATTTGTAGTTGCTTTTGCTTCTTCTACATATAGATAAAAAGTTTGACTAGTATTATTTGTTGAAGATGATGCCTTCTTTCCAGGAGGTATTATTGACATTGGCCTAATTGTCTATTGTAGGTGGATATAGGAATGTGCAGTTTATGTGTGTCCTTAATTCAATTCCATTGATCAGTGCATCTGTTTTAGGCCAGTACCATGCTGTTTGAATTGTTATTGTTTTATAATATTACTCAACATCTCCTTTGGTAGTACCTCTAGCAGGTTTGTTACCTTTTGGGACTATTCAGTTTATCCTGTGTCTTTGGGCCAGGGATATTTCAAATGGAAGCATGCCTAATGTGCAGGTTTTCTTTAGTAGGATGGTTATTAGCACAATATTAATCCCACCAATCTGTGAGTATTGGAGATCTTTTCAGTTTCTGGTATTAACTTTAGTTACTTTTTAAAATGTCTTAAAATTTTTATTAATGTAGCCTTACATTTCTTTGATAATGTTTATTCAAAAAATTTGAAGCTATTCTAAATGATATTCTTTCCAAGACTTCTTTCTAGGTATGCTTGTTGTTTGTATATAGCTAGGCCACTCATTTTTGTGTAAATAACATGTATCTTGCTACCTTGCTTAATATGTTTTTCAGCACCAGGAGTTTCCTGGTAGATTCTGTAGAGATTTTTATGTATAAAACCATGTAATGTACAATAAAGAGATTTTGACTTCTTATGTTTTAAAAAAGGCATTTTGCTATATATTTATATCAAGTCACATTAAGCATAGAAAATTCAGGGAGTAAAATGCCATTTCCAGTGAAGACTATAATTCCCTCACTTGTCTGTAGTCCTTCATGTAACTCTGATAATATTTTAACATACTCCTTTTCATTTTCACCTAAATGAAAAAGTTTCTAATTTTTAACTTAAAATTTTCACTTTGAATACAGTAGACATGAAGTAAACAGTTTGAAACTTAAAGACAGTGAACTTATTTATTTTGAAATAATGAACTGTCCCCATCAACCTCAGGCTTCTCAGGTAAATTGAACTTGAAGACGGATTTACTCTCAGACTTTCACTTGCTCTGCTCAGTCCTGCTATAGAACTTTATATGTAAATGTTTCTAGTGTTTTCAACCATGATCTCTGCATAGGCAGAACTGCTCCAGTACATAGTAACATTCCTCTGATTGTTCTTGGCGACTTCAACTCTGCCTTCTGATGATTTGTGCCTTGTCAAGGATCTAACTGACTTGTGATTGGTGGGTTTTGTTGGATCTGAGGTCATCATCTGTTATCTCTAAGCTAGCTTATCCTGAGAACTTCCCTCTTCCAGATTGGAAAACTGGGACGCTCTTTGACCTTTTCCTGCTCTGTCTTCTCTGTGTTTCTAGCAATACCACACCGTGTTATGGTTACAGAGGAACTGTACCTCTAGTGTTACCATTCCTAATTCTGGTTTTTCTTACCTCCTTCCTTACTTCCTGAGGAGCAGCAAACACTCCTGTGGAGCTCTCTCCTTGGAAGCATTCCTTTTGCAATGTTGTATCAGTGTGACCTTAAACACATCTCTGGTCTGTAGAATGGGGAATATATTAACCCGACTGTGCAATATCAAATATATACGAGGCAATTAAAAATGTGGCTGTCATAATTGATTACTTTCTTTTTGTCTATAATCTAGCCTGTGTACTGATTTTCTTAAAATGGATTTTTTTTCTGGAATACATTAGTTTCTTTCCTTTTGTTTCCTATCAGACTCCAACTTCTAATTACTAAATGAAATCATCTCAGTCATGATCAAATCTTATGTATGTCAAATCCTATGCATGTCAAATCCTATGTAATCAGATTCAGGACAGTTTCCAGTAGTTGCCTGTAGTGCATACAATGACATGCTTCTTTTCTTAACATACCTAGTTTAAAGGTAAAATACAATACATATAATATCTGCTAACAAGTGGGCATAGACCATAAGCTGAATCAGAATGTTAGGAAAGGAGGCATCAGATTCCTTTATTGTGGCAGGCCCCATGAAAGAGTCTTGTGCATCTGAGATAGGGGATCATCCTGTGGAACATTGGGGCAGAAGCCAATCACCACCTGGTATAGATAGAGGTATCTGTGTCTTTCAACATCCTATATGCGTGTGCTCAGTCATACTGACTAAAGACCAGACTACAGCATACATTTAAGAAGAGGTGATATGTAGCTTCCAGGTTCCTTGTCTAACTTTCTGAAATTTCATAGCTTTTTAAATGATTCTGCTTTAGTAGTTACACATTTCTCCATTTTGTTGTTATTTATCTATGTGAACATGTATGATTGATGTGTAATTGCAAACCTGCTTAAAGGCAGGAGTTGTACATATCTATTTGTGTATCTATAGTCTGGAGTTATTTTAGCCAGTCTGTATTTACTACACCAGCACATTTCTATACTTCCTTTTTATTTGTTGCTGTTGAATGTTCTTGGGAGTTCTGATAGTTTTGAACATGGATTAACAATTAATAGGTTTAGGTTATGATGATATTATGAACATTGTCAATGGGTTTTGAAATGTAAATTAAATGACTCATTTAGACAAATAGGCCATTTATCCAACTGCAACCCTGGATTATTCTGTCCTTTGTCAGGCTGGTACTAATTTTGTATATCATTCATTCACTCATTTATTCATTCACTTTCTTCTTCCTTCAATGAGTGTCAGTGATTCACAGGTAAAGAATAATTATTGTCTCTGTCATTGCGAATTCTCTGAATGATCGGGTTGGTTCAGAAATAATTTTACTAAGACAAAGTTGCAACTGCTTTTCTAAGTTCTAACTTAGAAGCAGGTCTAGAGACACATCTTCCTCATTGTGCTTTATCAGTAGGAATAACTATCTGTTTGAGGCAACAGTCCATAGTTTATCATCTATAAAATGTGTTAGTGATTTTTTTTAAAGATGAACCAGACATTAAAATTACTCATATTTAACAATCACTGGCATTAAAAATGAATCAGAAAATCTAAATCTCATTCCAGGGTTCTTTTGACTTCGGAGAGTGCCTGGTCAACTCTGTTGGCTAGCTATGTCTTGAGAATTCTTCCACACAACTTTGATTTGTTAACACATAGCTTTTAATGTTACTACCATTCACATCAGAATTAGAGAAATGCATTTCTGCTAATGGTAGCTATTTTTGTAGCATTAAGTAAAAGGAACAAAATTGAGCATGCATTTTGCCCACATAGAAGAAAAGGCTGGAAGCTTTCAGCATATAAAAAGATCTAACCTTTGTGATATACTTTTAAAAATCTCAGTAGGATATTTCTCATTTGATTTTTAAAAGACTCAGGAAAACTTTGATAAACCATAAGGAAAATTATATTGAGTTCATAAAGAAATTACATAAGGGAATTTTCAATATTTCGAAGATGTCTATTTTAATAAACAAGCAAGAGTGAATGAAAATCTGTGCTAGTTATAAACAACACCTCTCCCCAATCAGTGCAAATATAATGATCTAGTTAAGAAATCTGAAGGCTGGTGTCAGGGATTAAGAATTTGAAAGGAATTAAATGTCTCATAATGCATTGGGGGTGCAGTGAAAAAAGCACAAGCTAGGGATTAGAGGAGCTTGGTAGGGAGCTGGAGAAACACAGGCCCAGCTGGAGGAGCACAGGCCAGGGAGCTGGAGGAGCACAGGTTAGGGATTGGGGGAGCACAGGCTAGGGAGCTGGAGTGGCACAGGCTAGAGAGCTAAAGGAGCACAGGCCAGGGAGCTGGAGGAGCACAGACTAGGGAGCTGGAGGAGCACAGGCTAGGGAGCTGGAGGAGCACAGGCTAGGGATTGGAGGAGCACAGGCTAAGGATTGGAAGGGCACAGGCCAGGGAGCTGGAGGAGCACAGGCAGGGAGCTGGAGGAGCACAGGCTGGGTATTGAAGGAGCATAGGCTAGGGAGCTGGAGGAGCACAGGCTAGGAAGCAGCAGGAGCACAGGCTAGGGAGCTGGAGGAGCACAAGCTGGGGTGCTTGAGGAGCACAGGCTAGGAAGCAGGAGGAGCACAGGCTAGGGAGCTGGAGGAACACAAGCTGGGGATCTGGAGGAGAGGAGCACAGAGCTGGGAACTGAAGGAACATTGAAGGAGTTTAATCCTTTCCCTTCTTGTCCATCTGCCATTTCTACCCTTTCTTTCCTGCTATTCTTTTTCTTCCTCTCCTCCTTTCCTTTCCTAATTTTCTCCTTTCCTCTTGTTATCCCACACGCAGGCATTAGGTTTCTTCACAAATTTGAAAAAGTTATCTAAGTGAATTTTTTTTGAAATTTGTGTGTGTGTGTGTGTTTGTGTGTATGTATGTGCATGTCTTTGTGTCTGTATGTGTCTATGTTTGAATGTCTGGAGAAGACAAAGGGGTCTGATTCCTTGGAAGTGGATTTGCTGCAGATTACAATGTGGGTGTTAGTAATGGAACTTGGGTCTTCTGAAAGAGCAGTAAGTTCTCCTAACTGCTGGGTGCTCCTTCCCTTAGGTTTCTTTCTTATAAATTGCTAAATCAAACCCGTACTCTATTGTGGATGCCCAGAAGTGCTTGCTGACAAAATGCTCGCTGATATGGCTGTCTCCTGAGAGGCTCTGCCAGAGCCTGACAAATACAGACACGATGCTCTCAGCCAACCATTGGGATGGAGTAGTTGGAGAATGGATTGAAGGAGTTGAGGATGTTTGCAGTCCCATGGAGGGAGCAACGGTGTCAACAGGCCAGATACCCCCACCCTCCCCAGAGCTCATGGGGTCTGGACCACCAACCAAAGAATACACTTGGAAGGACCCATGCCTCCGGCCGCATATGTGGCAGAGGATGGCCTTGTTGGGCATCAGTGGGAGAATAGGCCCTTGGGTCTGAGGGTGTTTGATGCCATTTTGTGTGTGTGTGTTTGTGTATGTGTGTGTGTGTGAGTACCTTCATAGAGGCAGGGGGATGGAGGATGGGATAGGTAGTTTCTGAAGGGAAGACCTGGAAAGGGGAAAACATTGAAATGTAAATAGAAAAATATCCAATTAAAAAAAAACAAAAACAAACAAAAAAAGAAATTGCTAAATCAAATTCTAAGATAAAAAATTCCAAGAAAATTAATGGTTTCTCATTTTATTTGAATTATTATATTCTAATTAATTAATTAATCTTTTTGTTAAACACTACTTTTAAATACTGATGATTAAATCAAAACCCTTGTGGAAACTATGGGATTTGATCCCAGCACTCAGGAAGCTGGAGCAGGAAGATGCAAAAGCCTAGGCCATCCTGGCCTACACACTGAGTTACAGGTCACCTTAGGAAATGCCATACAACCACATTTCAAAACATTAAAACAGAAACAAAAATAAAAAAAAAAAACCAGTAAAACCCAACAAATTAATACAAACTCTTAAACTGTCTGCATGTTGACTTGCCATTGTAAGTTCCCTTGAGAATGGCAAACATCCGTGGCTTAATAGTCTCCAACATCTAATGGGGACCAGATCATCAGGCAAAATAGTCGGTGAGTAGCAGCTTCGCTTACATTACTAATTGAAGCAACGCCCAATTGAGGCTTCGTAGTGCTTCAAGAGGCGAATCACTATCAGAGGAACGAACACTTTAACATAGGAGTAGAGACACCCTTCTCGCTTGTGTTTATTAACTCCTAGTAGATGCCATACTCTTAATACATTTGCACTGCTCTTCCTTTGTGTTTTGAGAAGAATAATTAACAACTGTGTATCAGAATGAGAGCATAAGGGCTTCAGAGGTTTGGATAACAGACCAAGAAATGAGCTGGCAATGAAACGAAGAGGAAAAGCAGTTAGTACAGAGGCTGAAAACAAAGTACGAATTAGATAATTACCATCTCACTAAGGGACAACCTGGCGAAGGTTCTTGGTCTGGAGTCAGGCAGAAGTCCCCAGCCTTATCAGGGGGGATGTCGGCAGAAATGAAAACCGAAACCAGACTGAAGGTAAGCCAACCAACCAACCAACCAACCAAACAAACAAACAAACAAACGAACAAAATGAGCCAGATCTCTTCACAGAGCAGGGTTTTACCTGTGCGTTCTGTGAATGTGTAAAAATGAAAGGGAGAGAGATCAAAGTAAAGATAACTGTATTGACTATATTGAGCTAAATCTCACCATGCATTGTAGGTGTCTGACTCAGGGGAAAGAACCTGTGACACAAGGTCATTTCTTACTAACTTCAAATTTTATTTATTGTTTTAGAGGACGCAGGAGTTAGGCATTAAGTCATTGTAATTTTTTTCTATGAGAGGTTTATGAATCTTGGGCAAAACTATTTACACCTGTTGCATTTAATGGTTTGAATAAGTATTCTCGCACCCTACCCCTTTATGGACAGAGATAAGAACATTTAAAAGGGAGAGGAGTTTACTCAGCCTCTCTGCGGCTGTCTACTCTTATGTAACCAGGCTTTCAAGTGGACATTCATTTTAAGGTGGGGACCTTTCATTTTAAGGTCAAATATGTTAGCAGAGGCTCATTATAATAAGACGCTTCTCTCCCTGGTGGGTGACTGGGATGCCCTGGGAAGGATCAAGGTCCCCAAGACACACGCAGAGTTCGCTCGTTTCTGTCCCCAGAAGAATGGTTTGGGTCTTAGGCACATTTCTCTTCAGGAATCTGAAGAGAAAAGAAATTTTTGTCCTGTGTAATTTAGGTTTTCAACCTGAGCCAATAGCAAAGAGAGCAATAGGTCACATAATCCCAAGTCTTAGAGCTAAAAATTATTTTTCTTTCTTGTCTATTGATGCTACTTCTGCTCTCAGCTATGTTTGTAGACCAGGTATTTGGATGCTTTCATTCAGAACTAGAGGATCTGTTGCTGTTTTCTTCTTTTGTTGATAGCAGGTGGTAAAGCCATACTAATTGTGTTCTGTGCTCAGTTCCATGGTATCTGTCTGTTATGGAGCAATTGTTACTGTCCATGCTCTCATCTTCTGCCATTCAGAGCAGAGATCAAGCCTCTATGGAGAAGGTTCGAGGTCCCTGCTTTGGCATGTCCCAAATAAGACAGTTCTTCAAATTAATTGCATTACAAAGACAAAGACGTTTATTTTCAGTGGAAGAAATTGGAACAGAAATTTTGAAAGCAGGGTGTATTACTCATCCAACCTCCTCTGTGTTACCAATCTAGTTTTTCTTTGTGGCCCTCAAACCTTTCACTCCCACCCCACATGTTGCTTAAACCACCTCTCGGGCACTATTTTGACCACTGCTTGCATGTCAATGGATCAGGCGATATCCTTGCATATATGATTCCTAAGACTATAGGTTTAATTTACTGCATCATCCAAAGTTCTTCTGATATTTCAGGTTAAAAGAGTACCCATTTTGTCTCCCAAGAATTCTGAGTGTGGTCACTGCCATTCTTTTGTTGTTTGAACTTAGAATCGTGGATTATTTTTCTTTGTTATTCATTGTTTCCAAACTTGGACATACTTCTCACTGCCTTGGGTGATGCGCTCATATGGAAAAAAGGCATGTACAACACTGCAGATGGTGTTACTATCTGCATATTGTGTTACTGTGTAATTTGTTTCCTTATCTTTATTTTTACTCAAAAAATCTTGATTAAAATATTGAAATACACACATACACTTTCTGGTGATATGCTTATTAATTAGAAAATTAAATCTTAGGCTTTCTGAACATAGCCATCCCTACTGAATTTAAAACATGGTTTGATTAATAAACATCTTCCCTAGTCAAAATAAAATTTCATAAATAACACTTGATCAACATATTCATATAGTGATATTTATGAATTTTTATGTCATAAGTAGCCAATGAGTTTAAGCTATGATAGAGGCTTGTGTGTGCCCCTGGACCTCTGGAACATCTTCATTGTAGTATTTTGAAACAATATAAAAGAGAAAGCCTCACTGACACATTTTGATTTGCTTTCCTAACTGAACTCTTAGTGAAATTGTCAATTATTTTTTCAGCTCCAAGGCTATGCACTGAGGCATTTAGCATTTGTCTCATGGAAAAAATGTTCTATGTATAAATGTGAATAAAGTGAGGGTATATTAGGTAATTTGCTTTCCCCCCACATTTAGATTCTTTAATTTATGTTACCCTTGCTTTTACAACAGCAAGAATTTTTTTTGCATGTGAGCAAGTAATATTTGGGATGAAAAATGAAGTAATTTGGAGGAGCTGGTATCTCTTGCACAATTTCAGATTCCTTTCAATATAATTTCATATATGTTTTTCTAGAACTAAATAACCAGATTTTAGATCTTAAAGCTGCTCTTTATTGTTCCAAAATTAGAGGTGGCCTGGTTCTTTAAAATATTATTAATACTTATTTGAAGGAGCTCTTACATGTTGAAAACTTATTGCAAAAATATCTCCTAAATATAGGTTACAATGACTATATTTAGGTTTAAATAAACATGTGAGCATAGATATTGCATTTTATAAACTAGTTAACTTTAAAAAAAAACTGTTTCCTTATTGTGATTGATAAGGACAAACACCCCTAAGTTTAGCAGGGCTAAAGGTAGAAAAATAAAATTCCTGTCACTTGTTGATGACAAGCAACTAAAGAAGCCACATTTCTGGCTTATTTTTGTATTCAGAAAAAATTATCTCCACTTTTCTGTATTCACAAACCAAAGTATATTAGTGAAAATATTCCTCTGCATTTTCCTCATGAGACCTATTTCTTTAATGGAAATCTTAGTATGTTGTTTTTTATTTTATTGATAATGGTCTGTCTTCATCCCAGGAGCTAATGTGGTGCATGTCTGGTGTACGTTACACCTGCCAATATCAGTGCTGCAAAAGTTAGAGCAAAAAGCATTGCTCCTTTCAGTCATTTCAGAGACCCGTCTGATATTTTCAGTTGCCGTAGAGTAAATATTATTATTTAAAATCCTGCTGTTTCTTTATTATTATGTTTTGAAAACATGTAATTTCATAGGATTTATAATACAGTGCTATAAATAAATATGGGCATGTTTATAACACTTTAGGAGGTGCGAAAGAGAGCAGCATACTGATTTTTCATATACTCCATAACTTACAATACTGTGTGTTTTTTCTATAGTGGCCAAAGAATCTAATTTGTCATCTAAGTGACCTTGAGCATTAAATGTAATCTCACATACTCTGCTTCTTACTGTAAAATAGAGATAGATAGTGTGACTACACTAAGTGGAAGAAATGGGAGCATATGATACACCTCTAGCAGAGTACCTAACACTCTCCCTTGTAGACATTTCTCAGATCACCTCTAAAATTCCATTCTTCTCTCAATCAGTTTGTGTAATAACTGTGAGAAAAAAACCTATTCATGCAATCACAAGGAAATAAAACATAGAGAAGTAATTAAAGAGTGTAATGGGAAAAAAACTGTCAAGAAAGCAATACCTCCATACATACCAAATTTCTAACATGTATAATTTTGTCACTAACAGCTGTAAGAATTTTGTTTGATCATTCTGGGTATCCATTTTATTAATCAGCCAAAGAATTAGCTGAGTTTTCATTGACTAAATCCCAAATGTCTTATATAAAGAAGAAGGTTCACTAATACTTTCATGAACTCTTAGCAGTCCTTCTGGATTTAAATAAGTGCTTGTGGAATATGTGGAAGATGTAGGTGCATAGAAAAGATTTTAGAAGATAATTAGGATTTTTCTCGCTTAAGGGATGGCATTTTTTTTTAAAAATGTTAGATCTGAGTAGAGCAAAATGATTTAATTTTTTACACAATGACATAATTGACCAGAACAATTTGTTATGAAGAGACAGTGCCTATTAATTTAATTGCCTTACTTCTTTAGAGTTTTATTTGGGAGATTTAAATCAAAACACAATGCATCATTTGAATAGCTTCAGTATGCACTGATCAGTTTTATGTGGAGTTCTTGAGTGGAACATAGATCTTTTAAATACTGTATCCTCTGGAAACAGGTGTCACATATAATCTTCATCAACAAATTTCTTCTTTTGTTGTTGTTGTTGTTCTTCTTCTTCTTCTTCTTTCTTCTTCTTCTTTCTTCTTCTTCTTCTTCTTCTTCTTCTTCTTCTTCTTCTTCTTCTTCTTCTTCTTCTTCTCCTTCTCCTTCTCCTTCTCCTTCTCCTTCTCCTTCTCCTTCTCCTTCTCCTTCTCCTTCTCCTTCTCCTTCTCCTTCTCCTTCTCCTTCTCCTTCTCCTTCTCCTTCTCCTTCTCCTTCTCCTTCTCCTTCTCCTTCTCCTTCTCCTTCTCCTTCTCCTTCTCCTTCTCCTTCTCCTTCTCCTTCTCCTTCTCCTTCTCTTCTCCTTCTCCTTCTCCTTCTCCTTCTCCTTCTCCTTCTCCTTCTCCTTCTCCTTCTCCTTCTCCTTCTCCTTCTCCTTCTCCTTCTCCTTCTCCTTCTCCTTCTCCTTCTCCTTCTCCTTCTCCTTCTCCTTCTCCTCCTCCTCCTCCTCCTCTTCCTCCTCCTCCTCCTCCTCCTCCTCCTCCTCTTCCTCCTGCTACTGCTTCTGGCTCCTTCTCCTCTTCTTCCATTTAAAAAAGCTCTTATATTTTCCTTTAATTGAAAATAGATTCTTTCCTCACATGCACTGATTATATTTTCCCTCCACATACTCCTCCCTCTTCCTCTTCTCTTTCCATCTCCTCCAGATCCATTTCATTTTTGCCTTTCATTAAAAAAGAACAGTCTTCTAAGAGATAGTAATAGATTATAATAACATATAATCAGATAAAACAAAACCTATCCCATCCAATTAGACAAGAGGAAAGAGCTCAAGAAATGGCACAGGAAGACCCGCTCACTTGCACAATCAGGAATACCATAAAATACTGAGCTTGCAGCCATAATACAAATTCTGATGGCCTGATGTAGCCCTGTGCAAGCACTATGAATGCTGCTTAAGTTCCCGAGTTCATATGCACATTCCTCATGGTGATGTAGAGGACTTTGTTTTTTGTTGTCCTCTAAGCCCATTGGCTCTTGCATTCTTTCTGGTTCCTTTTTTGTGGGTTTCCCTGAGCTAAATGCAGACATCCCATTTAGGGCTGGAAATTCCAAGGTCTCTCACACTGTGCATAATGTCTGTCTGTGGGTCTCTGTGTCCTTTTTTTTTTTTTTTTTTCCAATCTGGTGCAGAGGAAACTTCTCTAACGAGATAGTAGCTGAACAAGGCACTAATGTGAGTATTGCAGAACATCATTAGGACCCATTTTATTAGCACATTTTTTATTGTTGTTTTTTTGTTTTTTGTTTTGTTTTGTTTCCTTCTCTTTTAATATTTGGTTTTCCCCTAGGCCCTTGGTCTTTCTAGCCTTAAGAACATGCAAAAGTGACATGTCAAACGTGATTTGTAATTTTCTAAGCAAAGTATTAGGGAGCAATTTGATAACAAAAAGTTCTACACAAGGGGACTTTGAAAGTCATTCAGCATACAAATTATAATGCAGCTCCCAGAACAGTTTAGATTGATTAGGGTGGACACAGCTATATTGACATGTACTTCACTAAGCTGTAGTGATTAGACTAAATTTTTTGACCTTTATTTTTATTTTCTGAGTATTCTGCCTACATGTATCCCTTGAATGCCTGGTGCTTGTGATCCGAAAAGAGGGTGTTAGATTCCCTGGGAATGGCTTTTCAGATAGTTGTGATCTACCTTTGGGTGCTGGGAATTGAATATATATGTTCTCTGAAAGAGCAACCAGTACTCTTAACCACCAAACCCTCTCTCCAGCCCTTGTAATTATTTTGATGAAAATAAAATAAGGTATAGAATGAATGAGTTTTATATATGTAGTTGACCTTGGTTTTACAAACCTGAATTCCTACTTTCTTTTAGGTTTTCTAAGCCTGACAAGTTAAAGAGTTTACACAGGGTAGTTAATGGCTCAATTGATAGCTACAGCTTCTTGACTACCTGTATGGTACAATCAGCATTTTAAATACTGAAAATGCTTCTTGTTGTATATATGTGTTTTTATCATATGGATTAACATAATTGTTCATTCTCTATTACATTTATCTTGGAAGTAAGCTTACTTAGATATGTCTGTTAGTTGGGTATCAATCCCTTGTCTAGTTAGCATTGCCCTAGAAAGCAAGGATTGTTTTGAGTGTGTCTCAAACTTTTAATAGAATGCATTTTAGTATCTAGCTACTGAACACAAACATAATTTTGGAAGCTCTGTAGTTCCTCATTGGCTCCAAAATAATAATATTATTTCTATGTAACTCATAAAAATTCATAGAATTAGGCATTGGAACCAGTGCCAAATATATCAAGTATTATATTATACTAACTCCAAAAAATAATCTTTCAGACTCCTTGATTAGAGATGGGCTTAGTGAAAGAAGACCTTGAAAAGACCCTACAGATTAGTCATCTTAGTTGAAATCTGAGTTTAAGTACTACTTCCATGGAAACCATGTTTTTATTGGTAAATGACCACTTTAATACTATGAAAATACTTAAAGTGTTAGTAGAAAAATAGTTTAATTTCTAAAATGCATGCTTCAGATCAGATACATGGACTTGTAGAAAATGATAAATAATAATAATTTTCATAGAAAATACTTGAAAAGGAATCTATATAAAATAATGCAATACCAAGGAAGATCCAAGATGCAACTGAATAGAAAAACTTTCCAGATGATTCAGATTGAGATAATCCAGGAAACAATCTTAGGAGACAAGAGTCAATTGATGCCAATAAAATTGGTGAGACACTGATTTGATAAAGAAATGAACAAAGTTGAAATTCAGCTAAGTTCTTTAGCTTAATCAGTAATTAAAAATAATCCAGCGAAGGCACTTGAATCTATATTTCTTTACCCAATGGGTTGAAACCACAAGAACCTTAGGACAAATGCTCACATAATTGATTTAATTAATTATTCCATTCTAAGACCAGTCAACTTCAAAGGAAATTCATTTGGGGAAGAGTATTAATCACAGTAGGAAGTAACTAGCTAAGAAACCAGAAACTACAACCTGCAGAAACCATTACCTAGGGCAGGTTAAGAGTATGCCATATTTCTTTAGTTTTTTCAGTTAAATAATTGAAAGTGGTCCTCAGATTCTAATTGAGGCCATCCTCACACCTATAACATAGTCACACATTTCTATTAAGATTGAGTTCAGGACCTAAAATGGATCAAAGCTTTTTGTACAGATGTACAACATGGCACTTTATCCTGCTTCATCCACTGCCTTCCCAAATCATAAAGACCAAAAAATTACTATCCTCATTGCCAAATTCCACAGAAATAAAGGGTTTATAATAATAATGATATTGAAGACTCATACATGGAGTATATTAGATTTCAGCCTAGGGATTCTCTACTCATATGTCTTTCATGTCCTCTCTGAACTGTCCTTTAAATAGTCAGTATGACTACGTATTCTGTGGTCTGTTGTGTGATACATTCCCAAGAGTTTAGTGTTAGTCTCCAATCTAGTATCCTTGCTTTTAAAGGGTTGGACCCTGCGAGACCAGGCTAGATATTTGGGAATACTCGTCAATTTGGTTCTATTTTGATACCACAGAGAAAAGAAAAGGGAATCACAGTTTCCTATGTTCCTAGAAATGTTTTTACATGAATCTAGTGAGGGTACAGGTTTTATGTGTTTATTTTGTTTATTTGATCATGAAATATGATTGTATGACGCAGAACATGGTGATACCTGCCTTAGAAGATGATTTGTCCACTTGAGAGAATGGAAAAATCAATAATTTTGCCTTGATTAAACCTGAAACAATCCCAGGAAACAATTCTGTTTGGCCTTATTTGGTGAATAGAGCAAAACAACTCCTCATAATAAAGTTTAGCTACCTATCTTTTAACCAAAGAAAGGTGTATGCACAGAGAGTTTTTCAACTCTTCAGATAGAGAACACATTTAGAGATAAGGCTGAGTGGAAGATAGCTTTAAAGAAGGAAGCTAGGTTGGCTGAAATTCTTAAGTCTGCTGATGGCAACAAATGGACAGTCTTGGCTTTAGCTACAGAGGAGTTTGGAAACTTGGTTCTCGCTCAGTTTGCTGACAAATCTCTTGAAAGACATGCCAGAAATGTGTTTTGTGTATGCTGACACTATAGCTTCATTTACAAAATTAGATGATGGGCAAATTTGGTCTCACTGTGGTGCGTTTCACATCTTGCCAGACTTTTTCCAGTTACGTGAATCAGTATGTTTGCTGGCCTCCTGTTATCTAGACAGGCTTTCAGCAATACAGAGACAAGATAATTACGGTGTCTCATAACAGCAAAGAAAACAGAAGACACGGTCCTTGTGTTGCTCCTTCTTTATTTAAAATGTTCCCTATAGAATTGGACATGAATAG
This sequence comes from Apodemus sylvaticus, assembly GCF_947179515.1. NCBI lineage: Eukaryota > Metazoa > Chordata > Mammalia > Rodentia > Muridae > Apodemus > Apodemus sylvaticus. Next base: position 52,772,031 of record NC_067490.1, on the reverse strand, counting down.
TTTTGATTTTATTGTTCTCTCTGTTTGCTTCCTATGATTGCATTTTCATCACACCTTTTGAGGTGATAGAATATATTCCAGAACATCACCTTGAGATTGACTCATTCTTATTTGTAAAAATCCAAAGTATAAAGGGGTCTTCAAGAAAGGTACTCAGGCTAAGAGAAGCATGCAGTTTAGGAACAAGGGACACTAAAAGCATTCTATGTGCGGGTAAAAGAGTGAACAGCTGTATGTTGTTTGTCTTATCAGGAATCAAACAGATCGCTTGTGAGGGAATCTAAAGAAAAATGCCACCAAGTATGTATTATAAGCTAAATCAGTTAATTCCGGATAGAATACTAAAATACTGTTGTATAGAAAAATGCTCTAAGAGAGCTGGCAGAAAAAGCAGAATGCATTAAACATCAAAATATAAAGTATGTGATGATATTATGATTATTCTTCAGGGCGATGAAATAGATATGTGTTTTTGAATTTTAATCATGGAATTCAGTCATATGCTCTGAGGGAACAGATGAACAGTGCAAGTTTTAGAAGAAAGGAGAACATTATTAAAATTATTTTAAATATTATTATATGTCGATAATAACTGTTTCGATTCATCATCTATTATTATTTATAATATTAATATTTATATTATATCAAAATATATATTATATGTAGGTATAGTAGGTTAGGTCTTTGAATATGTACACATATGCAATTAATGAAGTCAAGTAATAACTTTCAACTCACTTCTTGTTTACATATTCCTGAAAAACAATTCTATTTGAAACATTTATAGTATTGTAGACATCATTAGCTATATCTTGTCTTAAGGTATATTCATTCTTAAATTATTTTCTATCTTAAGGAAAAATATTCCCATATGCTGAGGTAAAATTTGAAGATATACTTGCTTTTATCCATATAGTGGTTACTTTGATAATTTTAGAAATATATTACATTCATATTAACATAATGAGCTATTCAAATATTTCATCTCTAAGAGGTTTGATAAATACATAAAGGATTTTGAATCAAGACAGAAACATTCTTTTTTCTAACATCCTCTGCTGACTATTGGAGTATAATTTTCTTTTAAGTGCCGTAATGATGCAGATTCACAAAAATACATTTAATTTAGTTGCTAAGTTCATATTCATTACATTTTAATATGAGACAATAATATTGATTCATTAGGTATAATTTACAATATGGTGTAGCTGTTCTTTGCACTTATTTAATATCTTCACTTTATTACAATAAAAGACTAGGTGTTTACTTTCCCTGTGGGGTGCGTGGTACTAAAAGCTTCTCCATTATGGTCGTTCTTTTTTTCTTTTAAAGATTTATTTATTATTATGTCTAAGTACACTGTAGCTGTCTTCAGACACACCAGAAAAGGGTGTCAGAACTCTTTAAGGATGGTTTTGAGGCACCATGTGGTTGCTGGGATTTGAACTCAGGACCTTTGGAAGAGCAGACAGTGTTCTTAACCGCTGAGCGGTCTCTCCAGCCCCCATTATGCTCTTTCAATCCACTCAGTTCTCTGTTTCTCTATTGAGCTATGGGCATTAGTCTGTACCTTACTGGAAAGCTCCTGTTTTCTCCCATATCATCTTGTTTTCTCATGTTCTGCCATCTCTGGCTTGCAGGCCCTCAGAGCTGCTTTCCCCTATGCATCCTCACTTTACTATATGATTGTTTCATTAAATTGGGGACAAACTTATCATTAAATTAAACCTTTTCTTGCATCTTTTTGTGTCTTTTCCTCTTAAAATTACATCTATTTACTTTTGGTAGGCAGGCAAATGTGCATATCCTGTGTATCTGATCGGAGGAGTACTCACAGAATCTGGACCTCTCCTTCTACCATGTGGACCCTTGTATTAAATCAAAATTAAAGGCTTTGTGGCAAGTTCCTTTACCAGTGGCACCACTCTGATAACAAGTCTTCTGCCTTCTTATATTACCCAAGGTACAACTTTGCAATTGCTGTTCCTGTCAGGCTGTTTCTTCAGTTTCCTGATAGTCTTGCAGTTGAGAGACTCTACTAATGGACACCTCTCTTTCTAGTAACAGAGTTGCCTGCTTCAGTGACATTGTCTGCCATTATTTGGAGATGCAGCACCCATATATTTTTTTATTCTTACTGCCAAGGGCCTATTTGAATCATTTGGTCTTAGCTTCTCTGAGATTTCCATCATTTTGACTGTATTCTTCTATGTTGCACATATTCCGTGTCTAAGATGTCTGACTCCAGTGTCTATGAACACTGCATCTTACTCTCATAAAGAACTCATTTATTTCCTCCCCGAGAGTCTTTCTGTCCTTCTCTGATGCCCTCTACATCTTTTCCCTTCTGGTTTATCTGCTTAAATGCTCAGCTTGTACCCTAGGGACAGTCACTTCAAACCACATGCATCCACTTTAGAATCTATTATCCCTTTGATCCTTTACCAATTTCTTTCATCTTTCCATGGCCCACTGTATTCTCCTGTGCCATTTTCTTTTGTAGTAGTAGGCCAACAAATTTTATTGACACGGATTATAGCCCCAAATTAGTGCTGCCTGACTAACTCCAATGTAAATTAATACAACTTTAAGAGGAATTGAATTATAGCCACATTTCCTATCTTCCATGCACTTAATCTCTGTGTGGCCCAAACACTCCCTGCAGGACAGGTAAGATGTTTCCTTTTACCAACACACTTAGAAATTTTTTCTATATGATTCTGTTGACTGTGGTCCATGAACTGGGATTGTTTATATTAGTGGGCATTTTAAGGACCTACTAAGAAATGTGTGAGGATGCAGTGTTACAGCACTGTATATGTAGTGTTATTATCATTTCAAAGGTACACCTTACTCCCAGCTCCTTCTCTGTTTTATTCATTCTGGTATCTGTGTACATATTATTATTGCCAAAACTTCAAGAGAGAGATTAAATACTATTTTCTTTTTCTGTACCTATGTGAACTTACCGCTAAGACATTGTTATTGGTTTTGATGAGATGGCATATCTATCCTAGATAATCCTGCTGTAAAATTCCTCACTCCTAGACACTAGTGGTACATAGTTCAGTGCTCTGCTGAGGCTAGCTGAATAGACTTCTTGCTGAACTAAATTAAATGGAAGGATACATTTTGTAAATTTAAAAATGTGTTATCAAAAGTGTGACTGAGTGCGGATTATAGGACTTTGTGGATTCTCCATCTTTATTTATACAGTTCACAGTTATGCTTAAATACAAAGAACACATTTAATGCCTAAAATGAATCATACAGTGTTTTTCATTTCAGCAAGGTTTCTGAGTTCTATTCTCCAGTGGTAATACCCCTCTTATATATAATATTAATCTTATGGTCTTAGTAGAATAAATTAATCATCTAATAGAGCTAAACCATGTCAGGCCCTCAGACTCATGCTCATAAGTCAGATTTCTGAGCAAGCCCTGAGAAAGAAAAGCAGATTGATAGATTACTTTTATCATTTTCTTTTTGAAAAGAAAAACTTCACTCAAATGAACCATATATTTTCAAAATTGCCCTTAAAAATTCTGAACCTTGAAGGACAACTGGATTAAATGTCAAAACAATTTTACAAACAGTCTATACATATGGTTTTATTAGTATATTTGGGAGAAAATTTATGGAAACCCCTATATTGTTTTAGCAGAGTCATTTCGGTCACCCTTTCCCTTTGCTTTTGACTATGACACACTGACTCTAGAAAGGACTTTATGCATGCACTACAAATACTTGTTGTGGTACTTCGCTTTTTGTCTTGCTGATATATCCTTCAATAAGAGCAGCTATCAGAGACATTGCTTTCCTATCACAGTGGAAGTTTCTTGGGAGAATCAGAGCCTGGGTGACCTGGAAAGAATTGTTTTTGAAGCACTTCTGAAGTTTGTAAACTTGTCCTTAGAATGATGTTCCCTTTACACAAGTTTTCAAGGGGATCTTACATTATATATTTGAATTTTCCCAGATATTTTACTTAATAAGACATAATATTTTTGACAGACTGTTTTCTTTTACAATAATATATATTTCAAATTACAAGTTTAATAGAGAACTATATTGTCTTTCTTGATATTCTTGAAATAGCTGGTTCTTAGGGATTTTACTATAAATCATTTAAGTAGATAATTTGGAAGCTTGCTCATTTAGGCCAGTGATTGATTATACTATACACAAGATCTCTTTGAGGCACATATGAGAAATATGAGTTATACAGATGTCTGTGGTTGTGTAGCAACATGAACAAGAACTGAGCAGTCATGTGGTTCAGTTTTAACATCTTCAAAACTTCTCACAATTATGTTTTCTTCCAGTGCTATCTTGGACACCTCTGTTGATAACATCAATTACTTTGGACTCTACTACTTTGGGAGAAAACTATGTTGTTAAAAAGATAATTTTTAATGCCTGAATTGACATTTTGTCTAAATAGCACCTAAAATCAATTGCATTTGGAACTCCTGAAGACATCACTCAGTACTGACCAACCTTTCAGGCTTCTCCTTAGTGTCCCACAGAAACAAAAGGGTTAAACCTCGGCCAGAGGTCAAAGTGCAGTGGAGAACTATACTTAGGAAAATTTCATGCTAATTCCTGTGAAGTTTCATTTTCTAAGTATTGAAAGTCTTAGTTATATGGCTTTTAAACCTGATTGCTCCTCTACTCTCTTTTTCTGTCTCTCCTTCTTTCCTGACATTCTCTCCATACACAGAGCATCACAGCACAAATCCTTAAGGCAAGGAAGCAAGTAATTAGTTTCCTGAATAAAATATACAAAGTACCATTTACTTGTGGTAATGTCAGCTATATGTATTTATATTTTATACACACACACACATACACGCGCGCGCGCACGTGCGCGTGAGAGAGAGAGAGAGAGAGAGAGAGAGAGAGAGAGAGAGAGTCAGAAGTGGAGACAGAGACAGAGAGACTTGGCAAGCAAAATATCTGGATAAACCTAAAGCTGCTACACTACATACATTAGACTTTCAATATATTTTTCACTGTTAGAAGCAAATAACTGTTAATACAGAAAATACTATTTTTGCTAAGAGTAAGATTTTTGTTTATAACTTCAAACATTATTTATATAATTACAATGAAAAGTAAATTAACAATTACAACTGAAATGATAAAACTAAAAGCTAACATTATATGAGCTTTTTGCTCTCTTTGCATTTCTGAGGTGCTCATAGAAGCCTGTTAAGAACACTCGGTCTGTCACTAGTTAAGTTTTTAGGTTGCTGTCAGAGCTTCTACCACATATCAGTCAGTGTCTGGAAAACCTCCTATATATGGAAGTCTGAGGAAATGACTTCATATAATTACCCTCACTTTTACCCCCTTTTTGAGACAGGGTGTTGTGATGTAGTTCCCTTGATGATCTGAATTTTGTTGTGTAACTAGTCAGGCCTTAAACATGTACAGATCTTGTGCCTTTTTTTTTTTTGATTTTTGATCTTTTAATATTATCTAAATTATTTAATAAGCTAGTCTTCTCTATCTTATTAAATGAATTATGTGATCTGTCTTACATATTTCTGTAAACACAGTCACTGTTGACAGTCTCCTCAGTTATATTGGTAGTGCATAGTATTAAAAAACGAACCAATCTTTCCTGAAATGCCTGGAGCTGTCACTAGAACTTCCCAGCCTTCCACCCTCGGTGGCTGGCCTGCAGAAAGCCAGCTACCACTCACACAGATCCCCTGAGCCCTGTGAAGTGATAACGCTAGAGACTTATATACTTATATACCAGCCAGATTTATAATGGTAAATCTCCAACACCAAAACACCCACACAAAGAACACAATTGATATAAATAAAAGCTATACACCAATATTGGGCAAATGTACTGTACATTACTCTATTGCCCATCTAGACCATCCAGGTATTGTTGTAGCGACTTGGGGCTCCTTTAGGCCTTGTGGTTCTGGTTCATCTTTTTCCTCCATCTTTCTCTCTGTCTTTCATCTCGTCTGACCTTCTTCTCTCCTTTTCCTCCCTTCCTGTTCTGCCTGGAAGATAGAGCCTGCCTCCATATCTTTGCCCAGTGATTGGCTTCCTGTCATATCAACCAATCAAATGACTAGGGGAAATTCCCCTACATATATTGACTTAGCATCCAGTCAAATGCTATTTTTCTATTTGAAGATAGTAAGTTATATGGTAAAAAAAGTCCTTTTTTTAAATTTTTTTTTATTCGATATATTTTTTATTTACATTTCAAATGATTTCCCCTTTCCTAGCCCACCCACTCCTTTTTTCTAGACATCTTTTCAACATTTATTTTCACTTACAATAATTATGAAATGACTTGTATTATATTAAATGAATAAATTCCATGTGTTTCAAATATAGAAATGTATAAATATATTTATTGCTTTTATTTATTGTCTAATCCTGGGTATTTGTGTGTCAAGTGTTTTAAAAGCTTTATAAGGAATTACTTCTAAAATTACTCTTTCATGGAGGTGTGACTTCAATAACACAAATGCTAATACAGAAAGTTAATAATAAAATCAAGTAACTTTAATAGAGTAAATATAATAACTTTAAAACAAATTTATTGCTTTGTAATTGAAATCAGCATAGAACATAACTTACCTTTTCGAATGCCTGAGCATTTAACAACTTAACACTTATTATGTTAGTAAGCATAAATAATAACTTTTACTATGCAACAATTAACTGAGGTACCTGTAACACAAGCAAAAACGATTAAAAGTGTCAAGACTTGAATACGAAAAATATACAGAAGGACTATGTGTTGTGTTATTTTGGGAGGTAAAACTTTAAATTGTAGTCTCACTGGAGAAAGCAGAATTTTTCCAGTTCTTTTTATAGCTGGTCCCCAGAATTTTTCTCATTTTTATTCTTGGCTACCGCGTGGTGTGCAGCTTCTTTTCTGTGTTCTTGCCATAATGATTGCCTACTCAATGGGAAGCCCATAATCTGTGGACTCAGAGACTAAAGCCTCCAATGACATGAGCCAAAGCAAATAACTCCTCCCTACAAATTGTTTCTGCCAGGTATTTTGTCATAACAATAAAATAACTGAACAACTAAATAAATTTTTTTCTATCTCTTCATGATTTATTTTGATTAAAAGAAGTTATAAATTTTTTTATTCGATATATTTTTTATTTACATTTCAAATGATTTCCCCTTTTCTAGCCCCCTACTCCCAGAAAGTCCCGTAAGCCCCCTTCTCTCTCTGTCCTCCCACCCACCCCTTCCCACTTCCCTGTTCTGGTTTTGCCCTATACTGCTTCACTGAGTCTTTCCAGAACAAGGGGCCACTCCTCCTTTCTTCTTGTACCTCATTTGATGTGTGGATTATGTTTTGGGTATTCCAGTTTTCTAGGTTAATATCCACTTATTAGTGAGTGCATACCATGATTCACCTTTTGAGTCTGGGTTACCTCACTTAGTATGATGTTCTCTAGCTCCATCCATTTGCCTAAGAATTTCATGAATTCATTGTTTCTAATGGCTGAATAGTACTCCATTGTGTAGATATACCACATTTTTTGCATCCACTCTTCTGTTGAGGGATACCTGGGTTCTTTCCAGCTTCTGGCAATTATAAATAGGGCTGCTATGAACATAGTAGAGCATGTATGCTTATTACATGGTGAGGAATCCTCTGGGTATATGACCAGGAGTGGTATAGCAGGATCTTCTGGAAGTGAGGTGCCCAGGTTTCAGAGGAACCACCAGACTGATTTCCAGAGTGGTTGTACCAATTTGCAACCCCACCAGCAGTGGAGGAGTGTTCCTCTTTCTTCACACCCTCTCCAACACCTGCTGTCTCCTGAATTTTTAATCTTAGCCATTCTGACTGGTGTAAGGTGAAATCTCAGGGTTGTTTTGATTTGCATTTCCCTAATGACTAATGAAGTTGAGCCTTTTTTAAGATGTTTCTCTGCCATCCGAAGTTCTTCAGATGAGAATTCTTTGTTTCACTCTGTCAATACCATGGAGTTTTTAACACTATTGCTCTGTAGTATTGCTTGAGGTCAGGGATACTGATTCCCCCAGACTTTCTTTTGTTGCTGAGAATAGTTTTAGCTATCCTGGATTTTTTGTTATTCCAGATGAATTTGATAATTGCTCTTTCTAACTGTGAAAAATTGCGTTGGGATTTTGATGGGTATTGCATTGAATCTGTATATTGCTTTTGGCAAAATGGCCATTTTAACTATATTGATTCTAACGATCCATGAGCATGGAAGGTTTTCCCATTTTTTTGAGGTCTTCTTCCATTTCCTTCTTCAGAGTCTTGAAGTTCTTTCACATGTTTGGTAAGAGTCACCCCAAGATACTTTATACTGTTTGTGGCTATTGTGAAGGGGGTCATTTCCCTAATTTCTTTCTCAGCCTGCTTATCCTTTGAGTTTAGGAAGGCCACTGATTTGCTTGAGTTGATTTTATAACCTGCCACTTTGCTGAAGTTGTTTATCAGCTGTAGGAGTTCTCTAGTGGAATTTTTTGGGTCACTTAGGTAGACTATCATGTCATCTGCAAATAATGATAGTTTGACTTCTTCCTTTCGAAACCCAGGATAGCTAAAACTATTCTCAGCAACAAAAGAAAGTCTGGGGGAATCAGTATCCCTTACCTCAAGCAATACTACAGAGCAATAGTGTTAAAAACTGCATGGTATTGGTACAGTGACAGGCAGGAGGATCAATGGAACAGGATTGAAGATCCAGAAATGAACCCACACACCTATGGCCACTTGATCCTCGACAAAGAGGCTGAAAACATCCAATGGAAAAAAGATAGCCTTTTCAACAAATGGTGCTGGTTCAACTGGAGGTCAGCATGCAGAAGAATGCGAATTGATCCATCCTTGTCTCCTTGTACTAAGCTCAAATCCAAATGGATCAAGGACCTCCACATAAAGCCAGACACTCTGAAGCTAATAGAAAAGAAACTGGGGAAGACCCTTGAGGACATCGGCATAGGGAGAAAGTTTCTGAACAGAACACCAATAGCGTATGCTCTAAGATCAAGAATTGACAAATGGGACCTCATAAAATTACAAAGTTTCTGTAAGGCAAAGGAAACCATCAAGAGGACAAATCGGCAACCAACAAATTGGGAAAAGATCTTCACCCATCCTACATTAGATAGAGGGCTAATATCGAATATATATAAAGGACTCAAGAAGTTAGACTCCAGAAAACCAAACAACTAAATAAATTGATATCAGAGAATTGTTCTTATTGCTGTCCATGAACATGATAATGTAGTTCTTAAGCCTTTAGACCTATTTTATGAAATGAATATGTAAAAGAAAAGGCTTGGAGATGCATAAATGTCATAAGCACAGCTCAATGGATATTTCTTTTGGGATCTCAGGATAAAGATGGAAGGTGAATGGAATGTTAGGTTGCTCATTGAATTTCTGGTGGAAATGAGAAATCTTTTGGGAACTTGGCTACAAGATATTTTTGTTATATGCTGACAAGTAATTTACTATGTTCAATCCATTTCCTAATGATTCAAGGGAGGCTGAGTTTAATTTTGGTGGACAAATTAAGCTGGTGGAGAGAAATTTTGATGGCAGTGGCATGGTTGTAATTGATTCATTTTAGCAAGAATTGTAGTGATAATTGGATACAAAAAGTAGAGTAGCCTCTAAAAAACTTGTTGTTAAGGCAAAAACCAGTCTGTGTAAAGTTGGATTAAGAAAGGCATGATTACTGAAGTGATTAGACTTTTAAAAACATGCCAAGGACCTTTAATTGAAACAGCAGGAAGTGTACTTTTAGAACACCCCAGGAACTGATCAAACTACACCAATCCAAACAGCAGGAGTATGAAAGGCTAAGATCACTTAAAAGATTTTCCTTTAAGAATAGAACATGCACCTGTGGCTCCCTTATAACACAGATCTGTCTAAAAGTTATTTCTGTGGATCTCTTTCTTAGGCCTCAGAGGCCTCACAACCTGTGTTCTTATGGGGTTTAGCTACTGACTGACCTGCTAGCAAACCTTGATATAATTCAGATATTGCTGGATATAAAGGCATCCAAAAAAACAGTTATAGGGTCCCTGGTGCTTCCAATGGTATTTCAAAGAAAAGCTTGAAAGGTCAGGGAATACCTGAGAGTTCTTGTAGGCAGCAACTGAGAATGAGGTACATGAAACTCTTAGGGTGAATACTCAACTGCAGAAACCTGAAGGAGTTACAGATGCATGGAATAAGGGCCATTTGTAGCAGAAGTAGGCATACATCCAGTACAAGGATTTGTAGGCCCCAACTAGTGAAACTGGAGGGTTGGGACTGCTGACCTTTGGAGTTCACATTATAACACCATTTCTCCCAAATACTAGGGATGGAGGTACCGGATTTAGTGCTTCCCCTGTTTGGTTTTGGTCTTACTTTCTAATTGTTTATATTTTCCTTCTGGAATGAGACTTCTAATTCCATGACATGGTTGTGGCATTTGCATCTTTGACAAAGCCTGCATCACAGCTAGTTTAAGAGAAGACCTGATGATTGTCTACCAGGTATCAGGTATTCTGAGGCTGAGAGACCGGTTAACTTGAGTAGGAAGGAGAGGTTTTACTGGTTATGATTATAAAATGTGAAATATTTTATCTGATGAATTTGAATTCACTTATACCATGTATTTTCTAACATAAAGTGAAAAGGTCATAGAAAAGAGTTTCGAAATTATGTGCTAAATGCTATTTATGTGTGTTTGTAGATTTTATTTATAAAACACCCAAAGTTTTTTTTTTTTAATATTTAGTGCAAGGTTAATGCCATAAAAGGTTTACTACATTTCTAAATATGTTTATCATGATTTTTTTTTAGTAAAAAAACCCCTATAATTGTTTATTTGGCAACAGTCAAAGCCTTAATAGTATTTCATGAAAATATTATCTTTAAAACAATCTTTTTAAAGGTGGGTCACTCACCAGAATTACGAGAAACTTTAATCCTTAGTAATGTCTGAAGTTTTACTTGAAGACCACTTAATTGATCTGGGTCTCAGCTGAGGCAGAATTTTCCCTTTTCTTAGTTTCCTATCATGTATCCAGGAATGAGAACTACTGCTCTCAAGTATCAAATAAGACACATCCCTTTAGTTCCTCCAAAATGACTTGAAACTGTATTTTCCCCTATCAAGGTGGTACTGATAATGTGAAAGATGTTTGCCCTATACTTAAGGCAGTTTTAAGCATCAAAAATTAAGGTGCCTTCAAGCAAATCCTAAATAATGCAAAATCTGTTTTTTATTCGAGAGCCAGTTAAGATTCCATTTAGTATTCTTTTTTTATTCCTTTCCCATTTCAAGGATAAAAAAACAATAGTTGCAATATAAACCCACATGGTCTGAGGAAGGTCAGTGAAACACCGACAGAGCTATTTAAATGTAATCCACAGATACATCAGCTACCTCTAAGTCCCCACAAAATAAGTATCAACATTCTAACCTTGTAACTAATCATCATAAAAACATTGCAGTTTTGTTTTGATGAGAAGCTTGTCTCTCTTGGTTACTATAAAAATGCAGTGTCTGTCGTGTGTGTGTGCTAAAATGATTGCTTATGGAATGGTGTCATTCTACACTTTCACATTCCAAAATGGATATCACTTCCTACATTGCAGTGACCTCCAAAAGGTAATGTTATTATTTAGCAGTAAGCTGCTATTAAGAGTAGAATGAGAAAGAGCACTTTATATTGGCCAACCATCCCCATACCCACTACACTGTGCTTTTGTTCTCGACCCAGCAATTTCCTTTCATAAAAAAATTCATCTTCATATTTATCCGTCCTTGGCAATTCCTAGCTAGAAGAAACAAATTAAGAAAAAAATTAATTGACTTTATTTGCGTTAATGCTGCCAGCCCATATTATCTGCTTTCTTAAATGAGTTTGGAATTGCCTGCTTTGAGGGTATTAAACTACATTCTGGGTTGCTGCCAGCATATCCTCAGCAAATATATTTAAATCAAGGCAAAGCTGCTTAAATATTCATGTTAAGCTCTTATTATGGTTTGGAGAAATGTGAAACCATTTAAGATTACATGGCCAAAATGTATTTGAACTATCAGAAGTACACTTTAAATTGACAGTTAACTTAGTTTAATGTGGAAAAGTTTTCGGTCTCATTAGTTGTGACGCATCTCAGTATATCAGTTGTTTATGTTTTTCAAATCACTATAGTGTAACAACGTAACTCTATGCTATTGTCTTAAAATAGAGGCTAGAATTAATTCCTAGTATTGTTTAAATGTTGTAGATTGATTTCACGTGCCACAGGTCTGTTCTTTGATTTTGTAAGCCCCCTTTATCACATACATGTTACATTTTAATAAGTTAATTTATCATCTTGCTTTCCTGACTTGCTTCTTCAAAATTGTACATGCGGGTTGAGGATATGGCTCAGGAAGTATGAGCACTTGCTATTCAAGCATGAGGATGTGAACTCAAATACCCAGAACCCACGCAAATTGCTAAGCATGGTCATGCCTGTGCCTGCAACCCCTGTGTCGGAGGGGAGATTGCTGAGGTTCCCTACCCGCCAGCCAAGTTGGGTTCATTGAAAGATCCTGTGACAAACCTCATCTCTTTTGGCCTCTGTGTCTATGTCTGGTTATACAAATATGCACATACACACACACACACACATTATATATAAGCCATATGTACACACATACATTTTAAATTTCATACAAAGCATTTTCTTAAATTCTAACAAGTTCTGAGGATTTTCATTTATTAAACAAAACATGACATATAAAAAGAGCCATTCAAGAAACACTAAACATAAAAGCCACTGCATGATCTAGAGTATGAAAAGGACAGGGTGGACTTATGCAGAAGAGGATTTTCTCATCTTCCCATAGACTGAGGCCAGAGGACCTGCCCTTCTCCTACTCCCAGTTCCTTTGCCTTTCCCTGCCCTCAGGCTCCCGCGCCCCATGGCAGCACAAATGGCTGCATACTTAAAGCACCTGATTTGGTAGAAAACAGGCTTATTACTTTCACTTTTGCTGTATACAAAGAAAGTATTCACAATTTATAAGTCCCAGAATGCCATGCTCTACGTTTACAATTATAGCTTCTAATAATAGGAGAATGAACAATGATTTATGAGTTGGAGCATTTTAAAGCATTCTGAGAAATTCAATATAAATTCATGAGACACCAGTGAAAACCTTCATTGTTCCTCTTCTAGTTGTCACATGGATGTGGTCAAACATGCTAACCCTTCCCAGCAGGGATAGGACTGAGGCTGCTTTATGCTTTCTAGTTAAATGGTCTGATTTCAACCTAAAAATTAACTAGTTATTGTGGAAGGGTGGGACACTACGGTGAATATTTAAAATTTTTGAAACAAAACCTTTGAAGTATCTAATCCAACCAGTAGTTTACAATGAATTCTGCTTTATTTGTTTTATTAAAGACAGGTTTGAATAAATTTGTTTATGTAGAAACTACAAATTATGTTTTGAGTGTGTGTGTATGTGTGTGTGTGTGTGTGTGTGTGTGTGCGTGTGTGTGTGTGTGTTAGCTAGGCATAAATCCTTCTGAAGCAAGATATGGAAGGATCCCATGAACAGTAGTAGTCTTGGTATTTAGCTATGAAAAACTTATGATTGTATTAAATTCGGTAACTTCTTGAGGTAGATTGACAGCAGATGTTAATTCTATCAATGTAACTGAGTATTCAAGATTTTCATAGGTGGCAAATATGTTTTTATTAATCATACTGTTTCTTTACTACTATTTCCCACGAATTGCTGAATTTTGTCTGATGTTTGAAATAAGTTTTAAGGTGTTATAATTTAGAAACATTTTGAGACTTTATTATTTTGGCGAGTCTGTTCTCGCTGGCTAAGACAGGCACATTGGATACAATCTGGTAGAATAGACTACTGAAGAAAGCAGAGATTGTTTGTGACAAAGTGACTTAATTTATATTGTTTTTCTAATTTTGTTTTGTTTTATGAATCAAAAATAAAAACACAAAATAAAAATATGTAGTGTATGGTAGAATATATTTTCCTATTCATTTATAATGACTTTTAGTAGTACACTATATATGTTGATTCTTCTTTCTGAGAAAACCACCACAATTCAAGATAATATCTATTACATATTCAGAACAGTAGAAAAGAAATTCTTCTTAGAAGTTTGGAGTTTGTAATAGGAAGCCATTAAACAAAACAAAACCTTGTTTTCACCACTCTGGAAATCAGTCTGGTGGGTCCTCAGAAAACTGGGTGTGATACTGCTGAGGGACCCCGCTATACCACTCCTGGGCATATATCTAGAGGATTTCCCAGCATGAAATAAGGACACATCCTCCACTATGTTCAGAGCAGCCCTATTTATAATAGCCAAAAGTTAAAAAGCACCCAGATGTCCCCCAATGGAGGAATGGATACAAAAAATGTGGTATATTTATACTATGGAATACTACTCAGCTATTAAAAACAATGAATTCATGAAATTCTTAGGCAAATGGGTAGAATTGGAAAATATCCTAAGTGAGGTAAACCAATCACAAAAGAACACACATGATATGCACTCAGTGATAACTCAATATTAGCCCAGAATCACAGAATACCCAAGACATAATTCACATTTCAAATGATGCCCAAGAAGAAGGAAGGAGTGGCCCCTGGTCCTGGAAAGGCTCAGTGTAGCAGTGTAGGGGGATACCAGGACAGGGAAGTGGGAGGGTGTTGACTGGGGAACAGGTGGAGGAGAGAGGTCTTATGGGACTTTCGGGGAGGGGGAACCAGGAAAGGGGAAATCATTTGAAATGTAAAGAAAGAATATATCTAATAAAACAAACAAACAAACAAAATCTCAAGAAACAACAACAACAAAAACCAAAAACCAAAAAACCCTTGTTTTCTAGCTGCCTCCCTGTTCTCTCAAATTGTTTCCATACCATTATTTTTAGAATGCCATGGGCCAAGGAAGATTAATGTAACACTTACATTCTACTGTGCTGCATAATAATGATACCTATGCTATATTTATGCTCATGTTAATTGTAATGAAATGCAGATATTTGGGAGAAATCTATGAACTGAGCATAAGATAAATTTTCAGAAATTTTGTTCAGGGGTATATTACTTCACCAAAACAGATAATTTAATTTAGAAATAATAAAAAAGTGGTATAAAATCACATTGATCATACATTCCTTAAATATCCCAAGAATTTTATAATGGGGAGGGAGAGCAAAACAAATGCTGTTTGTTACTTGATGGGTGCCTTGTTTTCTATGCATGTGTGATGTACTGTTGTGCCTCTGATCGTAGCTTCCATCAGAAGCTGTATCTTCACCAGCAAGTCTACTCAACATGTGAGTGGAAAGCTCACACCTTATTTTGAATTGAGATTAAAAAGTCAGAAGGTGAGCATGAAATTCAGCCAGAACTTAAATTTGTTTTGAGAGACTAGATATAAGTTTTTAAGGAGATTAAGAAACACTTTTGTCCCAAATTACAGATATGTAAATGAAGGAATTCCACATCATGGTTTTGAAATACACTCAAGATAAGAAATGACTTTTAAAAATAGGGCTATCCTAATGCCTGAAATTTCAACTGTTGTAATAATTCCTGTAGTTTAAGGTACTATTTCCAGATAGTTCCCATTAACATGTAATATAGAACTGTGAAAAGTAATCCATTATCCCAGTAGGACATATTAGCACATTATCTCAGCTTTTTAGATAATCCTGTTTTGCTCATTAGAAAGACATCCTGGAGGGGAAGTTGATGCTGGGCCTAACCCAGTCCAGGCCCCTAGTAAATGTTCATATTATTTCAAAAGGTTCAGTAACATGCATGTTTGATTAAGGAACTTGGAATCAGGCATACTATAATGAAATATTGAAATAGCTGCTGATATGTTTTAAATTTGAGTCTGAATGATTACTTTTTGGTAATTTGCACTCACTGTTTATGCTACATCTTATTTGTTAAGGAAGCTGCATAGAGGTAGGGAGTGTCTAGTAGAGAAATAATGTCTTAGTAATTATAGTCTTCAAAATAAATATATGGAAAATAAAGTTCAAAATTTTGTCAAATATCGAGTAATTTTATGAAATAACCATTCTCTGTCTTTTGCAGTTGTAAAAGAGTATATAGAACATAGAAAATGGATCATAATTCTGTTGAATAAAATTAGTATTTTAATTGAGCTTAAAATGTGTTCTTGCTACATGTGTTTATGGTCATTTATATAAGTTTGCATAAAATAATGTTATGAAATATGAATTAATTTCCATATTTCTGGATTTAATGACACTTGTGCTTTTGAACTGCCAGGTAGAACTTTTCACTTATAATCATTTATGTTTTTAAATATATTTTATGTATATACATATTATTTTTATAGTTTTATTTTATGTGTATAAGTATTTTGCCTGGACATGTGTATATGTACCATATACATGCCTGGTGCTTTACATGGTCAGAAGAGGGATCCATTCCTCTGGAAATGGAGTTACAGATGGTTGTGAGCCTTTTTTTTTTTGTCTAAACCTTTGTCTTACTTATAGTTTTATTGCTGTGAAGAGATAGCATTACATGGCAACTCTTATAAAGGAAAATATTTAATTGGGGCTGGCCTACAGTTCAGAAGTTTAATCAAGGCAGGATACAATGTAGTGTGCCTGCAGATGTAGACATAGTCCTGGAGAAGGAGCTTAGAGTTCTACATCTTGATTCACAGCAAGTAGGAGAAGACTGTGAGCCGTAATGGGCATAACTTAAGCATATAAGACCTCAAAGCCCACTCCGATGATGAGATGATGACACATTTCCTCCAACAAGGTCGCATCCTTTCTAAAATGGCCAGACTTCCCAATAGTGCTACTCTCTATTGGCCTATGGGAGCCAGTCCTTTTCAAACCACTATATTGTCAATATTTTTTCATCAAGAAAGAAAAACTAGATTGCTTTCTTGGTTTAAGATATATGTGGATATACAGTGATACAGAGTAAGGTCAGGGATGAGGTGATTTCCAATTATTTTGATTATTCCCCAAACAGAAATACTAGTTGCCTGAATGAAGCAAATGATGACAGAATGCGACCTGACAGTTTTTGAAGTGATTAACATGATCTAAAAGGGAAAAATGTAGCCATTTGCATGTTGTCTTAAGCTTAGGCAAGGTTTATAATTTCAGTAAAACTGGTATTCTTATTAATCTGCAAAAAGATGTAGCCATGAGGAAATTTATATTTATATTGGAGATTTTGAGCAAATTCTGTTTCCAATTTCCATGCATAGAATTTAAACATCAAACCATAAGCTAGGTAATTGTTTAGAGTATTGTGCATTTGATGATGTATAAGCATATGATAATCAATTAACACCTCTTAAGTTCATGTACTGATTATAAATAAAGCTTTGACATGTATTTTAACAAAGTAGATGCTTGTAGACATTGTGGCAGAGTACACCAGTGAAGATTAACAGCGTGGCAATATAACCTTTAGCACAAGTGAGATACCCGTAACTCTCTGCCTATCTCTATATAGTATTTGTCACAATAGTTCGTGCTTAGTTTGCTCACATGGATTAATTATTTTTCATTGCTAACCCTGCCCTAATCATCCATGGAAGTTCGATGGCTTGTTTCAAATTTCTTTTTCTTTTTGAGTCTGATTCTAAATTCCAGGGTTCCCTTGTACTTACTGTGTAGTCCAAGCTCTCCTCAGTCTTACCATCTTTTTGTATCACTCTCCTGAGTATCATGATTATAGACATGTGTGAATGCTCCTTATCAGGTCATGTTATTGAATTAGGAATACTAGCTGCATTAGCATGTATGGCTTTAATATTTCAAAACATTATTTCTTTCTTACATCATCTTTCTATAATATGTTTATCCAAAATTATGAAATACTATTTTTAGACATGAAAGCAAATTACTTCAAAAAGCAAAAAACCAAATACATACTCTTCCATTACATTGAAAGCATTCTTCTGTAGAAAATTAAATGCACCCATGAAAATTTTTCTGCTTCATTAGAACATGTTAATATAGAGATTTCTGCCATCTAGATACTATTATTATAGCTATGTATACATATTATATTATTTTACATTTTTCTCACATACAAACATACACAATGTATAAACCATGTTGTAAATACAAAATGTGTGGTGTATTATTTATATATTGTGCATACATTTATGTACATGCATGTGTTGTGCATGTGTGTGTGTTTGTGTGTGTTTGTGTGTGTGTGTGTGCATTTAACTTCTTCAGAGAGGACATCTGATATTCTCACAGAAAATTCCTGGAAGTCTTAACATTAATGAAATAACTTGACCATGGATGATCCTATCACAACATGTTTATAAGAAACTGACATATGTCTTTCTAGTTAGTTTGTTAGACACCTGAAAATGATACTCAGTTCCTTAATTTAGTGCTTCAGGTATCTATGCTTCATACCTTGGCACATAGATTCTTAAAGGATCAGTGCAAGAATGCTAACATATGGAAATTGCTGGTCTATGTCTGCCAGCTTTCTGCCGTGGACCCCAACCTGGTACCCGTTGAGTGTCTCCGACGTACCTGAAGCTCTTGCTATCGACTCAGCCTCTCTGAAACATTAGTGTTACAAGCTCCATCACAGGTGATCATTATCCCCTATATCTGCGTCTGTCTAAATGTTCACAGCAAATCCTGGCTGCACCTATTATTGGAGCTTACAGATCTGGGATATGGCCTCTTTAGCAAGAAGGTAGCATCTCCCAAAGAGGCTCACTTATTACACTGAAAGTATTTATAATTAAGCTCAATTTATTTGAATACACAATATTTTTCAGTTTAGGAGGTCAGAGATCTATTGATTTGAAATAAGAATGGGACTGGTATTAGCTAAAAATATAACCCTTAAAAATCCCTTTGTGTTTATGATCATAAATTTTATGACCTTAATGTTTAAAAACCCACAAACTTTTAAAACATCAGTTTTTACACCAAAGCAGAAATCATAATGATGGAAAATATATATATATTTCTTAGTCTCTTAATTTCTGCTTGGCTGCTATTTGGGGAGTAAGGGAATTAGGGATACCAGCATAATTTTTATATTTATATTTTTATTTTTTTTCTTTGCAGGTATAGGATTCTTATTGACTAGAACAGGAGCTGTCAGCTTACATGTAATGGAAACTAGCCATGCACAATTTCTAGACCAATTTGGCAGGCTCCAATGGTCCTTTGAAAAGTAGCTGGCATTTGTGATGATTACCTAAATTGAATTGAACTTTTGAATGTTGTAATTTTTAAACATGTGAGACTCAGTATAAAGAGAAAAAAAGCTAATAGCCATACATTATAATTTCTGTGAATCTGGAAGAAGTTATTTAGGCTTGCATTTAGAGGGTGTAATATATTTACTAGGTTTCTTAATGAAATCTAATGATGTTAGACACTTTATCTGTTAGATAAAGAGATTATTTAACTAATCTCTGTTACTGTTAGTATATAAACAGTATAGTTCTAGTCAAAGAGAAAGACTATTTTAGAATTTATCTGTTACAAATTTTATATTTTAAAATTTGTCCTTTGAAAATTTCATAAGCCTACACAATATATGTCGATCATTTTTACCCTCATTCCCTCCCCATAGCTCCCACTGGGTCTCCATCAACACATTCTCCTCCCAATTTTATGTCCTATATATTATTTTTGTAACTTATTGAGTTAGTGCTACATATATGTGCAAGGGTGTGGGGTCGTCCACTAGCATGTGGATCAGTATCTCCCACCATAGAAACATGATGATCCCTTCCCCTGCAGCTATCAATTAGCACCCCAGTCCAATGCTGGAATTTTAACTGGCTTCATGTTCAGATTTTGTGTAGGTGACCACAGCTGCTATGAACTCATGTGTGCAACAGCTATGAAATGTCCAGAAGACAGCATTCTGCATCACTTGTTCCTCATCATCTGGCTCTTACATTCTTGCCACACCCTCTTTCTGCCACGTTTCCTGAGTCTTTGGGCATGTGGTCCCCCTGTGGCTGCTCACTCACTGTTGCTTATCCTCAGCACTTTGAATAATTACAAGATCCTATGTTAGCCATCAGCTGGTATTCTGTTCTCTGACCAATGTTGGAAATGTCACAAATCTATGTCTATAAACATAAATATTGAGAATGTAAATTAAGTAAAAAAACATCAATAAGTTCTCTTTCTCCTTGGGCCTGTGTCTTCCATATCCTTGAATTTTGACATAGTACTGATGGTTTTGGTATAGGTGGATCATTCGAAGTAGCCCATGAGCTCGTTCCCACTGTGAAGTGTTCTTGATAAAAGCCTTTTACAGCCCTCTAATCTAATCTGAGGCACTTTGACATGGGTCATAGCAGCTCTATTTCGTTGTTCTTAATCATACTATATTCTCAAAACTCTGCTTGTTTTTATGCCTCTTGCATCATATGTCTTTTCTTTTCTCGATGTGTTATGACAAAGAGCTACAGTTGAATGCCACCTCTTCTGTGACATCTTTCCTGACTTCTCTCTAGCTTTTTGTCTCCCAAGTTCCTCAAGCTTTGTCCTACTGTGTTTTCTTTGAGGCAATGGAGACATTTGCACAAACACTGAAAAGAGTAAAAAGTTCCCTCCAGAGTTCCTAATCTTCCTGATGATGCAATTCTTTAACATAGTTCCTTCTGTTGTGATGACCCCCAACCAGAAAGTTTTTTTTCATTACTTTCATAGCTGTAATTTTGCTAGTGTTATGAATTGTAATGCAAATAATCTGCCTCGCAGGGTGGTTTTAGATGATATCTATGAAAGGCTCATTTGAATCCCCAAAGGGGTCACAAACTACAGGTTTAGAACCACTTTTCTATAACACTGATTATTGCAGCACTTAGAAGAGCCTATGTAGAATATTTGGATTAAATTAGGGGAGGGTGTTTCTTTATTGACAACTTCTTTCTTCTTAAATGGAAGGAACAAATAAACTTATGTTAGTGTATAATCTAATTTTTAGCAGTATGCATTCTTAACACAAATAGGAACTATTGCAAATAAGCTAAAATAGTCTTCAGAGTTTGGACTACTTTCTAATATAGCAAGACTGATACATATATTATCACACTGCAAGTTGGTTCATTTTGTGTAGATAGAGAGGACATTTGCAGCTTCTTCCTGAAGAAATTTGCCTTTAATTTTTGAACAGCAGGGGGTTATCTCTATGTAGAGAATCTTCAATTTTCACTATGCAGTTTCTTAATTTTCTCTGGAAGAATACCTGAAGAACTAAACACAGGCTTACTAACATCAAATATTGTTCTTCTATGCCTGAGGGAAAGCAGAAGGGCATTTCGGACAAGTAAATTTTTCTTTGGATAAGAAGTTATCTGACTTTTTTATTCTGGCTTAACAACAAATTTACTCCTTATAATGACACTTATGTAGATACTCATTCTACGATGAATGTTAGAGGAACATAAAATTATTTTAACAACAGTGCTGTTTGTATCAGTGTGTGTATGCTCAGTATGTATGGCCTAATTCTATATGTCAGCAAAGTTAAAAGGATGAGGTAATGTGGAGGAACAGGGATAGTTCCTTTCTATTCTTTGATAAACAGAAGAATGTGGTACCTTCCTAGTTCCTAATTTCTAATATTCAGTTTGTTTTTTCTTCTTAATCTAACAAATCGCTACCATCATAGTGGCTTAAAATAAAACAGATTTGTTATCTCACTATTCTCTATGTGCAGTTCAGCTCTGGTTCTTTTGGGAATAAACCCACAATGTAAACACAGGTATGTTCTTTCTCAATGATCTGAGAGAGATAATATTTTCTGTCTAGTCCAGTTCCTACTAGCATGCTGTTCCCTGTGAGTATAGTGCTGAAATTCCGTTTTATTTACTGTTGGCCCATTAGCATTTGTCCCGGATGACAATTTCTTCACTGTCTCGCTGGTCATTTACTATCTTTAAGTATCATGGGCAAACTTGGAGAACTCTATGCTAAGTGAATATGCTAGACATAGACACTGGCATATGACCTCACTCATATATGAAATAAAATATTGTCACATATTTAAATAGAGACTAGAATGGCAATCACCAGAAACTTGAGTGGTTAGGAGAAATGAAGATAATGTGATGATAAGTAAAATCTGTGCAATTATAGGATCTTAAGTAAATGTACAATACAGGCAAATAGATGCAGTATGAAAATGGACATTTCTGTGACAGAGTGTGCTCTGTGCGAGAGTAGGGAAGGATTGACAGCAATTGAGGGTGATGACTGATGGATATTTTTGGAAGATGATAAAAATATTCTCATATTGATGAGGAATGCCATCCTGAACAAATTAAAATTAAAACACTGAATTATAAAGTCTTTAAATGGGAGAATTTTATGAGAGGTTCTTCTTAATAAAACTGTTTTAAAAAAACACCCGACTCAGTGACAGTCAACTTCTCATTTAATTTTTCTCAGAAAACGTTTTCTTTTTTCAATGAGTCATATGATCACATTGGACCCTCAGGGTTGGTTGTAATACCCTTATGTCAAGTTTTGTGCCTTAATCACAGTTGCCCCATCATGTTGGTCTCATACGTTAACATTTCTCTGATGAAGGTGTATGCATGCTAAGAGATAACTTCTTTAAATCCCAAGCCAACGATAGGAATTTTCACAATTTTTAGTTTCTATCAAGTACTTAAAATCAGGATTTACTATGAGATTATCAATTTGGGTCAAATTTTGCCCTCCAACCCTCCCCTCAAACAAATAAAAACCAACCCACTAAACAACCCCAAATTTCTTTTCTTTTCTTTTTTTTAATAAACACTTGCTTATTTTTTCCTTTTTTATTGATATATTTTTATTTACATTTCAAATGATTTCCCCTTTTCTGGGTCCCCACTCTCCACAAGTCCCATAGGCCCTCTTCCCTCCCCCTGTTCCTCCATCTGCCCCTTCCCACTTCCCTGTTCTGGAATTCCCCTATACTCTTGCACTGAGTCTTTCCAGAACCACGGGCCACTCCTCCATTCTTTTTGGACATCATTTAATTTGTGGATTACGTCTTGGGTATTCAAAGTTTCTAGGCTAATATCCACTTATTAGTGAGTGCATACCATGATTCATCTTTTGAGTCTGGGTTACCTCACTTAGTATGATGTTCTCCAGCTCCATCCATTTGCTTTAGAATTTCATGAATTCATTGTTTCTAATGGCTGAATAGTACTCCATTGTGTAAATATACCACATTTTTTGCATCCATTCCTCCGTTGAGGGATACCTGGGTTCTTTCCAGCTTCTGACTACTACAAATAGGGCTGCTATGAACATAGTGGAGCATGTGTCCTTATTGCATGCTGAAGAATCCTCTGGATATATGCCCAGGAGTGGTATAACAGGGTCCTCAGGAAGTGTCATGCCCAGTTTTCTGATGAACCGCCAGACTGATTTCCAAAGTGGTTGCACCATCTTGCAATCCCACCAGCAGTGGAGGAGTGTTCCTTTTCTCCACATCCTCGCCAACACCTGCTGTCTCCTGAGTTTTTGACTTAGCCATTCTGACTGGTGTGAGGTGAAATCTCAGGGTTGGTTTGATTTGCATTTCCCTAATGATTAATGATGTTGAACATTTCTTAAGGTGTTTCTCAGCTCTCCGAAGTTCTTCATGTGAAAATTCTTTGTTTAGCTCAGTACCCCACTTTTTAATGGGGTTATTTGGTTCTCTGGGTTCTACTTTCTTGAGTTCTTTGTATATATTAGATATTAGCCCTCTGTCGGATTTAGGATTGGTGAAGATCCTTTCCCAATCTGTTGGTTGATGTTTGTCCTTTTGACAGTGTCCTTTGCCTTACAGAAACTTTGTAGTTTTATGAGGTCCCATTTGTCAATTCTTGATCTTAGAGCATAAGCTATTGGTGTTCTATTCAGAAACTTTTACCCTGTGCCCATGTCCTCAAGGGTCTTCCCCAGTTTCTTTTCTAATACTTTCAGTGTGTCAGGTTTTATGTGGAGGTCCTTGATCCATTTGGAGTTGAGCTTAGTACAAGGAGATAAGAATGGATCTATTCACATTCTTCTGCATGCTGACCTCCAATTGAACCAGCACCATTTGTTGAAAAGACTATTTTTTTTCCACTGGATACTTTCACCTCCTTTGTCAAAGATCAAGTGACCATAGGTGTGTCGGTTCATTTCTGGGTCTTCAATCCTATTCCATTGATCGGCGTGCCTGATATTGTACCAATACCATGCAGTTTTTATCACTATTGCTCTGTAGTAAAGTTTAATGTCTGGGATACTGAATCCCCCTGAAGTTCTTTTACTGTTGAGAATAGTTTTAGCTATCCTGGGTTTTTTGTTATTCCAGATGAATTTAAGAATTGCTCTTTCTAGCTCTATGAAGAACTGGGTTGGGATTTTTATGGGGATAACATTGAATCTTTAGATTGCCTTTGGCAAAGTGTCCATTTTAACTATATTAATCCTGCCAATCCACCAGCACAGAAGATTTTTCCATTTTCTGAGATCTTCTTCGATTTCCTTCTTCAGAGATCTGAAGTTCTTGTCATATAGGTCTTTCACTTGTTTAGTTAGAGTCACCCCAAGATACTTTATGCTGTTTGTAGCTATTGTGAAGGGAGTCATTTCCCTAATTTCTTTCTCAGTCTGCTTATCCTTTGAATATATAAAGGCTACTGATTTGCTTGCATTGATTTTGTAGCCATCCACTTTGCTGAAGTTGTTTATCAGCTGCAACAACAGCAACAACAAACCCCTCAGATAATACTTAGTTTTTTAAATTTCCTGTCCCAATAATCCTGAAATTTAATGGTTTAAGCCATGGAATCAGCATGTTAAAGTGGTATGTCTCTGGACACTGTTATCTGTCTTTAAGACTTACAAAGCTGAACACTGCTTCAGAGGATGTCTGATTTTGATCTTAGTCCTTAGTTATATGGTTTTGAATTTTAAAATCATCCTTCAAATTTATGTAATCTATCTGTGATTAACTTTGCTCAGGAAAGGTAGAGGAACAACTGGGTCCTCTTCAGGATGTTGACTCTTAGTATGTTAATGTTTGTCCAGTTAGAGTAGCCAGGCCTTACCACTATCTACAGCAGTTAAACATGATTAATATAGAACCAAATGTAGCTTTCGCATAACCCCAATGCCCTCAATTAACAAGTCATTTTTTCTGATATTTGAATCCATTTAATATTGGAGCCAATTGTTTTCAAAATTGGTGACTAATTGAAGAATGGTTGTCATAAGAAACTATTGTTTCAAACCTTAAGAATAATTGATGTTTCTTTAGAGAAAGCTAAAGAACTCTTTCTTCTTTTTAAAAAAGTCACTATTATTTTTATTTCAAAAAAAATAAAATCAGGTTATAGTTCTAAGTAAGTATTTTCAAGATCTGGATATTTATTTTTCTTTACAGTACAATCTCTTTCAAAATATAGTTATTTGTTCTTCTTGGAAAATGGTTATTCAGTGGAACAGCTGTAATCCTTGTCCTTAGCCATGGGTCACTGCGTTGTATTTCATTGAAATTTTTGCCACATGTTATAAAAAGGCTTTGGTGAAATCTTCAAGGTAGAATAACACAAGCCTTTGAGAGGATTTACAACTAGTCGAGATGGAATCTATCAGGGAATTAGATCAATAGATTTTATAAGCCAGTCAACAGCAGAGCTCCTGAATTCAACCTCTACTATTGCAGTGTTCTCCTTTTTGGTAGTCTTGAGATGCAGTTTGGGCAAGTAGGTCATTGATCTGAGAACAAGTCAATCTTGACTTTCCTTGGAGAACTCATTATAAAAGTATATTGTCAGACCCCAGATTTAGAGAAGCTGACTTAGTAGATCTACAGTGGGATTCAGAGCTCTCTATTTTTGATGAATTTCCCAGGTGAGTTCTATGGTAGGAGAGGCCCAGAGTCCATCGTGATAAAACTGTTCTGAAAAGTTATGGCTGCAAAAGATTGCTCCATTGCCTGGGGAACATCAAACAGGACACTCATATTATTTAAATCAAGAAAATTCACATAAATTACAATGCCAGTCATTTTAAGTGTTAAGTAACATTTTCAGAAAGAACATTATCTCTAATTTTGAGAATAAGATTAAATTAGTTCAAGTCAGGTGAGGGTGGAGTGCAGTTTGACTAGAGACTATGTATGTCAAAAGCATGAGGTAATGTTATCTCCCAAAAGGAGCTAAAAAATAAGAACATCAGTAAATCAGAGCCAGGTTTGTTTAAATGTTGGCCTCCAGTCAATGCTGTTGTCAGACTGTATGCTATTATGATCCTCATGTACTCAGTTTTTCCTAAAATATATTTTCTGTTGTCATTGTCAGTGTTCTTAATTTGTCAAAGTGATTCTTTCTGGGCCATAGTGCCTTCACCTTGAAACTTAAAATGTATCTAGTGCTGGAGCCAAACTGTTTTGTTATTAATTCTGTTTGCCTCAAATAACCCAGTTGCATTTTCAATAAAATTTATAATAGCTTATCCTATATTATTTAATTTTACTTCACATATAACTTATGGATTCTAATGTTTGATTTGTGGTATTTATTACTTAATTTCTGTATCATCCTGAAATCAAAAGTTTTTCAATACAATGAACAGCAATGAAAACTGACCTACAATCAGTAGACTGAGTGTTGCAGTTTACGGTCCTTGTATACTTTAGGGCCAGTAAAGCAGGTTCTTTGTCTTGGGGTTGCTAGCTACAAAGTCTGGCTCGCATTGCAAAGCCGTTGCTGCACTCGTCCTTGCATTGTGGCACTCATTCCCTTTCATTTATGCAGTAACTTATTAAAGTTAGTACATAGCTTCCTCCAGGTGCTAAGGTTTGCTCAGCGGATTGTGCACAGGCACCAAGAACTTCTGTTTCAAAACTCTGTTGCACTTAGAAAAAGTTAGTGTCTGATTTTAGGAATTTTACCAAGCAATTCTGGTAGGAGGTGAAGGTGCAAATCTAGAAATGTTTGGTTTTGTTTATAAGCGTAGGAATTGGAAGATTTTTAGTTTGATTTTTAAAGGATGGGTGAGTTTTGAAGGTGTTCATTTATTGCCTTCAAATGACTCATTAAAAATAGTTTATTTTGGTATTTGACCTACACATCTTGGTATTAACACAAGCAGTAGTTGTATCACATGACACAAAAAGTGAAATATCTATTTTTTTCATTTCTGGTTTGCCTAATTGCATGCCACAAAACACATTTTAAAATTAACTTATTTTTCACAATTTTGTACGTGAGTGATGTGTTTATATCATTTTCTAGCTTTTCTCTCCAGTTTCTCTCAAGCCACCATTCAACCTTTTCTCATATTCCTAGTGTGTTATTGTTTAATGATTATCAGAGGAATCAGGCTAGCATTGACCAGGATTGTTTTTCTCCAAAGATTAGCACACACACACACACACACACACACACACACACACACACACACTCGAAGTGTTACTATTGCTAAAGTAACTCAGCAGGTTATTCTTATAAGTGTGTGTGTGTGTGTGTGTGTTCAGGATTGACCTCTTGGTATTAGACAATCTATCAAGGGCTTGTTCCTATAGAAGATTGACTTAGCCTCTTCCAGCAACCCCTAATTGCCTATAGATCTTTATGTGGGAGTATAAATAGGTTTAATTGTAATATTTCTTCTTTTCACAATGGCAGGTAAATTTGTGTTCCCATTTTACAGGTATTACCTATGTTACTACATTTATGAGATGTTAAAGATTCAATTTTCCTATCATATATAGAAGGCACTATATTACAGCAGAATCCTGGCCTTCTGGATTATATAATCTTCCTGCTCATTTAATGATTTTCTCTGACGCTTAGGTGTGGGAGTTGTGTTGTAACAACTGGACATGCACACCCTACACTCACTTGTTCTTCATATTTTGACTAGTTTTGACTTTTTGTTATCGTCACTGACTTCAACCCCCAAATTTTTTCTTTTTGATGGGTGAGAGCTTTACTTGTTGTTATTGTAATGGTATAATACAGTTAGCAATTATTTTGGTTTAAGGAAGTAGGTAAGGAAGTAGGTTCTCTTCCAGGGTCCACAGCCTTACCAGTTATACACATACACATAAACATACACCTATATATACATAGCTATCGCTCTCTGTCTCTCTGCCTCTCTCTGTCTCTCTGTCCCTGTCTCTCTCTCTCTCTCTCTATATATATATATATATATATATATATAGTACCTGGCATGAGTTCACTCTTATTGAACATGGCTTAACTCCATTTAGACAGCTGTTGGCTACCCCAGGGTATGTATCACTACTGCACCTTTTATATACCTTTGCCATTCTGGTTATTCTTGAGTTTTGTGAATATTCATCCAGGCAGTATTGTTCTACTCCTTTTACTACTTTCATAGTTCATTCCAGTGCTGTGAAAGCTAGTCTTCAGGGGGAAGCCCTCTTGTCAATTCCTTCTTGAATCACCCAAGGCCTTCATCAGAAGTGTTTGGTAACAAGATAAATTTTATAGACTTATGTCTTTCTAGAACATACTTTTATAGTAGAATTTAAAGCAATTTTTCTAACTTTTTAAAAAACAGAATTTTTTAAAATTGTTTTTTTTCTGTACAGAAGAAACACTATGAATGGGAAAAACATAAATAATTGAAATGTGAATAAGAGAAAAAGCCAAGAACTCATTTGCAGTTTTAAATAAAGCCAAGTTTCATTTAATTATACACTAGTGGGATTTAAACATATACTTTTAGTCAAGTCTGTAAAACTGCCAGGTGCTAAAGTTGCACCAATAGGCCAATAATGGACTGTGCTTCCTAGTCAGAGATTTTATAGAAAATAAAAAGCTTTCAAGATTTGGCTCTGAGACAAAGTTTTCAATGTTTCTATTTAGGTTGGTAAAAATGTACAATGATTCAATTGCAAAAAAAGGGAAAAGTTTTCAAGGTAATAAATATGGGGTTCTTACTCCCATTATTCAGTGTTGTCCTTACTTGTTAGAGTGAGGAGCAATGGTGGTTAAGACCCTATGAATGGCACTTCTCAGAATATCTTAACACTCTGACTTTTATTAATTAACAGCTCCTACCCATCTTATTCCCATGTTTTAAGTCCAGTTACCTTGCTCATCTCTTTACTATGGGTGTTCATGTTTACTTTTGAGTGCATTCACAATGGGAATTGCGTGGGAAATTTTAAGAAAATGCTAGAAAGATTTTATTTTGATTAAAAAAGTAGAAAATGCTATTATAGGAGGGACTTGAAAAGTGTGAATAGCTTGAAGTTAGATTTTGAAACAAGTTTAAAAAAACCTTTCCCTAGGCACTGTTTGCTCCACTTGACTACAATTTTCTATAACTGAACTATGCACGGGAAAGATAGTAATATTTTAGCAGATAGCATTTAATGATCTTTCCTGGAACCATGATGACCATCAAACCATGGAATTAGTGAATGTACTTTTGTAAATCTGACTGAGACTCAGAAGAAAATCTTTATCATGTGTTGCAATATTTCACACACCTTCAATAATCTCCATCTTCCTCTCTTTCTCTTCCAACATAAAATCAGTGGCACTTATTTCATTAGGGAGTCATGAACGCAGATCATAAGCTGAGGGTTGAGTAGGCCAGAGAGGGGTTTGTCCCCCGAAAGGGGACAGTAATCACCAGAAATAGAACTCAAGTATTCTTACTATATTCTGCAATAATCTCCAAACTAGAAGATTTTCTGACTACAACTATATAATTCAGAAAATTAAGTGGTTTGTTTGAGATTACTGAAATTTTATATTTTCAGATTAGTTTATCTCGATTATTAATCTAATCTATTGTCCTTTATGGAATGTGATTTATATTTTAATGCCGTTGAGTGATAATGCAGATGAAAAAGGGGAGAACAAGTGACTGACATCCAAAATAAAAAAACATGTTTCTCATAGTCTTTAGTTCAAGACCCATGCTAATAAAAAAAATTTATTCTTCTCTTCTAGAAGGATTCTTCTAGATTATCTTCCATTACAGAAACTATTAGATTAAGATAATTTCCCCAGTATAAATTTGATATTACTTATGAAAAGTTATAGGGTTGGGTTCAGTGAATAAAGATATTTGTTGCCATGCCTGACTACTTGAGTTCAATTTGTAGAAGGAGAAACCAATTTTGAGGTATCCTCTGACCTACACATACATGGTATCACATACACACACACATTCCACACACACACACACACACACACACACACACACTTTCATGCATGAACACATGTGCACACACAGAAACTTAAAGAATGTTTTAAAATAATATTTCTAGGCCATTAAATGTTTAACATTAATAATGGACTGGATATTTGCAAGGGAACGTTTTTTTAAACTTTTAATTCAGTTGAGAGTGGGATACTAAATGCTAAATGGACTTATTGTTTAACAGTGAAAGTTTAACGACACTGTCTTGGATATATCCTCTCCATTTTGCAGGACTAACTTGAAACATTTCTATTGTTTGGTAGTTGTTTTAATTCTAAAGATGTTGATCAGTTTTGTTTCTGACTTTTATTTCCATCCTATGCAGACCTGAGTGCAAGGTGGTTTCTTGGAGTGGCACTTGTATTTTATATGATATCTCCATCTGGACAGTCTTCTTCATCCCAGAAACTGGCTGCCCCAGGCCAGAGAATGACAGAGGAAGAAGCATGTTTCCTTTCCCTAATGAATGCTGCAATTCCTGTCAGTGGTAATCAGAGGTTGTATGGATACCATAACCCTCTGCATAGCCAGCCTGGGGAGCACGGCCAGCCTGGGGTACATTTACATTTACCAGTGTCTCGGAGTCACCTTCCCACTTAGTCCCTTGATAAAGAAAATCTGCTTTTGTCTTAATTCTATTTTATCTCATTATATTTCTGTCTCAAACAACTTCTCAGCTCCTTGTAATTCACCTTTCTTTAATGGCCTTTCTGGGTTGGACTCCTGAAGATCCCTTCTGTTGACCTGTGTGGTAACCTTTCGTCCCTGTTCTGACACAGGATGGGGATGAAAACCACTTATTGTATCCCTCCCCCATTTTTTGTTTAGTAATGTAAAGGGCCAGTTAAAGAACGTTTCTTTGAAGGAAATAGCCACAAAGGGAGACAAAAAACCAATTTCCCCTACTGGGTGAAACCCCTGTTTTCAGGAGAATCTGCCACGTGGAAGCACCGTCTGTTGGGGCATATCCTAGAGATGGGGAAGGGTATGTGATGTCCTCGTGGGGCCGTGCCTTCAGTGCTTACAGGAAGATCATTTTCTTCAGATTTAGTGAGCCTTTGTCCTTAGTCTGTAAGCTTACTCACCAGTTTCTGAGAAACAGGAAATAGCCTGTCACTGTCCTCCCACACATGAATATTAAGCTGTATAAAGGAAATATGAAAAACAACTGGAAAAGAGTCTTAGTTTACATTTTACAGTGAATGAGTGTTCTGAAGCTTTGTCATATATTTTATGTATATAAAAACATGTAGCGTGATCCATAGTACAACCACAGAGATAGAAATGTCAGGATGTATTTGGGGAGTTTTAAGGTGAATTTAGTAATGCAAATATGATGTTTACTTCACTATTCTTTTATCATTTTAAACAATAATAGTGTGGTTTTATCCGTCCTATGTTTTCATGTTGTATTCTTAATGTGAAACGAACATTTTTCATTTTGATATGTACTGGCACAACTATTGAACTTAATATCTTTCAACTGAGTTCATATCTAGATTCATCTGTATTATCATGTTGCTAGGTGATTTTAAAAAGTTCTTGTACCTTCTTTAGTTTTGCTCTACAGCTTCATGTTAACAATTTAGAAATTTATGCAGTCTCTCATGCTGAAAGCTAATGCCCATTGTTAAGAAAATGATATTGAACAATTAATTTGATGTGTTTGATCAATATGCATCATCTGTTATTTCTCAGTTCCCAACAGGCTCATTGCTATCTAACTTTGGAGACGTGTTTTCAAAGTAGACCATCAAATGTCTGAATTAAGTTAATGATTTTGGTCACTGACATCTACCAATTTAGAAATAAAGTTATAGGCAGATTGTATAGGTAAATACAAGTAATTAAAATGACTTTGAAAAATATTAACAGAAGGTACTATGAAACTGAGTTACTTTAATTAGAAATATAAGGTCCATCGATTTTAAAAATTAGTATTTTCACAATTTTAAGCCTTGTAGTAATTATTATTTAGAACGTCTGCACATGTGATGTATTCCATTAAAATACTTTATTTCCTATTTTTTTAAAGTAATGGCTTAAACTGCTGAAAACTTTAAGTGTTGAATCTATAAGAAAAGATTAGCATCCTGTAAGTTGCTGATCATTTTGGAGAATCCGTTCCCATTCATGTGCTCCTGTTGTTAATAGCAATGGCTCAGTTCAGTTCGATGGAAAGGAGGGAGGCCAGCCTGTGTTCAAGATTGCATGTACGATATTTTGTCGAGGGTGTTTTCTTTAGTAAGGAAATCTTTCTCCCTGCCAAACCACATTTAATGCACTGTTTTACTTACAAGGACATCATTGTTAGATTTGCATTGCTAAGCATTCCGTTGCAATTTAGCACAGATTATAGTCACAGCATTTGTTTGCCATACAGCAATCACCTTTTCTAAAGACTATGAATTCCCCTAGATGATTATCTTTTTTTTTCTGATGTGTTTTTTGTTTATAGGCATTTGAATATTTTCTCCTAAGCTTCTCCTTTGCTATAGCTTTGCATTTGGAAATTTTTATACCAAAATATTTCCTTGGAAATGTCTTTCTCTTACACTGCAGTTTTTGTTTGAATTATTTTTTCCATAGAGATATAATACTGTTTAGTAAAAATGATACTGAATATTACCTTTGTTCTGGCATTTTGCAAAATTCCCAGGGTTATTTATTTTTATTCCAGCATTTAGTGGAAAATCCTAAGAGACACATCATGGATTCCTGACACTGTATATATGTATTTGAAACAAATAACATATAACATATTTATGGAAGCAAAAATGTTCATGTTCTTTTAAAGCTCAGCAGTCTCCATGGCATGAGAGAGGTAATAGACAGCCCAAGGACTCCTCAAAATTCATGAAGTTTGTAGAAACCCAAATTTATTTTTAAGTGTTGAATAAGAAACTATTTCCATTTCAGGTTCTTTTTGAGCCTGCACAATGCATAATTACAATTAGCTGATTGGCAGCAGTTCCTTCTAGTGATTTAAGATCATTATACAGTTTGTTTCACTGTCCTCTCTCAAAGTTCTTTGATTGCTAATTTTAAAGACTTATACTCATTTCAGAATGAGAAATGTTATATATTCAGAATTTGGAGAGCAAAAATTATATTCATTTTCAATATTTTTACTTTAATAGAAACTTTAGAATAGACACGAGGAGAAGGAAAAAAAGCATCTTGATAACTTAAAATTCAGATTATTTCTAATAAGCGTATAAATTCTTGTGTTGAGTTGGCCTACTTCAAAGAAATTCTTTCATTGCTACGAGTTTTTATAAAGTATGCATATTGAATCATGCACAACATAAAGCAATAGATACAGGTCTTTCTAAACTTCTCTGTTTTATTCAGACTCTGAACTTCTGCTCCAGAAAAATAAGTTAATTTATTTCACCTTTCAGAGTCTATTTTCTCAATTTTCTTTTAAGAACCTTAGGGCTGCACAATCCCAATATTTATTCGTATGTGTTTATGTTACCCATTTTATCACACAGATTTAGTAAATAGTAAAGTGCTATTGTTTGCTTGAACCACATAAGTAATAACCATGCAAAAAAACTCTGGACTGAAATTCTCATGCTAGCACTTTGTGCTTTTTTTTCTTTTGTCCTGACATTCTGTATTGGAAAACAAGTATTTTCTTCAATATATAATCCAACATAATGGAGAGAGAAAGATTCTAGTGACTGCTTTTGATGGAGAAGATCTCCCCACTCTACAAATAGCTTGTATTTTTGTTCTGGAACTAAATAACAATCGGTTGGTTTCATTATTAGTTAGTTATGACTCTACTTTTGCTCACATTTTCAACACACTAAATGCCCTGGGGTTTATTATACATTTTGTTTGTCTGCTGTGTCACAAAGCAAAACACAGTCACCGCTTTGAGCAAGAGAATTAATCACAGAAAGTACAAAAACGAGTAGTAAAATGTTCTTTTTTCTAATTTTGTTTTTTTTTTTTTATACATCACAAATTAAAATATAAAATTCTCTACCTATTCTATGTCTAAAGAGTTCTATTACCTAATTGTCTTCTTAGCCACCTGGCTAATTGTCAGTTCCATAGCTTGTCTCTGACAACAGCATACCTCTCAGACACATGCGCTCGTGTGTCCTGGCTCCGATAATGGTTGTGGTGTGGGGTGTGGAAAGGTAATCAGCAAGACTCCCTTCTGAGATGAAAATCATTCACATGAAAACAAATGTTATTGTTAGTTCTCCACTTAAAATCATCGAGTTTTGGCCAACTAAATTTTAAAGATACATGTTAAAGACCTTTAACGAGCCCCAATCAATTGAATTGGAGATGTGAAATGACAGCATTTCTTTTTTAAGGTCACAGAAAATATTAAAGAGTGTGCATGTCTGAGGATGTTAAGAGATGGCTAGATGTGGGGAAATGTTCTAATGCATATTTTTTCTTAATTAGTTTTAATGTCCTAAATTTCTTTAGAAAACATTAGAGTAAAAATATTTTATGTATTATGAAAAGCCCTGCCTTGATTTAATGTAAGTAAAAGCACTACATCTGTAAATGCTATTTCTTTTATGATGGTCTTATTCTACGTCCCTTAATTTTTGCTTAATACGCTAAGGTATTAAATGACTTATTTAAATCAGTGAAATAAATTTAGATTCTGTAACAGGAAAGAAAAGGACAGTGTTTATTTAATCTTTTTTACTGACCAGAATGCATTGTGTAAATTGAATATTACATAATATATAAAAACAACATAAATACTTGACTATACCTTGGTTATTAAAAAAAAACATTCAGTAGCTTTCCCCATTCTAATGTAACTTGGTAGGATATCTAAAATCCACACCTTTGCAGTAGTAATTTTTTTTTAGCTCATGCAGCTGACAGGTTTTCTCCTCCCCAGGGTCCCAGGCAAGCAAACACTTGAGCACTCCATTACATGGGTCATTTGTTCTTCCTTGATAACCAGAAAGTGTGATGCTTATGCTAGTCGCTTACAGGACACTTCTCCAAAGACGTTCTTATCTGTGTTCCCCCTTCTCATGATTGACAGCACATCTAGAGAATAATACGTGTTATGTACTGACACAAGTTTGGAAGAGTGTATTGTACCCTGGAGAGCTGAAGCATTCCTTCGCAGACTAGAATTCTATCACTCTTTAGTGTCTAGTGAATTTAGAAAAGTCAACTTGGTAAGAAAACACATCACAGAATTTGTAGTTTTCACACCACAGATTATGTAATTGTCAGGGTTCATCAAGAGATGGTTAAGAACATGTATGGAATGCTGTAATGTGTTACAGAGAATATAATTAAGAAGCAGTAGGCTAAGAAACTTTTATATTCTAGATTCTAAATTGTAAAGTTTAGATTTAAGAAGTGTATAGATTTTATGGCTTTAAATTTTTTCTAATTCAAATGCTTTATACAGGTTTTTGTTTTGTTCATTAGGTTTTGTATTGTACATTTTGAATGTTTACTATACTACTTCTGTTCTTTCATAAGCAAGGGAGGAAAAAGGTTATTCCTTCTCAAACTGTTTAGCAGCAAAACTTGATAGCTTATGGACTATATTAATGATGAAACATGGATATAATGTTGAAATTTAAATACAAAAAAGAATGCTTCTGTGGTATTTACTGTAATTATAGTAAATTGAGTGCAGGCTGGGAATGAGGGTGTGGTTAAGGGCTTGTCAAGCACAGCGAAGCCTTGCGTCTGATCCCCAACACTACACATCAGCTAACTAGAAGCAGCTTACACAGATAAAGCACAGAGGAGTAGTTGTGTACTATAATTGCACATGAAAGGCTATAGACATTTATGCGTAATGAATATATAAAAAAGAATCATGTCAGATCACAGTAGTTGATTGGCTTAAAGAGCAGAGGATAAAATGAGTACATGGATGTTAAAAACAATTTTTATGTGTTTCAATTTTCAAATCTTTTGTTATTATTCTTAAATACATTTTAAATATTTATTTGTTTTTATTTCATGTATATGAGTACATTGTCTTCAGATAACTCCAGAAGAGAGCATTGGATCCCGTTATTGATGGTTGTGAGCCACCATGTGGTTGCAGGGAGTTCAACTCAGGGACCTCCTTTTTTTATTGTTGTTCTTTTCTTTGTTTTGTTTTGTTTACTTTTTAAATTACTTTTTTTTTACACTCCGTGTTTTATTTCCCTACCCTGTCCACCTTCTGACTGTTCCTAATCCTATACCACCTCCCCACCTCCTGTCTCCACATAGATATCCCCATCCCCCACCCCACCTGACCACTAAACTCCATGGGGCCTCCAGTCTCTTGAGGGTTAGGTGCATCATCTCTGAATGAACACAGACCTGGCAGTCCTCTGTTGTATATGTGTTGGAGGCCTCATATCAGCTGGTGTATGTTGCCTGTTTGGTGGTTCAGTGTTTGAGAGATCTCAGGGGTTCAGATTAATTGAGACTGCTAGTCCTGCTACAGGATAGCCCTTCTCTTCAGCTTCTTTCAGCTTTCCCTGATTCAACCAGGGGTCAGCTGCTTCTGTCCATTGGTTGGGTGAAAGTATCTGCATCTGACTCTTTCAGCTGTTTGGCAGGCTTCTGGAGTGCTGTCATGCTAGGCCCCTTTTTGTGAGTGCTCCATAGCCTCAGTAACAGTTGCAGGCCTTGGGACCTCCTTTGATCTGGATTCCACATTGGGCCTGTCTCTGGATATTCTTTTCCTCAGGGTTCTCTCCATTTCCATCCCTGTAATTCTTTCAGACTGGAA
Organism: Apodemus sylvaticus; assembly: GCF_947179515.1. Taxonomy (NCBI): domain Eukaryota; kingdom Metazoa; phylum Chordata; class Mammalia; order Rodentia; family Muridae; genus Apodemus; species Apodemus sylvaticus. The sequence continues at coordinate 52,735,009 of NC_067490.1, read as the reverse complement.
CAGTTATGGGTCAGAGTTGTGACTGTGGGATGCTCCCTCTCTCCCTCATTTGATGCCCTGTCTTCCTTCTGGAAGTGAGCTAGCTAGCTCTATAAGTTCCATCTCCCTACTGTCAAGTATTTCATCTAAGGTCCCTCCCTTTGAGCCTGAGACTTTCTCAGCTCCCAGATCTCTTGTGCATTCTGGAGGGTCCCCACAAGGTTGCCTGTTTACATTCTTTCTGCTGGCCCTCAGGGCTTCAGTCCCTTTCCCTCACCCAATACCAAATCAGGTTCCCCTCCCCCCATGTCCACTTTCCCTCCAATGTCCATCCCTCCTTCCCCACTTGTGACTTGTCACTGGTTGGTTTCCCCTCTCAAGTGGGACTGAGGCATCCTCACTTGGGCACTTCAGGTTGTTGATCTTTGCTAATATCCACTTATTAGTGAATACATACCATGCATGTCATTTTGGGTCTGAGTTACCTCACTCAGGATGATATTTTCTAGTTCCATTCATTTGCTTGCAAAACTCAGGATGTCCTCATTCTTAATAGCTTAGTAGTATTCCATTGTGCAAATGAACCACATTTTCTGTATCCATTCTTCTGTCATGGGACATCTGGGTTGTTTCTAGCTTCTGGCTATAACAAATAAGGCCACTATGAACATAGCAGAACATGTGCTCCTGTGGCATGGTGGGACATCTTTTGAGTATATTCCCGAGTGGTATAGCTTCAGGTAGATCTATTTACAATTTTCTTAGGAACCTCCAAACTGATTTCCAGAGTGGTTGGAACAGTTTGCAATTCCACCAACAATGGAGGAGTGTTTCTCTTTCTCCACATACTCTGCAACATGTGTTATCACCTGAGGTTTTGATCTTAGACATTCTGATTGGTGTTAGGCGGAATCTCAGGGTTATTTTGATTTGTATTTCTCTGATGGTGCTTCTCAGCCATTCGAGATTCCTCAGTTGTGAAATCTTGGTTTAGTTCTATACCCCATTATTAAATGGTTCTTTGAGAGAATCAACAAGATAGATAAACCCCTAGCCAAACTAACTAAAGGGCCTAGAAGCTGTATCCAAATTAACAAAATCAGTAATGAAAAGGGAGATATAACAACAGAAATGGAGGAAATTCAAAAAACCAAAAGATCTTACTATAAAAGCCCATGCTCAACAAAACTGGAAAATCTAGATGAAATGAATGTCTAGTAAGACAGATAGAACATACCAAAGTTAAATCAAGAGCTAGTCGGTACTTTTTACTGCTGAATCATCTCTCCTGCCCCAATGTGCAATATTTATCTAAAGTTTGTAATGTACTTATTCTATATTTCCCTTTCAGTGGTTACAAAATCAAACCAAATAGCACCATTTAATTATCTCAATTAACTACATGTTCTCTCCTGAAGAAAATTATACTATTAGAAGATTCTGTCATGTGTTGTCTTCATCCACCTTCCATAAAAATTATTTATTTCAGGAGTATTTGATCTTTCCTCACAAATACGTTATTTTTAGATTTGGGTAGATATAGAGAATTAAAAATATTCTAGGAGAAGCATACAATTTTTAGAGAGTTACCTGCAAGAATCCTTTACTTGACTACTCCAGAGAACAAGGTGGTAGTTAGTATATTATGGCAATTAAAGGAAAATACTCCACTTCCCAGAAGACTGACTGCATACTGTATCTTCTTACCTTTAAATCTACAAAGTGGACATGATTACAATTCTTATTTTATCATACATTTTAGGAAACCACATACATAAAGAGCTTAAAATCTGGGATAATTTTTACTAAATGTTTCTTCTTTGGTAATTATATAGTGGTTAATTATAAATTAATAATTTATAATTTTATAATGTTCACTTTAAACCTCGCATGAGAATGTCTACTAACTAAAGAATCTTATTTTTTTCCCTCTTTTTTTTTTAATTTTTTTTATTCGATATAATTTATTTACATTTCAAATGATTTCCCCTTTTCTAGCCTCTCACTCCCTGAAAGTCCCGTAAGCCCCCTTCTCTTCCCCTGTCCTCCCACCCACCCCTTCCCACTTCCCCGTTCTGGTTTTGCCGAATACTGTTTCACTGAGTCTTTCCAGAACCAGGGGCCACACCTCCTTTCTTCTTGTACCTCATTTGATGTGTGGATTATGTTTTGGGTATTCCAGTTTTCTAGGTTAATATCCACTTATTAGTGAGTGCATACCATGATTCACCTTTTGAGTCTGGGTTGCCTCACTTAGTATGATGTTCTCTAGCTCCATCCATTTGCCTAAGAATTTCATGAATTCATTGTTTCTAATGGCTGAATAGTACTCCATTGTGTAGATATACCACATTTTTTGCATCCACTCTTCTGTTGAGGGATACCTGGGTTCTTTCCAGCATCTGGCAATTATAAATAGGGCTGCTATGAACATAGTAGAGCATGTATCCTTATTACATGGTGAGGAATCCTCTGGGTATATGCCCAGGAGTGGTATAGCAGGATCTTCTGGAAGTGAGGTGCCCAGTTTTCGGAGGAACCGCCAGATTGATTTCCAGAGTGGTTGTACCAATTTGCAACCCCACCAGCAGTGGAGGAGTGTTCCTCTTTCTCCACACCCTCTCCAACACCTACTGTCTCCTGAATTTTTAATCTTAGCCATTCTGACTGGTGTAAGATGAAATCTCAGGGTTGTTTTGATTTGCATTTCCCTAATGACTAATGAAGTTGAGCATTTTTTAAGATGCTTCTCTGCCATCCGAAGCTCTTCAGGTGAGAATTCTTTGTTTAACTCTGTACCCCATTTTTTTAATAGGGTTGTTCGGTTTTCTGGAGTCTAACTTCTTGAGTTCTTTATATATATTGGATATTAGCCCTCTATCTGATGTAGGATTGGTGAAGATCTTTTCCCAATGTGTTGGTTGCCGATTTGTCCTCTTGATGGTGTCCTTTGCCTTACAGAAACTTTGTAACTTTATGAGGTCCCATTTGTCAATTCTTGCTCTTAGAGCAGACGCTATTGGTGTTCTGTTCAGAAACTTTCTCCCTGTACCGATGTCCTCAAGGGTCTTCCCCAGTTTCTTTTCTATTAGCTTCAGAGTGTCTGACTTTATGTGGAGGTCCTTGATCCATTTGGATTTGAGCTTAGTACAAGGAGACAAGAATGGATCAATTCGCATTCTTCTGCATGCTCCCCTCCAGTTGAACCAGCACCATTTGTTGAAAAGCCTATCTTTTTTCCATTGGATGTTTTCAGCCTCTTTGTCGAGGATCAAGTGGCCATGGGTGTGTGGGTTCATTTCTGGATCTTCAATCCTGTTCCATTGATCCTCCTGCCTGTCACTGTACCAATAACATGCAGTTTTTTTTTTTTTGTCTTTTTTTTTTATTTGATATAATTTATTTACATTTCAAATGATTTCCCCTTTTCTAGCCCCCCCCCCACTCCCCGAAAGTCCCGTAAGTCCCCTTCTCATCCCCTGTCCTCCCTCCCACCCCTTCCCAGTTCCCCGTTCTGGTTTTGCCAAATACTGTTTCACTGAGTCTTTCCAGAACCAGGGACCACTCCTGCTTTCTTCTTGTATCTCATTTGATGTGTGGATTATGTTTTGGGTATTCCAGTTTTCTAGGTTAATAACCACTTATTAGTGAGTGCATACCATGATTCACCTTTTGAGTCTGGGTTACCTCACTTAGTATGATGTTCTCTAGCTCCATCCATTTGCCTAAGAATTTCATGAATTCATTGTTTCTAATGGCTGAATAGTACTCCATTGTGTAGATATACCACATTTTTTGTATCCACTCTTCTGTTGAGGGATACCTGGGTTCTTTCCAGCATCTGGCAATTATAAATAGGGCTGCTATGAACATAGTAGAGCATGTATCCTTATTACATGGTGGGGAATCCTCTGGGTATATGCCCAGGAGTGGTATAGCAGGATCTTCTGGAAGTGAGGTGCCCAGTTTTCGGAGGAACCGCCAGACTGCTTTCCAGAGTGGTTGTACCAATTTGCAACCCCACCAGCAGTGGAGGAGTGTTCCTCTTTCTCCGCACCCTCTCCAACACCTGCTGTCTCCTGAATTTTTAATCTTAGCCATTCTGACTGGTGTAAGATGAAATCTTAGGGTTGTTTTGATTTGCATTTCCCTAATGACTAATGAAGTGGAGCATTTTTTAAGATGCTTCTCCGCCATCCGAAGTTCTTCAGGTGAGAATTCTTTGTTTAACTCTGTACCCCCATTTTTTAATAGGGTTGTTCGGTTTTCTGGAGTCTAACTTCTTGAGTTCTTTATATATATTGGATATTAGCCCTCTATCTGATGTAGGATTGGTGAAGATCTTTTCCCAATTTGTTGGTTGCCGATCTGTCCTCTTGACGGTGTCCTTTGCCTTACAGAAACTCTGTAACCTTATGAGGTCCCATTTGTCAATTCTTGCTCTTAGAGCATACGCTATTGGTGTTCTGTTCAGAAACTTTCTCCCTGTACCGATGTCCTCAAGGGTCTTCCCCAGTTTCTTTTCTATTAGCTTCAGAGTGTCTGGCTTTATGTGGAGGTCCTTGATCCATTTGGATTTGAGCTTAGTACAAGGAGACAAGGATGGATCAATTCGCATTCTTCTGCATGCTGACCTCCAGTTGAACCAGCACCATTTGTTGAAAAGGCTATCTTTTTTCCATTGGATGTTTTCAGCCTCTTTGTCGAGGATCAAGTGGCCATAGGTGTGTGGGTTCATTTCTGGATCTTCAATCCTGTTCCATTGATCCTCCTGCCTGTCACTGTACCAATACCATGCAGTTTTTTAACACTATTGCTCTGTAGTATTGCTTGAGGTCAGGGATACTGATTCCCCCAGATTTTCTTTTGTTGCTGAGAATAGTTTTAGCTATCCTGGGTTTTTTGTTGTTCCAGATGAATTTGATAATTGCTCTTTCTAACTCTGTGAAGAATTGAGTTGGGATTTTGATGGGTATTGCATTGAATCTGTATAGTGCTTTAGGCAATATGGCCATTTTAACTATATTGATTCTACCGATCCATGAGCATGGGAGGTTTTCCCATTTTTTGAGGTCTTCTTCCATTTCCTTCTTCAGAGTCTTGAAGTTCTTGCCATACAGATCTTTCGCATGTTTGGTAAGAGTCACCCCAAGATACTTTATACTGTTTGCGGCTATTGTGAAGGGGGTCATTTCCCTAATTTCTTTCTCAGCCTGCTTATCCTTTGAGTATAGGAAGGCCACTGATTTGCTTGAGTTGATTTTGTAACCTGCCACTTTGCTGAAGTTGTTTATCAGCTGTAGGAGCTCTCTAGTGGAGTTCTTTGGGTCACTTAGGTAGACTATCATGTCGTCTGCAAATAATGATAGTTTGACTTCCTCCTTTCCAATTTGTATCCCTTTGACCTCCTTATGTTGTCGAATTGCCCGAGCTAGTACCTCAAGTACAATATTGAAAAGATAAGGAGAAAGGGGGCAGCCTTGTCTGGTCCCTGATTTCAGTGGGATTGCTTCAAGTTTCTCTCCGTTTAGTTTGATGCTGGCTACCGGTTTGCTGTATATTGCTTTTACTATGTTTAGGTATGGGCCTTGAATTCCTGTTCTCTCCAAGACTTTAAGCATGAAAGGATGCTGAATTTTGTCAAATGCTTTTTCACCATCCAATGAAATGACCATGTGGTTTTGTTCTTTGAGTTTGTTTATGTAGTGGATTGTATTGATGGATTTCCGTATATTGAACCAACCCTGCATTCCCGGGATAAAGCCTACTTGATCATGGTGGATGATCGTTTTGATGTGTTCTTGGATTCGGTTGGCAAGAATTTTGTTGAGTATTTTTGCATCGATGTTCATAAGGGAAATTGGTCTGAAGTTCTCTTTCTTTGTTGGATCTTTGTGTGGCTTTGGTATCAGCGTAATTGTGGCTTCGTAGAAGGAATTGGGAAGTGTTCCTTCTGTTTCTATTTTGTGGAATAGTTTGAAGAGTATTGGTGTTAACTCTTCTTTGAAGGTCTGGTAGAATTCTGCACTGAAACCATCTGGTCCTGTGCTTTTTTTGGTTGGAAGACTTTCTATGACTCCTTCTATTTCTTTAGGCTTTATGGGACTGTTTAGATGGTCTAGTTGGTCCTGATTTAATTTTGGTATTTGGTATCTGTCAAGGAAATTGTCCATTTCCTCCAGATTCTCCAGTTGTGTTGAGTACAGGCTCTTGTAGTAGGATCTGATGATTTTTTGGATTTCCTCAGTTTCCGTTGTTATGTCTCCCTTTTCATTTCTAAGTTTGTTAATTTGGATACTTTCTCTGTGCCCTTTGGTCAGTCTGGCTAAGGGTTTATCTATCTTGTTGATTTTCTCAAAGAACCAGCTCCTAGTTTTGTTGATTTTTTGTATGGTTCTCTTTGTTTCTACTTGATTGATTTCGGCCCTGAGTTTGATGATTTCCTGCCTTCTACTCCTCCTGGGTGAAATAGCTTCTTTTTGTTCTAGGGCTTTCAGGTGTGTCATTAAGTTGGTAATGTATGCTCTCTCCATTTTCTTTTTGGAGGCACTCAGGGCTATGAGTTTTCCTCTTAGCACTGCTTTCATTGTGTCCCATAGATTTGGGTATGTTGTGTTTTCATTTTCATTGTGTTCTAAAAAGTCTTTAATTTCTTTCTTTATTTCTTCCTTGACCAAGGTGTCATTGAGTAGAGTATTGTTCAATCTCCACGTGTTTGTGGGTTTTCTGTTGTTTCTGTTGCTATTGAAGACCACTTTTATTCCATAGTGATCAGATAGGAGGCATGGGATTAGTTCTATCTTTTTATATTTGTTGAGGTCTGTCTTGTGACCAATTATATGGTCGATTTTGGAGAAGGTACCATGAGGTGCTGAAAAAAAGGTATATTCTTTTGTTTTAGGATAGAATGTTCTATATATATCAGTTAAATCTAATTGGTCCAAAGCTTCAATTAGTTTCATTGTGTCCTTGTTTAGTTTCTGTTTTCCTGATCGGTCCATTGAGGAAAGTGCAGTGTTGAAGTCACCCACAATTATTGTGTTAGGTGCAATGTGTGCTTTGAGTTTTAATAAAGTTTCTTTTATGAAAGAGGGTGCCCTTGCATTTGGAGCATAGATGTTCAGGATTGAGAGTTCTTCTTGTTGTATTTTTCCTTTGACCAGCAAGAAGTGTCCCTCAGAGTCTCTTTTGATGACTTTGGGTTGAAAGTCAATTTTATCTGATATTAAAATGGCTACTCCAGCTTGTTTCCTGAGACCATTTGCTTGTAAAATTGTCTTCCAGCCTTTTACTCTAAGGTAGTGTTTGTCTTTGACCCTGAGGTGTGTTTCCTGTAAGCAGCAAAATGTAGGGTCCTGTTTACGTATCCAGTCAGTTAGTCTGTGTCTTTTTATTGGGGCATTGAGTCCATTGATGTTAAGAGATATTAAGGAATAGTGATTGTTACTTCCTATCATTTTTGACGTTATTTTTTAAATTTGATTGCTTAACTTATTTGGGTTTGATGAAAGGTTACTATCTTGCTTTTTTCAGGGTGGAGTTTCCCTCCTTGTATTGGTGTTGTCCTCCTATTATCCTTTTTAGGGCTGGGTTTGTGGATAGATATTGGGTGAACTTGGTTTTGTCGTGAAATATCTTAGTTTCTCCATCTATGGTGATTGAGAGTTTTGCTGGATATAGTAGTTTTGGTTGGCATTTGTGTTCTCTTAGAGTCTGCATGAGATCTGCCCAGGACCTTCTAGCCTTCATAGTCTCAGGTGAAAAGTCTGCTGTGATTCTGATAGGTCTTCCTTTATATGTTACTTGGCCTTTTTCTCTTACTGCCTTTAGTATTCTTTCTTTGTTTAGAACATTTGGTGTTTTGATTATTATGTGACGGGAAGTATTTCTGTTCTGGTCCAGTCTGTTTGGAGTTCTGTAGGCTTCTTGTATATTCATGGGCATCTCTCTCTTTAGGTTAGGGAAGTTTTCTTCCATAATTTTATTGAAGATATTTGCTGGCCCTTTAAGTTGTAAATCTTCACTCTCATCTATGCCTATAATCCTTAGGTTTGGTCTTCTCATTGTGTCCTGGATTTCTTGGATATTTTGGGTTACAAGCTTTTTGCACTTTGCATTTTCTTTAACTGTTGAGTCCATGGTTTCTATGGAATCTTCAGCATCTGAGATTCTTTCTTCTATCTCTTGTATTCTGTTGTTGATATTTGCATCTCTGTCCCCTGATTTCTTCCCAAGGCTTTCTATCTCCAAAGTTGTCTCCCTTTGAGTTTTCTTAGTTGTTTCTACTTCTGATTTTAGATCCTGGATGGTTTTGCTTAGCTCCTTCCCTTGCATGTTTGTGTTTTCCTGTAATTCTTTAAGAGATTTTTGTGTTTCCTCTTTCATGAGCTCAGCCTGTTGACCAAAGTTCTCCTGTATTTCTTTAAGTGTTTTTTGCATTTCCTCCTTGTTGGCTTTTGTATTCTCCTGGATTTCTTTCAATGATTTTTGTGTTTCCCTTGCAAGGGCTTCTAACTTTTGATCCATTTTCTCCTCAATGTCCTTCATGTGTTCCTGTACCAGCATCATGACCAGTGATTTTAAATCCAAATCTTGTTTTACTGGTGTGATGGGGTATCCAGGACTTGCTGGTAGAGGAGAATTTGGTTCAGATGTTGCCATATTGCCTTGATTTCTGTTAGTGACGTTTCTGCGTTTGCCTTTTGCCATCTAGCTCTCACTGGTGTTACTTGGTCTTGTCAGTGCTGGACTCACCAGTGCAAGCTGCCCCTTCCCCGTTGGCCTCTGGTGCACAGCTTACACTCTGCGCTGCCTATAGACAGGGTGCTGTTGTCCAGGCTGTTCAGATCCCAAAGCAGGCACCTGAAGGCTCCCGCTGGGGCCCGCAGGATTTATTGGAGCACACCGACTTCTCCCAGCTGGCCGCCCGGAAGCCCCCACTAGCCTCTTGAGGGACCTGGAGATGTGGCGGCCACCCAGGCTGATCTGAAGCGGAGAGAGTTGAGCTGGGGGCTTCTGCCTGAGGCCTTGCCCCAGATTGTGTCTGTGGACCAGGTGGAACCCGTGTGCACCCCCAGGGAGCTCCGAAGGTGAATGTTGCTGTGACCTCCCCTGTGCTCCGCTCACTCCGCTGGGCAGCCGATTTCCCCAACCGGGCTGGCGCACACTAGGTTAGCCTTAACATGCAGTTTTTAACACTATTGCTCTGTAGTATTGCTTGAGGTCAGGGATACTGATTCCCCCAGATTTTCTTTTGTTGCTGAGAATAGTTTTAGCTATCCTGGGTTTTTTGTTGTTCCAGATGAATTTGATAATTGCTCTTTCTAACTCTGTGAAGAATTGAGTTGGGATTTTGATGGGTATTGCATTGAATATGTATATTGCTTTTGGCAAAATGGCCATTTTAACTATATTGATCCTACCAATCCATGAGCATGGGAGGTTTTCCCATTTTTTGAGGTCTTCTTCCATTTCCTTCTTCAGAGTCTTGAAGTTCTTGTCATACAGATCTTTCACATGTTTGGTAAGAGTCACCCCAAGATACTTTATACTGTTTGTGGCTATTATGAAGGGGGTCATTTCCCTAATTTCTTTCTCAGCCTGCTTTTCCTTTGAGTATAGGAAGGCCACTGATTTGCTTGTGTTGATTTTATAACCTGCCACTTTGCTGAAGTTGTTTATCAGCTGTAGGAGCTCTCTAGTGGAGTTTTTTGGGTCACTTAGGTAGACTATCATGTCGTCTGCAAATAATGATAGTTTGACTTCTTCCTTTCCAATTTGTATCCCTTTGACCTCCTTATGTTGTCGAATTGCCCGAACTAGTACCTCAAGTACAATATTGAAAAGATAAGGAGAAAGGGGGCAGCCTTGTCTGGTCCCTGATTTCAGTGGGATTGCTTCAAGTTTCTCTCCATTTAGTTTGATGCTGGCTACCGGTTTGCTGTATATTGCTTTTACTATGTTTAGGTATGGGCCTTGAATTCCTGTTCTCTCCAAGACTTTAAGCATGAAAGGATGCTGAATTTTGTCAAATGCTTTTTCAGCATCTAATGAAATGACCATGTGGTTTTGTTCTTTGAGTTTGTTTATGTAGTGGATTGCGTTGATGGATTTCCGTATATTGAACCAACCCTGCATTCCCGGGATAAAGCCTACTTGATCATGGTGGATGATCGTTTTGATGTGTTCTTGGATTCGGTTGGCAAGAATTTTATTGAGTATTTTTGCATCGATGTTCATAAGGGAAATTGGTCTGAAGTTCTCTTTCTTTGTTGGATCTTTGTGTGGCTTTGGTATCAGCGTAATTGTGGCTTCATAGAAGGAATTGGGTAGTGTTCCTTCTGTTTCTATTTTGTGGAATAGTTTGAAGAGTATTGGTGTTAACTCTTCTTTGAAGGTCTGATAGAATTCTGCACTGAAACCATCTGGTCCTGTGCTTTTTTTGGTTGGAAGACTTTCTGTGACTCCTATTTCTTTAGGCATTATGGGACTGTTTAGATGGTCTAGTTGGTCCTGATTTAATTTTGGTATTTGGTATCTGTCAAGGAAATTGTCCATTTCCTCCAGATTTTCCAGTTGTGTTGAGTACAGGCTCTTGTAGTAGGATCTGATGATTTTTTGGATTTCCTCAGTTTCCGTTGTTATATCTCCCTTTTGAAGAATCTTATTTTAATACCTTATAAAATGATGTTCTCTACTTTTTTGAAAGATCTGGTAATTTTTTTTTCTGGTCAACTTGAATTCATACCATGTTCAAACTAAGCGACATTAGGCAAACTTTATGAATGAATTTTTTTGTAGTGCTCTAGGAAGTCAAGGTTATTAGCTCTTAGAGTACCACCAAAATAATCTAGTGAATGTATAAAACAACTTATATTAATATATCAAACAATAATTTGCCATAAAAATGTGGAAGCATTTAAAGATTATTGTACAAAATTAAAAATGCCCATAGCCTAAACCACAATAAGGTTTGATACAGTTAGTGTTATTTAAAAATATTATAAATTAATTTAAAAGTACAGTTGCAGAAAGGCCATATTCTCTAAAGAGGATGCACTTAAGTGTATACTACAATTCAAGAGAGTGACACAAATGGAGTTCCCAGTTAGGGAAGCAGAGTCATGCTTTGTTGAAGGCAAAGAGAACAGGAAGTTGATATTGGAAAGTAAATGGCAATTCTCACAAGAATACTGAGAAACTGAAATTTAAACTTTTCATTATTTTAGAAATTTTCCATCTTTGTAAAGTTTAGCTCACTGCATAATACATTGAATTATGTTCCTTCCATTATAATCTTGCTTCCTCCATAGCTGTTATTAGACTTGGTGGCCATTATGAGGCATCACATTTGTGGCAAAATTTAAGCATGTTGGAAACAGCTCAGACCATTCTATTGGCAAGATATAGACTTTGACCATATGGTGAGCCAGGGCACTTACACTTATTATATAGGTTTATTCATATTAGCAAGAAATTAGTACTGCCCACACTTGTTTAGCCTTAATCAACATCTTTTTAGCTGAGCCAGTGGCATAAGGTCACCATCTGCCACAGAGGAATCTCAATATCAAATATCAAACACATATCAGGACTGAGGTGTGTTTCAGTCTTAAAGACTTTTGAAAACAACTTCCTATGGATTAAGTATATAGCAGTTTCCTCTATTATATATTTAGATCCCACTTTATACTTTATATAGCCAGCTTCATGATAACAGCTATGAAATCTATAAGTGTGTACTGATTTTCCATCTCTTGGGATAGCACTATGGTAAGTTTTAGATATTCAGATATCTTGAAGATCCAGTGTGTTGTTTGGGCAAGGTACTACTTGAAACTTCAGCTGAGGCCTTGAGAAGGTATATTTGAATCTTTTAGGAAAGTTCTTAGACTAAATTTTCTTTACTAAAATATAGGCTTTTACTGCAGTTTTAATGTTAATGGAATGATTTTATGATACACAAATTCATTTAAAAGTAATACAAGCTAGTATAGGAATTTGTAAATTCAAGGTGTTTGCATGAGCAAGCCCTTGTAAAATATTAGGTACTTATAAAATACAGGGCTCTCACTTTTACATGTGAGATAACATCTAAAATACTTGATAACATTTTGGCTTATATATTTGTATCTTGTATAATAAATGACTTTACTTTTTTAGTAAATTTTTGAAAAAATACAATTAAGAGTTACTGGATATATGTGTATAATGCATTTACTTTTTAAATTTATTTCTGCATTTTTGTATTTTTGTATTTCAGTATTTCTGTGTGTGTATGTGTGTGTGCATGTGCATGTATGTTGGAACACAGAAGTATCATTGTATCTAGGAGTGGATTCTGTTCTTCAAGCTGGTGTGTCATGGGGTTCTCTGATTTTTATGACAAGGTCTTAGCCAATGCTAAGACACCTTGTCAAACCAGGAAATGGAGTTTAGAAAATAATGTAAAGTAATAAACTTTACATTAGTAAATAAGTAATAAAGCTTTTCATTAAGCCTTCTATAACACCTATATTAAAAGTAATGTTAAATATTAAAGCCTATATTTAATGATGAACATTTTTATTTTGATTCACATTTTATTTTCCACTTGCTTTGTTATTGATATCAGTACATCCTTAAATTTTCAAATATATATCAATGTTTTCATTGAAGTAGAACTTTTCAGTAAAAAGTGAAGGTAGTGACTAATTGAAAAGAATGAACCAGCAAGTTGATAGCACCTTTTGATTTTACTTTTATTTTACAGCTTGTTCTTTCAAAATGATACAAATTAGACAGAAAATGTCTAGACAGGCTCAGATTCTCCTTCCTATTTCAATGGTTACTAATCTCATTTCTTTGACTTCATTTTTTTTGTCTGTAACCTTTACAACTTCAGAGTTTGTAACTTCATTAGCAATGATCATGAGGATACCTGCTTTAAAGATAACATGAGGTGCTTTTATTTCTTTGCCGATTTTTTGTAGTTATATCATGTATGTATTCCATTTTCAATAAGCAATAATGTTTTTCTTACATTATAAGGTTACTATGACTTTCATATATAATGTTCTTATAAACCGAGGATTTCATTGTGTGCCTATTTCTTTTTATGTTCATTTATAACATTTCTTTTAGATAAGGGGACAAAAATGAGTCTGGGAGGAGGTGTAGGGGAATTTGAGGATTTAAATGTATTTAAATGTACTAATATGTATATTAGTTCCAGGTAATAATCAACTCATTTTTTACTTTTTATTGAAAATAGATTGTATTCTCATACAATATATCCCAATTATAGTTTCCCCTTCTTCCTCCCCACCTCCCCTACTCTATGAATCCATTTTCTTTTATTCTTTCATTAGCAAGGATCAGACTTCTGATAGGTAACAAACAAAAATGACAAAATGCAATATAATAAAATGAAGCAACAACTGTCATATAAAAATTGGACACAGTAAGCTAACAGGCAAAAAAGAGTCCTAAAAAGCTGACCTGTTATTTCTCACAGTCAGGGTTCCCATAAACACACTAAGCTGACCGCCATATTACATAGGTGGAGTACTTAATGCAGATCCGTGTTGGCTCTGTCTTTGTGGCTTCAATCTCTATGAGCTCATAAGCTTAGTTAACTTGGTGAGTCGCATTCTCCTGGTATCCTCTAACCCCTCTGATTCCTAGAGCCTTTCCTTACTGTCTTCCATGTGCTGCTTAGCTCTGAGAGAAGAGATTTTGTGAAGACCTCCAATTTAGACTCTTTCCTCTGCATATGTCTGGCTGTAGTCTCTATATATTCTCATTTGCTGACAGAAGAAGCCTTTCTGATGATTGCTAGATACAGCACTGTTCTGTAGGTATAGCAGAATACCATTTGCAGTCATTTCATTGATTTATTTAATTTTTTAAAGACTAGTCCTATTTGGTTTTACCCTAGGTCTCTGGGCTATTTCATATCTAGTTCTTGATAACCCAAGTAGAATTTCATGTGGGTCTTTATCATAGAGCAGGGCTTATATCAAACCAGACTTTGCTTGGTTATTCTCAAAAGTTCTATCCCACAATTTCCCTAGATAATTTTTCAGGTAGGACATATTACAGTCAAAAGTTTTGTGGTTATTTTGCCTTACAGAGTTTTTCATTTTTGTGAATTCTCATGTATGATCTTAGTGTCTGTAAAAATGGTGTTTTGTATTTTTATGCCAATAAACATATAGTTTATTATTATAGCTCTATAGTTTGGATTGAAATTGGGAATGATGGGAAGACTCCAGTAGGTCTTTTATTGTTTAAGATTGTTTTTGATATCCCGAGTATTTAAATTATTGGTATGAAGATGAGAAATGTTTTTTCAAGGTCTGTAAAGAATTGTGTTGGAGTTGTGATGAGGATTATTCTGAATCTGTAATGGGCATTTTTACTATGTTGATCCATGAGCATGGGAGACCTTTCTCTCTTTTGATATTTTCTTCAATTTCACAGTCTATATGTAGTCTGAAGCCTACCAATTTAAATTTAAAAAAAATTAATTCTGGAAGTTCGTGTAATAATTGCTAAGTTCTTAATAACTTTTACTGATGTAGTTATATTTTGTTAAAGTTTCCTCCTGTTTCGTTATTGGATTATTTCTTATTGAAGCAAGTTACTAATATGTCTAAGCCATTACTTATTTAATGAAATAGCTTTTGCTTTTGGTAACTTGTATACACGGTTACATGTTACTGCTTGTGTGTCTTAAAATTTTACTTTCAGAAACCATCATGAATTGATTTGTAAATGAAACTCAATACCAGTTCAATGGATCATTCTCTTTTAGAGATTTATATACAGCCAGTAGTATCAATTTAATATTCTGATATTTTTGATTATAAATATTCTAATTTTGATGTGCAGGTATCATGTAATACATAATGTAGAAGATGGGAGAAGTTGTCAACTCTGATATACTTATAACGTAACTCAGATATTAGCAAAATATTTAATACTGGTTTTAATCTTGCTTACCAGCCTCTTTGTAGCCACATCCTTTCGTGAATCTTTCTGCAAATTTTACAAAAGGACTTTTCTTTTGTTCAGTTCGGCTTTTTTAAAAATTTTATTAGATATATTCTTTATTTATATTTCAAATGTTGTCTCCTTTCCTGGAACACCCACCCTAGCCCCAAGAAAGTCCCATAATTCATCTCCTCTCCCCCTGTTCTTCAATCAACCCACCCCAGCTTCCCCATCCTGGTATTCCCATACACTGCTGCATTGAGCCTTCCCAGGACAAAGGGCCCCTCCTCCCTTTGATGTCCAACAAGGCCATCCTCTGCTGCCTATGCATCTGGAGCCATGGGTAAGTCCATGTGTACTCTGGATGATGGTTTTGTCCCTAGGAGCTCTGGGAGTACTGGGTGACTCATCTTGTTCTTCCTCCTGTGGCACTGCAAACCCCTTCAGCTCCTTGGGTCCTTTCTCTAGGTTCTCCATTGGGGACCTTGTACTCAGTTCAATGGCTGGCTGAGAGTGTCCCTCTCTGTATTTCTCATGCACTAGTAGAGCCTCCTGGATGACAGCTATATCAGGTTCCTGTCATCAAGCACCTGTAGGCATCCACAATAGTGTCTGGATTTTGTAACTATATGGGATAGATCCCTAGGTGGGGCAACCTCCTGATGGTCTTTCCCTCAAACTCTCCTCCACACACTGTCTCTGTATCTCCTTCTGTGGATATTTTGTTCCCCCTTCTCAGAAGGACCAGAGTATACATACTTTGTTCTTCCTTCTTCTTGAGCTTCATTTGATCTGTGAATTGTGCCTAGGGTATTCCAAGCTTCTGGGCTAATATCCACTTATCAGTGATTTCATGAATTCATTGTTTTTAATAGCTGAGTAGTATTCCATTATGTAAATATACCACATTTTCTATATCCATTCCTCTGTTGACAGACATCTGGGGTCTTTCCAGCTTATGGTTGTTATAAATAGGGCTGCTAAGAACATAGTGGAGCATGTGTCCTTATTACATGCTGGAGAATCCTCTGGGTATATGCCCAGGAGTGGTATAACAGGGTCCTACAGTAGTAATATGCCCAGTTTTCTGAGGAACCACCCAACTAATTTCCAGATTGGTTGTACCAGCTTGCAATTCTGCCAGCAGTGGAGGAGTGTTCTTCTTTCTCCACATCCTTGCCAGCACCTGCTCTCTCCTGAGTTTTTTATCTTAGCCATTCTGAGTGGTGTAAGGTGAAATCTTAGGGTTGTTTTGATTTGCATTTCCATGATAATTAAGGATGTTGAACATTTCTTTACTGACAGCACTCGTGCCGACACGGTAATGAGTATTGGGCATAGGCCTGGTGGAGTAACAGAAAACACAAACTTGGGTCATTCTGGTGAGGAGAATGACAAAGCTTTACTGAGGCACCAGCAATTTATACATGAGGCTGGGTGAAAAACAGGAAAAAAAAACACACACACACACACAGTCATAGCCATAGGTCAGGCACCTGGGAAGTCCCTACCACTCCTGGCAGGAAAACAGGAATCAAGCTAAGCCACAGGATGTTCCAGTCTCAGGAAACTTATGCAAACAGGTCAGTTGGGAATGTTGAGCAAGGCTCACTGATGCCCAACACTTTAGGTGCTTCTCAGCCATTCGCTATTCCTCAGTTGAAGATTGTTTGTTTAGCTCTCTACCCTACTTTTAATAGTGTTATTTGGTTCTTTGGAGTCTAACTTCTTGAGTTCTTTGTATATATTGGATATTAGCCCTCTATTGGATGTAGGATTGGTAAAGATCTTTTCCCAATCTGTTGATTGTCATTTTGTTCTTTTGACAATGTCCTTTGCCTTACAGAAACTCAGTAATTTTATGAGGTCCCATTTGGCAATTCTTGATCTTAGAACATAAGCTATTGGTGTTTTGTTAAGGAAAATTTCCCTGTGCCCATGTCCTCAAGGGTCTTCCCTAGTTCCTTTTTTATTAGTTTCAGTGTATCTAGTTTTATATGAAGGTCCTTGATCCACTTGGATTTAAGCTTTGTACAGGAGATAAGAATGGATTGATTTGCATTCTTCTGCATGCTAACTGCCAGTTGAATCAGCACCACTTTTTGAAAAGGCTATCTTTTCCCCACTGGGTGGTTTTAGCTCCTTTGTCAAAGATCAAGTGACCATAGGTGTGTGGGTTCATTTCTGGGTCTTCAGTTCTATTACACTGATCTACCTGCCTGTCACTGTACCAATACTATGCAGTTTTTAACACTATTGCTCTGTAGTACTGCTTGAGGTCTGGGATACTGATTCCCCAAGAAGTTATTTTACTGTTGAGAATAGTTTTAGCTATACTGTTTTTTTTTCTTTTTTCTTTTTTTGTTGTTCCAGATGAATTTGAGAATTTTGTAACTCTAATGAAGAACTGAGTTGGGATTTTGATGGTGATTGAATTGAATCTGTAGATTGCTTTTGACAAGACGGCCATTTTTCTATATTAGTCTTGCTAATCCAGGAGCATGGTAGATCTTTCCATCTTCTGAGGTCTTCTTCGATTTCTCTCTTCAGAGAGTTGAAGTTCTTGTCATACAGCTTTTTCACTAATTTGGTTAGAATCACACCAAGATAATTTATATTGTTTGTGATTATTGTGAAGGGTGTCATTTCCCTAATTTCTTTCTCAGTCTGTTTATCCTTTGAGTATAGGAAGGCTACTGATTTGTTTGAGTTAATTTTATATATGGCCACTTTGCTGAAGTTGCTAATAAGATGTAGGAGTTATCTGGTGGAGTTTTATGGGTTGCTTAAGTATACTATCATATTGTTTACAAATAGTGATACTTTGACTTCTTCCTTTCCAATTTCTATCCCTTTGACCTCCTTTTGTTGTCTAATTGCTCTAGCTAAAACTTCAAGTACTATATTGATTAGATATAGAGAGGCCTTGTCTATTCCCTGATTTTAGTCAGATTGCTTCAAGTTTCTCTCTACTTAGTTTGATGTTGGCTACTGGTTCACGGCATATTTCTCTTACTATGCTTCCATATGGCCTTGAATTTCTGTTCATTCTAAGTCTACAAAAGCAGTTTCAAAGTAATTCTGGTAAACAGTTTCCCAACTCTGATTAAGTTTCTATAATGCATTGCATAACTCAGGAGTGAATAAGAATTGAATAACAAACCCCTTCTTCAGTATACATAAAATAGATTTATAACAATTATTATGAAGAGCAATCAACTGCTAATAATTTTAGAAGAGTAAAACAAAAGGCTTCATCACATCAATTCAATTCACCTTAAACTATAACATATTCACATCAACTATTTTGTTATCTATATAGTTTAGTTGGCTTCCAGATCAAAGTTGTGCAGTTTTCTTCCTTTTGCCTTTGTCCTGGTTAATTTTTCTTCCTCTCTGTGTAGAATAAAAACAAATCTACTGCTACTCAAAATGAAACTTCATTTTCCTAATTCCTCTAGAGCCTCATTGCTGCTGTGACTCGTAACTCGTCCAAAACATTTCATTTGATGAATTTGTAACACATTTCCCTACATGAAAAAGTTTTCTGAAAGTGTTTTAAAACAGGCATTGGGATAGAAATATAATTTTATTGTTACCAATATTTTACTTTTCAGGTTAGATAAGAATTAGAGGTTTTAAAGCTCTGGCAAATGAAAATTTTACTTCCTTTACTTTTATATTTTCCTTCTTTTTTCAAATTTTAATAAATATTTGTTTTTCATTATTATTTATTTTTATTTTCTATACTTTGTTTACATTCCAAATGATTTCCCCTTTCCCAGTCCCCCCTCCCCATATGTCCCATAATCCTTCTTCTCTCCACCCATTCTCCAATCACATCTCTCCTTTTTCTCTGTCCTGATACTTCCCTCCAATGCTAGATCAAGCCTTTCCAGTATCAGGACCCTCTCCTTACTTCTTCATGGGAGTCATTTGTTATGCTAATTGTGCCTTGGGTATTCAGAGCTTCTGGGCTAATTAAAATCCACTTATCAGAGATTGCATTGCATGTGTATTCTTTTGTGATTGGGTTAACTCACTTAGGATGATAATTTCCAGATCCAACCATTTGCCTAAAAATTTCATGAATTCATTGTTTTTAATTGTTGAGTAGTATTCCATTGTGTAAATATACCACATAGCAACAAATCAACAGAAAGCACACATACACATGGAAACTGAATAATATTCTACTCAATGATACCTTGGTCAAGGAAGAAATAAAGAAAGAAATTAAAGACTTTTTAAAATTTAATGAAAATGAAGACACAACATACCCAAATCTATGGGACACAATGAAAGCAGTGCTAAGAGGAAAACTCATAGCCCTGAGTGCCTCCAAAAAGAAAATGGAGAGTGTATGCACTAGCAGCTTAACAACACACCTGAAAGCCCTGGAACAAAAAGAAGCTAATTCACTCAGGAGGAGTAGAAGGCAGGAAATCATCATACTCAGGGCTGAAATCAATCAAGTAGAAACAAAGAGAACCATACAAAGAATCAACAAAACCAGGAGCTGGTTCTTTGAGAAAATCAACAAGATAGATAAACCCTTAGCCAGACTAACCAAAGAGCAGAAAGACAGTATCCAGATGAACAAAATTAGAAATGAAAAGGGAGATATAAGAACAGAAACTGAGGAAATTCAAAAAATCATTACATCCTACTACAAAAGTCTATACTCAACACAACTGGAGAATCTGGAGGAAATGGACAGTTTCCTAGACAGATATCAGACACCAAAATTAAATCAGGATCAAATAGATCATCAAAACAGTCCCATAACCCCTAAAGAAATAAAAGGGGTCATAGAAAGACTCCCAACCAAAAAGAGCACGGAATCAGATGTCTTCAGTGCAGAGTTCTATCAGACCTTCATAGAAGACCTAACACCAATATTCTTCAAACTATTCCACAAAATAGAAACAGAAGGAACTCTACCCAACTCGTTCTATGAAGCCACAATTACGCTGATAGCAAAACCACACAAAATCCAACAAAGAAAGAGAACTTCAGGCCAAATTCCCTTATGAATATCGATGCAAAAATACTCAATAAAATTCTTGCCACCCAAATCCAAGAACACATCAAAACGGTCATCCACCATGATCACGTATATTTTCTTTTAGTCTTGGAAATATCATTAACTTTAGAAAGGTAGGAAATATTCTGTAATATTGGCACAAAAGGTCTCTTTCTATATATATATTTATTTATATATATATATTTATCTATATATTTATATATTGACACAAAAACAGAAGAAACTATTGACAATAAAATTCTGAGCAAGAACTATCCATGTAAACTGAAAAAACCAGAGCAGGCTTCAAAAAATAGTGACACAGAATCAATAACATGTATATTGTGTATTTTTCTCATCAAAATGATAAAATGCCTTACAGAAACAATTTAAAGGCAGAAAGGGTCAATTTTTGGATCATGGTTTCAAAAGGGTCAGAAAGTTGTACCTTGATTTTGTGTATTCCTAGAGAACAACTCTAGATAGCAAGGATGAGTACTGAAGCTCTTCATTTCTTGGTTGACTAGGGAGCAGGAAGTGAAGGTTGTGCTCCTACTTAGTTAGATTTTTCTTTTTTCCCATCTGGGCTCCAAGCTCAATCGTTGCAACTCAGATTCAGGGTGAGTTTTTCTCTCTCAGTTAATCTTCTCAGAAAAAAAGTTATCATATATACAGCTAGAGGTATGCTGTCTACTCTCCACCTTAAATCTAGTGAATATCACAGTGAAGATTAACCATTACAAGACACATTTCACTGTTCTATACAGGTTCTCTTATGCACACAGGGATTATTTTGAATTTCAAATAGCTTTGATTATCATTGATTTTATTGTGAACTTCATGTGATTAAAAGCATCATTAGTGACAGATTTGAATTAATAATCTTTAATATAGCTGAGGAAATATGTGGTTCTGATATCCTTCATAGGCCTTTGAAAGATAGAATTAGAAAACACATAATTTTAACCTTGTTTTTATAAAGGACATTTATAGAATTGTTTTTAAAATTTAGAATTAATGGAGGTTATTTTATCACAGAAGATGCATTATAACTCCCATAAGAAGACTCATATTTTATGACTACTGAGGTGATACTTATTAATTAACAACAAATTTATTCTCACCCACATGTAAGTACCTGGACTATAATATGCTAAATATTGGGACACAACAAGAATTGGTAAAAGGACAGTATTTGTAAAAGATGCTTATTTATATTTTAAGAATATTTTGTTCATTTAAATTTTCTACTCACTTTGTTAAGCTACATAGAAAATCCAGGATATTTCCTAGAATTAAAGATATTACAATAGGGCTTGGCTCCATCCTCTGGCAGAGTGTGTGCCACACCCTGGTGGCATAAAGAGGCAGCTTAACCATCCAGGGGTGCAGGAAACTGGCTTGCACAGGGAAAACCATGCCTGCTGCTCAGAGGGGGGATCCGGGAAAGGCGAAATCATTTGGAATGTAAACAAAGTATATAGAAAATAAAAAAATTAAAAAAAAAAGAAAGAGCAATTCTCAAATTCATCTGGAATAACAAAAAACCCAGTATAACTAAAATTATTTTCAACATAAAAGAACTTCTGGGGGAATCATTTTCCCAGACCTCAAGTAGTACTACAGAACAATAGTATTAAAACCTGCATGGTATTGGTACAGTGACAGGTAGGTCAATCAATGGAATAGTACTGAAGACCCAGAAACGAACCCTTACACCTATAGTCACTTGATCTTTGACAAAGGAACTAAATCCATCCAGTGGAAAAAAGACTGACTTTTCAACAAATGATGCTGGATCAACTGATGGCTAGAATGCAGAAGAATGCAACTCAATCCATTCTTATCTCCTTGTCCTAATCTCAAGTCCAAGTGGATCAAGGACCTACACATAAAACCAGACACACTGAAACTAATAGAAAAGAAACTGGGGACGAGCCTTGAGCTCATGGGCAAAGGATAAAATTTCCTGAAGAGAACACCAACAGCTTATGCCATATGATCACGAATTGACAAATGGGACCTCATAAAATTACAAAGTTTCTGTAAAGCAAAGAACACTCTCAATAAGACAAAATGGCAACCAACATAATAGGAAAAGTTCTTTATCAACCCTACATCTGACAGAGGGCTAATATCCAATATATACAAAGAACTCAAGATGTTGGACTCCCAAGAACCAAATAACCCTGGGGTACAGAGCTAAACAAATAATTTTCATGTTAGGAATATCGAATGACTGAGAAGCACCTAAAGAAATGTTCAATATCCTTAGTCACCAGGGAAATGCAAAGCAAAACAACCCTGAGATTTCACCTCACACTACTCAGAATGGCTAAGATCAAAGAAAGAAGACAGCAGGTGCTGGCGAGGATGTGGAGAATACTGAATACTCCTCCACTGGTGGCAGGATTTCAACCTGGTTCAACCACTTAGGAAATCAGTTTGTTGGTTCCTCTGGAAACTGGTCATAATACTACTGGAGGACCCTGTTATACCACTCCTGGGCATATACCTAGATGATTCTCCAGCATGTAATAAGGACACATCACACTATGTTCATAGTAGCCCTATTTATAATAGACAGAGGCTGGAAAGAACCCAGATATCCATCAACAGAGGATACAGAAAATGTTGTATTTATACACAATGGAGTACTATTCAACCATTAAAAACAATGAATTCATGAAATTTTTAGACAAATGGGTGGAATTGGAAAATAGCATCCTGAGTGAGGTAATACATGGCATGCACTCACTGATACATAAAGTTTAGCCCAGAATCTTGGAATACCTGAGACACATTATACAAATCAAATGATGCCCAAGAAGGAGGAAGAACAAATATGGATACTTGGGTCCTTTGTAGAAAGGGGAACAAAATACCCACAGAAGGAGATACAGAGACAAAGTTTGGAGTAGAGTCTGAGGGAAGGAACATTCAGAGACTACTCCACCCAAGGATTCATCACATATACAGTTAAAAAACCCAGACACTATTGTGGGTGCCAAGAAGTGCTTGCTGACTGGAGCTGGATATAGCTGTCACCTGGGAGGCTCTGCTAGTTCATGTGAAATACAGAGGGGGATACTCTCAGCCAGCCATTGAACTGAGCACAGTCTCCCCAATGGAGGAGGTAGAGAAAGGACCCAAAGAGCTGAAGGGTTGCAACGCCACAGGAGGAGCAACATTATCAGTCACCCAGTACTCCCAGAGTTCCTAGGGACAAAACCATCAACCAAAGAGTACACATGGAGATACCCATGGCTCCAGACACATAGGCAGCAGAGGATGGTCTTGTTAGACACAAAAGGGAGGAAAGGCCCTTGGTCCTGGAAAGACTTGATGCTGTATTGTAGAGAAATACCAGGACAGGGAATCGGGAAGGAGGGTTGATTGGGGAAGGGGAGATGGCTTATGGGATTTTCGGGGGAGGGGGAAACCAGGAAAGATGACAACATTTAAAAAGTAAATAAATAATATGTCTAATAAATATGTATTAGATTAAATTAAATACATTTTTTCGTTAAATTATGAATAGTGAAAGTCAACTTAAAAAATACTTCAAATACCTTTGGCCATGTGGAAGGTGTTGGTTTTTAATTCATTCAGTGAATAAACTCAGCTTTATACATTTTTACACATGCTTGAGTAGTCAATCAAATATTCATATTGTTGGGAATTCTGATCAAGTTTCGTATATATTAATTTTATTATATTTTCTTCTATTATGATGAAATTTATAATTTTAAATATATATTATTTTTTAATTACGTGCGTGCGCGCATGCGTGCGCGCGCACACACACACACACACACACACCTTTTTTTTAAATTTTTTTATTCAATATAATTTATTTACATTTCAAATGATTTCCCTTTTCTAGCCCCCCCACTCCCCGAAAGTCCCGTAAGCCCCCATCTCTTCCCCTGTCCTCCCACCCACCCCTTCCCACTTCCCCGTTCTGGTTTTGCCGAATACTGTTTCACTGAGTCTTTCCAGAACCAGGGGCCACTCCTCCTTTCTTCTTGTACCTCATTTGATGTGTGGATTATGTTTTGGGTATTCCAGTTTTCTAGGTTAATATCCACTTATTAGTGAGTGCATACCATGATTCACCTTTTGAGTCTGGGTTACCTCACTTAGTATGATATTCTCTAGCTCCATCCATTTGCCTAAGAATTTCATGAATTCATTGTTTCTAATGGCTGAATAGTACTCCATTGTGTAGATATACCACATTTTTTGCATCCACTCTTCTGTTGAGGGATACCTGGGTTCTTTCCAGCATCTGGCAGTTATAAATAGGGCTGCTATGAACATAGTAGGGCATGTATCCTTATTACATGGTGGGGAGTCTTCTGGGTGTATGCCCAGGAGTGGTATAGCAGGATCTTCTGGAAGTGAGGTGCCCAGTTTTCGGAGGAACCGCCAGACTGCTTTCCAGAGTGGTTGTACCAATTTGCAACCCCACCAGCAGTGGAGGAGTGTTCTTTCTCCACACCCTCTCCAACACCTGCTGTCTCCTGAATTTTTAATCTTAGCCATTCTGACTGGTGTAAGATGAAATCTTAGGGTTGTTTTGATTTGCATTTCCCTAATGACTAATGAAGTTGAGCATTTTTTAAGATGCTTCTCTGCCATCCGAAGTTCTTCAGGTGAGAATTCTTTGTTTAACTCTGTACCCCATTTTTTAATAGGGTTGTTCGGTTTTCTGGAGTCTAACTTCTTGAGTTCTTTATATATATTGGATATTAGCCCTCTATCTGATGTAGGATTGGTGAAGATCTTTTCCCAATTTGTTGTTGCCAATTTGTCCTCTTGATGGTGTCCTTTGCCTTACAGAAACTTTGTAATTTTATGAGGTCCCATTTGTCAATTCTTGCTCTTAGAGCATACGCTATTGGTGTTCTGTTCAGAAACTTTCTCCCTGTACCGATGTCAAGGGTCTTCCCCAGTTTCTTTTCTATTAGCTTCAGAGTGTCTGGCTTTATGTGGAGGTCCTTGATCCATTTGGATTTGAGCTTAGTACAAGGAGACAAGGATGGATCGATTCGCATTCTTCTGCATGCTGACACACACCTTTATTTGGGATCTGCTATTATTAGGCCTATATTCAACAGTGAATCATGCTTCCTCTGGAAGTACATGGAACTCATTTCATCAATAAGTATGACAGTGATCAACAATAAAGGATGTCTGGAAGCTTGCTGTTGTTAGTAAAATAGTTGCAGAAGGTGGAGATCTGTAACAGTCTGAGACGTGCCACAAAGCGGAGGCTAACGAGTGAGCCCTAGAAGCCTTGTTACCATAACTGGATCTAAGATTGTTTATTTTTGCACTGTGAGCAAAAGATTGCTGTTGAGACACTATCCTCTGTTATTAGACCACATCAAGTAATTCATTCTGGTAAAGAGAATTACCATACAGCGAGAACTGCAGATGTTACAGGGCAGGCAGGCATGAGAAAAGGAAAAGCTTTTGATTCAACCTAAGGTCTGGCGCGATAGCTCTTGAAACAAAAGCAGTATCTAATCAGATCTATACTTAAGGACACCATTCTAGGAATTAGAGTTTTATACATATTTGAGGCAGAGACATATACAGCAATGGTGACTAATATTATTAGATAAGCAAGGTAACAACTAGCCGCCTGGACGGGAATAGGGAAGTAAAGTAAGTGCATGAATGGCGTGAAGGACCCAGTCTGATTGAGCTTGTAATGGTACTGAAATATAGCTTTCTTTCAATGTGTATAAAAGTTTAGTTTTCCTTTTATTCTGATATAGTGTTCAAAGAAAGACAAGTCATTATTCTATGGTTGATTATTTCAATAACAATTTTATTTTACCTAAAATGCAACTCTTGTTTATGAGCTATGTGTTATTCAAGTATTTAGGTAAAATTAGTTGTAAGTCCATTCAAAGTTCCTAAGCTATTCTCTATAATCTTCCAAAAGCACAGCCCATACTTTAATAATCATTCTTTGTAGATTTAGAATGAGGTAGATAATCTTTCACATTCATATTGTTTTGTGATATGTAGGTAAGGAGGGGGGGTTTGATGATGTTGGAGGAATAAAATAAAAGGTGCTGGTAATAGTAATATTTTTGCCTGTATACATGTATGGAATTGACAAAACAAAAAGTTTTATTTAAAAATCAAATAAAAAGCTTTAAGGAGCTTATAGTAAAACAGTAAACAATTCATGATGGCCTTTATATTATTTAGTTTATCTTTTATTAGTTCTTTGATAGGCCCATAAAATGTGCTTTGTTTATATTCACCCCTTCCCAAACTCTTCCATGATCCACTCACTGTACGTGTCCACACAACTTTGTGTCCCTTTTAAACCATTCAAGACATTTGCTTCCCAAATATTCTTAGGTCTTGGTCTTCCATTGGAGAATGCTCAGTATATCAGGGCTACACTCTTAGAAAAACCTCTTTTTGTCTCACAAGAGCTAACAATGACCAGTACTTCTACAACTATGTCTGGTGTTAACCTGCTTTGACTTGTACAGGTTTTGTTCATGCTGTCCCATCTAAGCTCATATATGCAGCTTCCCTGCTGTGTCTGAATATTTCATTGTAGTCATTGATCACCTCTAGATTATACACTTTTTCTACCACCTTATTCTTATGACATGCTGTGCTGGGTTACAGACAATGATACCTCTCACAGTAACTTTTACAACTAAGAAATATTTATTGAATAAGGACCTTTCCACTCTATTTAAATCATTTTATTATTATTATTATTTTGTTAAGCAATGATTCATCTTACATTTTTGAATTTATGACAGATTAGATAATATAAGCATCTAAATAATAGTTTTTCAGCCACAAGCTTGCTTATTAATATGCATCATTTTTAGTAGAATGTATAATATATTTCCATTCCTATATGCTTTAGAATGCAATAGAAATAATATTATTACTATTCCTCTGGTTCTCTCTAATAGTATTATTAATCTATATTCCTTATCTCCTCAAAGAGTTAAATTAAAAATTAATATGGATAAATTATGCACACATTACTTAGATCATAACAAGACCCTAGAGACCTGTCACATTGCTTCACAAATATTTTTTATATATAATGAATCATGTCACCATTAGCTTGTAGCCTTGTTTATTTACTTTTTCTTAATTTTGCAACTTTTTAGTCAACCTTATTTCCACTTACTCTAAGTATTAAGTCTAATGATTGCAGCAGACACAAAGAACAAAATGAGAATTATATTTGCGAAAGGTCTCAGGTGCTCAGCTCCTTTGATAGCACACATGAATTATTCACAATCCATATATAATAGCACATGCTTTATTTCTTAATACATCTGCCACAATCTTATTCCAGGGGAAAAACTACCCTTTTGCATATGGTTTGTTTATTTAATTTCTCAATGAAAACTGAAGCGAGCATTGGGACTGCTACAGTCTATATACTGTAGTTCATACTATTTCTCTTCTAAAAATATGTCTTTGAAATATCTACTGCTTTAAAAATACATTACATTTTAAATTAATCCGAAGTGATTCTTATATTGTAGTTTTATAATACTCAAAATATCTAAACATACACACACACACACACACACACTCGCGCTGTTAGCCTAATTAGTATGAGAAAAATACCTCCTTTTAAAGAGGTAAGGTGAGATCACAAAAACTGCCCCAAAGACTAGGGAGAATTTTAAGTATAGTATTATCATTATGTTTTATTATCAGACTATTTTAGACATTAGAGAAACTAAAGATAAATCTTTATGTATTTTTTTTTTTAATCTGGAAAATGTGCTATTGGTTTTTCACAACAATTCCTGTTTTATTTCAGTGTGTATGTACATCACACCTTTTTAGGAAAGTATCAAATTATGGGTACAGATTTTATGAGTTTAAAATTCTTCTATTATTGACAAATAAGTTAATCACTGAAAACATTTATCACTTTTATTGGCAGAAATGACAGATAACAGACTGCTGCAGTTTTGAAGGAATATAGCTGCAGAAACCTGTCATAATTCAAGTGAAACATATTTGTCTTATCAGAAAAATGAAATAGCTTCAAATACCCTTGACTTTACATAGGTTGGCAAAAACAACCTTGACTAAACATAGAATGTTTGCTTCAGCAAAGTGGATAGGTTTAAACATGAACACAATAACCCCTCTATCTCGCACCAGCTTTACAATTTAGTTACATTAGTTATGTTTCTGCTTTATATGACCAAACACCCTACAGAAGCATGTTGGGAACAGTTCCTCTTGGCTCCTGGTTGCATATAGCCCTATGCTCATGTTTGCAGGTGGATGTCTTCATTAATGAGGAGAAGAGAGGAGAGTAGACGGAAGTCCTAGAATGACTTCCCAAACAAGGCAGAATCTCAATCATTTACCAGTTAGGCCACATTTTCTGAAGTTTTTACAACCTGCCAAACAGTGTTACAATATGGAGACCAATCATGTTTGTATGATACAAACATGAGTCTATGGAGGAAATTGTATATTCAGACAATGACACAAATTGTAGATTTGGAATCATATAATGTTAAGGGACTTAAACAAAGATTTAATTAATTTTCTTAATTTTATAGAAATTTTATAGAAAATACCAACGTTCCATATAGAATAAATTGGTTTTGTAAGGCAGCTGCATCAAGGCTGAGTATAGATATAATAGATGACTCATGATACTATTCCAACCTAATGTGCTTTGAATATTGAATTGAACTTAATTAATTTAGGAGTAATAAGCTAATTTGAATGATGAATACTTCTTTATGGGAATTTTGTGTTTAAGTAACAGAAAAATTTAATTATTATACAGAAACATATCCTTGTAACATTTTTGAAGAACTTGCTCTGTTAAATTTATGTAAAATATAGTGATAAACTTGTATGTTCATAATTTGTTATAGTCATTAATTTTGAAAAGTAATTCTTAGAGAATTTAGAGAAGGATTTATCCCATAAATATTTGTAATTTGATTACACTTGTCAGGGAGACTTTAAAGGGAAAAGGGCCATAATATTGAAATATACTCGGAAGATAAAACATGAATATAAAATGAAAGACTTTAATATAAATATTTGCTTAAGAAAAATAACACAATTATAGCCAGATTTCTGCATCTTAGGTAAAGAGAAACCATAGTTCTATTGAGCTATGATATATGATTCAAGGGAGTTATATATATTCCATTTATGCTGCCTCATTTCTGGTTGGTAGAAAATGTAATTAGCTGATCCTGTTATTTAATTCCATTTTTAGTAAAATAGATTTACTTTTTTTTGGGAGAGAGCTGGGAGTATACATTTATTAATTTCACTATGATATGAAGCCAATGGATCTTTAGGTATTCCACTTTATAACAATGTAAATATTATTCTTTCAGCCTTTTAGGCATGAGATTGGGAAAATTGATCCTCAAATCTGATTTTTCCCCGGGAAATGCAGAGCATGAGGGAAACTATGCCTTAATGATTGCAGCCTCTGTATGATTTTTTTCAGCTGCGGTGGTTAAATTCATGGTGGCAAAGTGGTTACTTTACATATGCAAGGCGAATATTTTACTGACTCTAGAGGAGCTACATCCTAAGCTCCCTCCCTCCCTCTCTCCCTCCCTCCCTCCCTCTCTCCCTCCCTCCCTCCCTTCCTCCTTCCCTCCCTCCCTCCCTCCCTCTCTCCTTCCCTCCCTCCCTCCCTCCCTTCCTCCTTCCCTCCCTCCCTCCCTTCCTCCTTCCCTCCCTCCCTCCCTTCTCCTTCCCTCCCTCCCTTCCTCTTTCCCTCCCTCCCTTCCTTCCTTTCTCCCTCCCTTTCTCCTTCCCTCCCTCCCTCCCTCTCCCCTTGTCCTTCCTTCCTTTTCATTACATTAAATTTTTAGTTACATTAAATACCATATTTTGCTTCTTGGGTGACTAGATGTGTTTCTCGTCACTGGTTTGGGTTCCCCTCATAAATAATTCCTTCTATAAGAGAAAAATCTATAGTACAGTAACCTTTTGGAAATATAGACAATAGCGGCAGCAAATGCAATGCAATCTGAATGTTAACCTTCTTGTAGGCTACATTATACATCTTTTTCTTGAGTTTTAATTTCTAATTATGGTGAAGAAATATAAGCATAGAGCCAGAAAGATGCACACTCATACAGATCTAATGCTTTCCTAAATGTATATTAGCTTGAAAGCTAACTTATATTTTAAGAAACTAGGATGAGTTTTCAGAGGACAGAAACAGAGTGAGAGCTTTGAGATATTCAGAGAGAGATACTGAAGATATTTGTCATTGCACAATGACTCTAAGATTACAACATACGTATATGTGAAGATCATGGACAGATCATATTTTTAGGCAAGGAATAGTTGGATAGAAAATATCTTCTACAAAGTTGAAATCTCCAGCAATCTAAAAAGCCAGAACAAAAAAAAAAGCCCTGTTGACTTGAATACAGAAACACACCTGTTTGTCATTATCAATCCTGTTTCTAGATGGAGAGGGAAAATACAGCAGTTATAGTATTTAAAAACCCTCATAGACCTGTGGGAAGTATGAATAGTTTTCTAATACTTCAAGTGTTTATACAATGGAATACTATTCAGCTATTAAAAATGAGAACATCATGAGTTTTGTAGGCAAATGATTGGAACTAGAAATTACCATCCTGAATGAGGTAACTCAGATCCAAAAGGACATGAATGGTATATACTCACTAAAAAATGGATATTAGCCAAAAATACAGAATACCCAGGTTACAGTCATATCTTAAATTGGAATGTAGGTGCTTGAAAGAAGTGAACATTGTCCTTCTTTGTATACAAAATTTTAAACAAAGTGATTCAAGTATGAAAATACAACATAAGTATCAAAATAAAAATGCAATGAATAATTCTAAGCCTACCACTTAGATTCTTAAACTTGTCAGTAGTTTTCTCAATTTGTATTCTGTCTCACCTGTCTCTGTATTTTTATATCATAGTTTATCCATTTATAATTATAAGATTATACATCTTACATATAAATATTTGAGGATATATTTCCAGAAAATGTTAATGTATACTATTCTTAAGACAATAATTTTAAACCTTATTATAAAATTATACCAATATTTAAAAATTTACACGGTAAAATAAATCAGATAATAAATCAGATCCACAGACTGTACAACTCAATCAAATTCTATATAATTGAAACAGCCATTTAAGATGGAAGGTTTGGAATTCCACAGTGGATTTTATGCTGTCTTTCTTGAAAATATTTTTTTTGTGGTTATCTGTCATCAAAACTGACAAATTCATGACAGAGTTAGAATTAGAAATCAATTTAGTTGTGTGTCCTATTTTATAACTCAGGTTAATTGCCTATACTTTATCCTTTTCATCTCCTAATATTTAGCCTTTGTGGTACTCTTTTCTAAAGGTTATACTTTATTCATATGTATGTTTGCTTATAAACATATAGTATGTTCCAGATGTATATAACAAAACTTTACCTTTATCAAATGTAGTATGATTCGCCATAGTATTGTCTATATTTAGATTTCTAGAACTAGTGCTATCACTTTCCATTGTAATTGCTTTCTAATTGTTTTCTAGTCTAGTTTATCCTTACATTCACATATGTAAAAAACACGTGCATGTATATTAAATATATGTATGTTAGCACTAAGATTCATTAGGCATGATTTGAAATTATTGCCATAAATTGCTTCTTTTATGAATTCTATTATGCATCTTAATTGGGGTTCAGAGATTATGACACTATTTTGTTAGTAATTCTAATGTCAATTAATTAAGGTAACTCCTCTAACTGAATTTCTTTGTAAATAACTTATTTTGCTTTTGTTAATACTAACTTTTTATTACTTCCAGTTGAATGGTTATTACCCAAAGCTAACTTATTACTTACATCATTGCAGGTATTATTAATTACATTATTGAGATTTTATGTAAGCTGATTGATATTTAGTAACTATTAATTGGTATTTATCTACTGTGATGATTGATATTTTCCTAAGTTGCCAGTTTTCAGAGCATGTTATTAACACATTGTCCTTTCCCAAGAAAATAAAAAAGAAGACAATATTCTTCCACTCCTCTCCCTTGTTGAACATGACTGTTGGGCTGTTTTTTAGAAACTTTTTCCTAGGACTTTAGTAAATTACTACTATTCTTACTTCAGAGTTAAAACTGCACTTTTAAGAATCTAATTTTATATGCTGTTATTTGTTATCAAAAGATTCCTTTTGTATAATCAAGGTTTCATAGGAAAAACTGCTCCTTTCAGTCCCAGACCTTGAATTTTTTCATATCTATGTAAAAACATTTAGATGTGTTTGGAGATGCATGATTCTATAGGTAATTTCCTAGTAAAACATGGTCACAATAAAAGTTCAAAATTAGTATATGATGACTATCATCAGAGATGACACAAGCAATTTGTCAAATGAGGCCCTTGAAGATTTAATATTACACTAATCTTCAAAAAACAAACATTTGTTTTGTTCATGGAATTAAAATATTGATGTATTAGTAAAGTAACAAGGAAAAAGTCAATACAAATAACCTTGCAGATTAGAACTTCTTGGAAGAAAAACAACTAGAACAAAATACAACACTACAGGAGAAAAACTCCTTGAGTTGGCCTTGACAATGATTTCTTGTATAACATATTAAAATATCAGGATAACTAAATGGAACTATATCTAGCTAAACCACTTCTGCATATTGCCAAATAAGGAAAAAAAGATTTAAAAAAAAACCAACCAAACAAACCAAAACCAAACACCAAACACAAACAAAATCAAAACACCAAAAACTTGTCAACAAACTAAAAGACAATTTACAATTGGGAAAAAGCATTGTCAAACTATGATTAGATTAAAAGTTACTGAGCCATACAATGCAACATAAGGCAAATTTATAGCCCAGTGAAAAAATCATCCAGTACCAGTACTTTAATAAACATTTTTTTAAAGATGACAAATAATGTCTATGACCGATATGGGCCCAATGTAGCTGACTACCAAGACAATGCAAATTATATGTATACACACACACACTGGTACATGTGTATGAACATGTTTTTATATTTGTGTGGGCATGTGAATGTGCACGCACGTGGGTGTGCAAACACACGCACAGCCAAAGATGGTAATGTGTCTATGGAAACTGCTTGGGATTATACATATTGTATCTAACAAGATTGTAAGAGCACACACAAGAACAAGAAAATTTAAAACAGACAGCATTTCAAGAAGAAGTAGACACAAAGTCCCAAGCCTTACTAAGAAACTATTTGCAATTGAAAGCTCTGGGGAAAGGGAAAACCAATTTTTGCCAGTGACTGACACTATATCCAGGGTCAGTCAACCATATCACAGGGCAAGCCACATGACCACAAGCAGTTGGCCAACATAAAATGGACAGCATGCTTTTATTTTGTTCTGGTCTATTTTGTCTTACTTGTTCTGTTGTTGTAGTTGTTGTTTTTGTTGTTTGTTTTGGTTTATCTTTGCACTTTGAGAGAAAGAGAAAGCTAGGAAGAAAAAGAGAACAGGAAGTCTGATGGGGAGGAAGGAGCAAGGACATGGAAAGTCGTAGGGTGGGAAAAATCATGACCAAAATATAGAAAGTATTTAGAAAGAAATAAAGAAATATATCAAATGGACACAACGGAAAACACAAGTAGAAGATGAACAAACAGATATATTTATAGGACAGTTATGTGAGTTACAATGATTATTATCTTTACATTGGTTCTCTGAATTGAATTCTGCTGCTGTGTATTACATAGTTTTTAGGACAACTACAAAAATAATAGAAATAAATCTAAAGTTTCCACACATCTAGAAGGCAATCTCCAGACAGAAGAACATGTTGTCATCCTACCAATCAGCTTGGGAAGATTTTGCCTACATAGAAATGTGATTTTTAAAAAGCACTCCAGAACAGAAAGAATATTTTTCAGTTTAAAAGTGAAAATGATAATATGTTTTTATAAAACAAATACATATCTATTGTAGTGTGGTCTATATAATTATGTAGTTCACAATAAATTTTGCAACTCTCCATACATCTTAAGAGGAATTCTTGACTGACTGTCTACTATTACATTTGCTTATTTATTTAAGCCTTAGCTCTACACCTGGTTTCCAGTTGCAGTGTCTATAGACTTCCCTGAGATGTTTGGAAATGAGTCCATGTTCACATCTAGTTATCTTCTAATTAGAAAAAGGTATGAAATGATTGAGTAAATGGTTAGGGTGTTTTAAGACTTCTGACTCATGTTAACATATTACTATAAATAGTAAAATTGTTCAGCTACTCAGGTTGCATTATTTTTGTTAACACACACATCCCTTTTCTCATGATTCCTGTATATGAATATTTAAAAGATTTTCCTCTTTCCTTATCATGCCGAAAAGAGGAAAGAATGAGAAAAGTAGAATGTGTGCAAGCGTTTTTCTGATATTGTATATATCTGGCATTTTTCTAGAAAGAATAATAAAAGAGCACCTAGTCTACGTGCTTTAAAAATATGCAACCTGAAAATAAATCCATTTTAGGAGCAGTGCTGTGAGACAATGCCTGTGATTTACTTTGGAGTTATGCCCATAACTCCCATTAGTAATAATGAAAGCTAATGACATGTCTTATGGGATCAACAATGTCTTCAGTATTTGGAACTGCTTTCTAGGGTAGAAGCTATTTAGTGTTGTCAGTGGGTGTCAGTTTGTAATTACAAATTGCACAAACACTATGTATGGTACATATTTTGCCAACAAGATTTAACTTGGCGTGTAAAAAATGTTTCACTCTCAGCACCCAAGGAAATAAGAATTGGTTCCTTTCAATTTAAGAAGGTTTGTAGAGCAGCTAAGCAGCCATCAAATATGATGGATTGCTTTCACCTTTAGTGGATAAAAATTTGTCCACAGATGTTTTAAAGTTTAAATGATCATTTACTGAGATCAGACTCCAATGAGATGCTGTGGACTTTCAATTAAAAGAATCAGTAGTTACCTTGAGTTTAAAATGTCACTAATTTTAGATCCTTGTATAACACACTTAAAATTAGCTCAAAGTTTAAATATTTAGGTATAACTAAAGCTATGAAAAGTGTCCAAACTATTTTGAGAAATAACCTTGTTGCATAATAGCTTCCTGTTTCATACTTTTAAATAAAGAAGTAAATTAGATGCTGATTAATTTTAGTGAAAAATGCATTTTCAAGAAACAAATAGAAATTCACCTGGCCTTTCCTTTTCTTTCCAGTCAGTCCCCTGTAGCCCTTCAGCACTAAGTTGATTCTGTCCTACCACAAACCTTAATGTAGGTGTTCTTCTTTCATTTCCTAATAATTAACAACCTCAAACAAGGTATTTTAAGAAAGCCAACTCATTTTTCATTTTTTGTCTCCCTTCATAATCTTATGAACGTCTAGAATTCTGCATTCATTTTCCACTTCTTTGATCATCCAATATGTCAAATAGTTGTATGATAAATCTCATGATTCCCTATACCTAGTCAAATTTCAGTCAGCCTTTCCCACATGAGTGGGATGCCAAGAATATAGAAACTGCTCAATAAATACTTTGTTGAATATATTTATATATTTGGATATCATAATTTTTAATATATGGTTTTGTGGATATCATCTCTCTCTCTCTCTCTCTCTCTCTCTCTCTCTCTCTCTCCTATATAGTTATCTTTAAAAGAGGCATCAAATAAGTCAGCCAGGAACTTGTACCTTTTTCAAAAGAGAAAGCTATTTATCTTTGGGATTGACTATGTTCACATGTCATTGTACTTTGTTTAAATATGATGTTTTCTACTTTTGACTTCTACATTTTTAAAGTGAAGTAATAACATTTTCATTCCACCAGATGGAAGTATGAAGCTGAAAAACTGATCTTCATACTATGCATTTTATTGTTGCTTTGTTTATGTCTAATATAATAGTTTCTTATTTGACACCAATGATTTATGCTTATCTAGAAAAATGCCATATGCTCACCCTCACAGCAAATTTAAAGTTAACTTCATATTATGCATTTTGAAAGTGTTATCACATTTTACTTTAAAATAAGTAGATTTATTATTAAAATGCTCTAAGTTATGCTGAATACATATTCTGATTCAAATGTTAAGTATTTCAAATCTTATTGATAAATAGTGCTAAAATATCATAGGTATGTGATCCTTTTAAAAATATCGTACTATTCGGTGATGAAGTTTGACTCAAAAACTATCTAAACTGGCACTACTCTTCTTTTCCCTTTACCATATATATGTCTTTCTTAATATAAAAAAAAAACATTTTGTATAGCAAATTTTGTGATCTTTGTTAGTATGTTAATACATTTTGTTGCTGTCCTGATATGGATTCTAATTTAAAACATTCAATTAATTCTATAAGAACATAGTTTTTAGATTATATTGGTTTATGTAAGTGACAATGATGTTCAAATACTTTGTGTGGGTAGGATTTTGGTATATAGTTTTCCTGTGTAGCTTAGGTGGCCCTGTAACTCATGTTGCAGGCCAGGCTAGTCTTGAGCTCATGATCCTGTCTCTTAGCCTTCTGATAACACACTTTCTTACTTGTCTTTAAGTATATCTGACAAAAATATGAATGTTTGTATTTCTTTATTTTAACCAGGTCTCAGTTATTTTTTTTTCAATTTTGAATTAAAAAAATGAGTTGAGTCTAGGAAAAATAAATCTCAGTTAAGTGTGAACACACCAACGTAATGGCAAGTTAGAATTTATAATACATGAGTATTTAGTTTATGTAAATACAAAACATTAAACCCCTAAAAATTTTAAGATGTAGAGTAGATTTTAAATTTTTCTTAATATCTATGCTGCTTTTATGATACAACTGAATTTATTCAAAGTTGCCTGATTTTTTTTTCAGAAACATTTTTTTAATGACTTTATATATAATCTCGATTAATTTTTATCTGGATTAAATTAATTTTGAGTCAACTTCAGGAATAAAAATAGAAATTAATTTTTTTGTCTTTTCATAGGTGATGAAATAACTGCACCATTAAGAAACAAATCTCGGAATGACTGAAACTATTTTTTGAAATCATTTTTGTTTGATGATTTTTCTTTTTATTCATGGTCTTTGGTAGTTCTTGTTATTATCGATAGTTCTTGCTGTGCCTTAGCTCTGTAGCTTAGAAGAGCACATCTTTAGAAGTCAAAGTTCTAAACATTTGGCCCATCACCATCTCTATAGGCTGAGTGTAACTGCAACTTAAGTTTAACTTTTTCTATCCTACAAAATTTTAATGTAGAGTAAGGGAAGTTAGACCTGAGGTTAGATCACTGTCTCATCAGATTCTGTATAATGATGATTACTGTTGATAATATTTATATGTTATAATGTTCTTATAGATTAAGATTCATTCACCTCTTGACATAAGCATAGTATTGTGTTATCTTTTACATATTGACATGTTTTCTCTACCTGGAGGCCAAGTAGCTTTACAGTCCTATGAGAATGATCTAGGAAGGTAAACATTTCAGTTAAAAAACTTTTATGTGTTCATTGTACTTTATGTTTTTAATACAAATAAATAATGTACTTGGACTATAATCATTCCTCATTACCCTCTTTCATGCCCCTCTCTCCCTACTCCTTGGTTCTTCTATTTCCACCCAGTTTTAAAATCTAGATCTCATGTGTGAGAAAAAAATATAATTGTTATCTTGCCAAGCAGGAAATGACATTCAAGGTTTTCATGTAGACCACGAGTTAGAGAGAACATGAGTATCTTATGAAGTAAGTAAAATAATCTTATGTCATCTTATGGTTTGACTCTGTCTAGAGCAGTCAACTTCATTCTTTTTCTCTCTCAGAGCAGCCTGCACTTTTTTACAATAGGGGACTTTAGCACTGTTAGTAGTGTCTTTGTTTCAACTTTTTGTGTTTGAGTCACATGACTCGTTTTTAGTGCCACCCAGCTACTCACCCAACAAAACACAACAAAACAAAAATAAATAAATAAGATAAAACTCAAATTCTTATGCTAATAACCTTAAATTTTTAGTGGATTTGTCTCCAGCCTCATGTTGGATGCCATTTGTTGTGGAAAATATTAAAAAAGTGACCGGCTACCTCTCCTGACCCCACCAAGCCATCTCTCCTGCGATCCTCTTGGCCTGGAAACTCTCCAGCCTCCGCAGGGCCATCTCTCTGGTGGGGGTCCAGAAAACCTCTTGCTTCCACACAACACTCCACACACCCCACGATCTGCCACCTCATCACCTAATTACCTGGAAGAATCAAGACTTTTGATGTTAAATGAACCAGTTAGATTTATGTGTCAATAATGTCACAATTTATAAGATGTCAATATAATAATTTATGGGCTAATTGATAATGATAAAAGCTTATCTCAACCTTTTTAACGTTGTGAAAACATAGCTATTTAAAACTGGTAAATGTCACACAGGTACACATCCAAAGCCATCTTAGTTCTTCTTCCTCCTCCTCCTGCGACCTTTGTCTCCCCAACTCCTAGCTTGCCTCCCATCTCCTGTCCAATCACAGGCCACCTGCTGCCCTAATGTGATTGGACAGGGAAAATCCTACAATACACACACACACACACACACATTAGAACCTGGCTTTTTTATGGGTCTATGGTTCTATCCTTCTTGCTCAGACTGTCATGTATATTAAAGTTTTATAAGACACACATACACACTTACATATACACACACACACACACATGTATGTAACTTCTTCACCTGTCAATAGATAGTCAGACACATAGTCTGATTGCATGACTGGGCGATTGGGACAGTGCCATATCTTGAGTTACATAAGAGGGAGAAGCTGTCTAATACAATAATTTATATTTTCATGTCCCTAGTCTTACTAGCCATATTTGCGAGTAATTTAAATTCTATTAATTAAAGAAAACTACCTTTATGTTCTTTTAAAAACAAATTGGTCAAAGCATTAGATAAAGCCTCTCTGTAATTAAGTTTCTATGCTGACAAATGGAGAGTTCAATGGCTACCTGTGACACAAAGACGTCTATTTTATACAACTACAGAGTGCTCCTAAAGAAAGGAGTAAAAATAACAATGAAAATTACTGGAAAAGAAAATTTATTATTTAGGATTTGAGAGTTTGTTTACAGTTATCATTTCAAAGAAGAACTTGGGAGCTAACCAAAGAGGCGCAGGAAGTATGGTGTATGCATATGTAGTAGCACAGTCAGTAACGACTTTCTGTAAGAAGATAGAAACATTATTAGATATTATACCCATGTTCA
Organism: Apodemus sylvaticus; assembly: GCF_947179515.1. Taxonomy (NCBI): domain Eukaryota; kingdom Metazoa; phylum Chordata; class Mammalia; order Rodentia; family Muridae; genus Apodemus; species Apodemus sylvaticus. The sequence continues at coordinate 52,695,724 of NC_067490.1, read as the reverse complement.
AACATTAACAACTAAAAGAAAATATGTCTAACAAATTGAAATTTGTAAATAATACTTCACTAAATAGATAATGTTAATAAGGCTATAGAAACTACTAACAGTGCCAAATAAATGCTTGGAATTAGAAAACAATAAAAATTGAATAAAATAAAAATTTGGGACTTATATTAGTTGATATTATTTGAATATCAACTGTATCCAGAATTCTCCTGCTTAGCCAGTGTGCTGTATTGTTTTATGTGAACTTGAAACAAGCATGAGTTATTTAGGAATATAGTATACCAAAATAACAATCCATTTACTTGATATGTTCCTTTTGTAGGATAGTAGCACTTGATTTTCTACTTGGTCCTGTGTGATAAAGTTTCAAGTTTTTGGTCACTCAAACAGTACTGGGATGATTGCAGAGAATGGGCCTTAAATCAAATTAGATATTGTTTGGCTATTCCTACAAGCTTTGTTCCCCTATTTCACTAGTGAATCTTATGGGCAGGCCACCACTGTAGATCAAAACATTTGTACCTGGAATTTATTAACTTTTTTTTTTGGTAGTGCACCAAGTGTCTTCTCTTACCATGAGTACTAGTCCATAGTGGTAAAGACTTTTGATAGGCACCACCTTAACTTTTTCATGTTTAGTGTATTGTGTAGGTGTTGTCTCCAGCAATAGGACCTTACCATCAGAAAATTCTAAATGTGAGCAGACCTTGGGCACTAACTCTGCACCATCCGGTCCTACAACATCCAGAATAAGCTCAACTCCCAGGCGCTGTAGCACACCTAGGATCATAGGTGAGGTGGCTACAATATCTGTCCCAACACCCCAACATTCGGAGGAGCTGGGAGCAGTAGGATCCAGGGATGCAAGAACCCCCACCAACCCAGTGGCATGGGTTCCTTCTGGTCTGAGCCAGTGCCCTGAGCAGAACTTGTACACTAGCTCTCCACAACACCTAGAGGAAGCTCAACTCCCAGGCTTTTTAACACATAAAGGATCATAGGATCACAGGATTTCAGGAGTTGGGTCACACTAGGATTTCAGGATCACACAGGCAACTTGACACCCACTGACATAGACAGGATCTCATGATCAAAGGATCTCAGAATCACAGGATTACAGAGGCAGCAAGACAATGAAGAGTTCTGACACAACCAGGATCACAGGGACAGGGGCCAGTCAGAGACAATAAGGACAGGTAGTACTAGAGTTAAACAGACGGCAAGAGGCAAACAGAAGAACATAAGCAACAGAAACCAAGGTTACATGGCATCATGAGAACCCAGTTCTCCCAACCACAGCAAGTCCTGGATATAAGATCACACCAGAAAAGCAAGATTCAGATATAAAACTCACTTCTCGTGTTAATGATAGAGGACATTAAGAAGGGTGTATTAAAGAAATACAGGAGAATAAAACCAAACAGGAGAAGGAGGTGAACAAGATCATCCAGGATCTAAAAATGCAGATAGAAACAATAAAGAAATCACAAAGGGAGACAATCCTGGAGATAGAAAACCTAGAAAAGAGATCAGGAGTCATAGATGCAAGCATCACCAACATAATAAAAGAGATAGAAGAAAGAATCTCAGGTGCAGAAGATAACATAGAAAACATTGACACAACAGTCAAAGAAAATGCAAAATAGCAAAGAGCTCCTAACAGAAAACCACCCAGGAAACCCAGGAAATCCAGGACACAATGAGAAAACCAAACCTAAGGATAATAGGTACAGAAGAGAGTGAAGATTCCCAACTTAAAGGGCCAGTAAATATCTTCAACAAAATTATAAAAGAAAACGTCCCTTACCTAAAGAAAGAGAGGTGACTATGAACATACAAGAAGCCTACATAACTCCAAATAGATTGGACCAGAAAAGAAATTCCCCATATCAAAAACTAATAAAAACACAAAATGCACAAATCAAAGAAAGAATATTAAAAGCAGTAAGGGAAAATGGTCAAGTACCATATAAAGACAGACCTATCAGAATTGCACCAGACCACTCACTATAGACTATAAAAGCCTGTGCAGATGTCACATAGACCCAGACTACCATATCCAGCAAAACATAGATAGAGAAATGAAGATGTAACATGACAAAAACAAATTTACACAATATCTTTCCACAAATCCAGCCATTCAAATGATAATAGATGGAAAACTCCAATGCAAGGAGGGAAACTAGATCCTTGAAAAAGCAAGAAAAGAATCTTCTCTCAAGAAACCCAAAAGAAGATGGCCACACAAACATAATTCCACCTCTAACAACAAAAATAATAGGAAGCAACAATCACTTTTCCTTAATATCACTTAACAGCAATGAACTCAATTCTCCCATTAAAAAGATACAGACTAACAAACTGGATATATGAACAGAACCTGCATTTTCCTGAGTATAGGAAATGTACCTTAATAACAAAGACAGACACTACCTCAGAGAAAAAGGCTGGAAAATAATTCTCCAAGCAAATTGTTCCAAGAAACAAGCTGCTGTAGTATTCTAATATCGAATAAAATTGACCTTCAACCAAAAGTTATCAAAAAAAAATCAGGAAGGACAATTTATACTCATCAAAGGAAAAATCTACCAAGATAAACTCTCAATTCTGAACATCTATGCTATAAATGTAAGGGCACCCATATTCATGAAAGAAACTTTATTACTAAACCTCAAAACATACAATGCAAATCACACAATAATAGTTGGAGACTAACACCCCATTCTCAGCAATGGACAGATCACGGGAACAGAAACTAAAGACAGACACAGTGAAACTAACAAGTTATGAAACAAATGGATTTAACAGATATTTATAGAACATTTCCTCTTAAAACAAAAGAATACTCTCTCTTCTCTGTACATTATGGTACCTTCTCCCAAACTGACCATATATGTGGCCAGAAATCAGACCTTAACAGATACGAAAAGATTGAAATAATCCCATGCCTCCTATTAGATCACCATGGACTTAAGGATGGTCTTCAATAACAACAGAAACAACACATAAAACAGAAAGCTCACATACACATGAAAGCTGAACAATTTTCTGCTCAACGATAACATGGTCAAAGAAGAAATAAAGAAATTGAAGAATTTTTAGAAATCAGTGAAAATTAAGACACAACATACCAAAAGTTATGGGGTACAATGAAAGCAGTGCTAAGAGGAAAACTCTTAGCTCTAAGTGCCTACAAAAGGAATCTGGAAAACATACACTAGCAGTTTGACAGCACACCTGAAAGCTCTATAACAAAAAGAAGCAAATGCATCCAAGAGAAGTAGATGTTAGGAAATAATCAAATTCCGGGCAGAAATCAATCAAATAGCAACATAAAGAATTATACATAGAATCAACGAAACCCAGAGCTGATTCTCTGAGAAAGTCAACAAGATAGATAAACCCATAGCCAGAATAATCAGAGGGTAGAGAGTATCCAAAATAATAAAATAAGAAATGAAAATAGTCAGTAACATTGGAAACCAAAGAAATTAAAAATAAATCATCAGGTACTACTAAAAAGGCCTATAGTCACCCAAATTGGAAAATCCGGATGAAATGGCCAATTTTCTAGACAAATACCAGGTGCCAAGTTAAATCAGGATCAGATAATCTGAACATTCCCATAACCTCTAAAGAAATAGGAGCAGTCATTAATAGTCTCCCAGCCCCCCTCCCCCACCAAAAAAAAATGCCAAGGACCAGATCTGTTTATTGCAGAATTATATTAGACTTTTAAAGAAGAGCTAATACCAATACTAGTCAAATTATTCTACAAAATATAAACAGATATAAAACTACCCAATTCATCTTATGAAGCCAAAGCAACACTAATACCAAAACCTCACAAAGAGCCAACAAAGAAAAAGAACTTCTGACCAATTTCCCTTATGAATATAGATGCAAAAATACTCAATAAAATTCTTGCAAACCAAATCCAAGAACACATCAAAAAAATCATTCCACATGATCAAGTAGGCTTCATCCAAGGGATGTAGGGATGGTTTAATATATAGAAATCCATTAATTTAATCCATTACTAAATAAACCCAGAGCCAAAAACCATATGATCATTACATTAAATGCTGAAAAACCATTTGACAAAATTCAACATTCCTTCATGTTAAAAGTCTTGGAATTATCTGCTCATGGATTGGCAAGATTAGTACAGTAAAAATCGCCATCTTGCTGAAAGCAATGTTAAGATTCAATGCAATCCCCATCCAAATTCTAACTCAATTCTTCACAGAGATAGAAAGACCAATTATTAAGCTCATTCAGAGCAACTAAAAACCCAGGATAGCAAAAACTATTCTCAACAATAAAAGAACTTCTATAGGAATCATAGTCCCTAACTTCAAGCTGCATTACAGACCAGTAGTGATTAAAAAAACAAAAACAAAAACAAAAACAAAACAAAACTGTTGCATGGTATTGATACAGAGACAGCCAGGTAAATAAATGGTAGAATTGAAGACCCAGAAATGAACCTATAACCCTATGGTCACTTCATCTCTGACAAAGGAGCTAAAACCACCCAGTGGAGAAAAAACCCAGCATTTTCAACAAATGCTACTGGTTCAACTGGCAGCCAGAGTGAAGAAGAATGCAAATCAATCCATTCTTATCTCCTTCTACAATGCTCAATTTGAAGTGGATCAAGGACCTCCACACAAAACCAGATACACTGAAACTAAAAGAGGAGAAAGTGGGAAAGAGTATTGAACACATGAGCACAGGAGAAAATTTTCTGAACAGAACACCAACGACTTATGCTCTGAGAACAAGAATTGACAAATGGGACCTCATAAAATTGCAAAGCTTATGCATGGGAAAGGACACTGTCAAAACCAACAGAGGACAAAATGGCAACCAACCGATTTGGAAAAGATCTTTACCAATTCTATATGTGATAGAGGGCTAATATTCAATATGTATAAAGAACTCAAGTAGTTAGTATTCAGAGAATCAAATAACCCTGTTAAAAATGGAGAACATCATACTAAGTGAGGTAACCCAGTCTCAAAAGATTAATCATGGTATGCATTCACTAATAAATAGATATTAGCCTAGAAAACTGGAATAGCCAAAACATAATGCACACATCAAATGATGTACAAGAAGAATGGAGGAGTGGCCTCTGGTTCTGGAAAGACTCAGTATAGCAGTATAGGGCAAAACCAGAACAGGGAATTGGGTAGGGGTTGATGGGAGAACAGTGGGAGGGAAGAGGGGCCAGAAATCATTTGAAATGTAAATAAAATTATATCAAATAAAAAAAAAGAAAGAAAAAATGTATTTCAGAGCTAAACAACAAATTCTCAACTGTGGAATACTGAATGGTCGAGAAGCGCCTAAAGAAATGCTCAACATCCTTTATCATCAGGGAAATGCAAATCAAAACAACCCTGAGATTCCACCTCACACCAGTCAGAATGACTAAGATCAAAAACTCAGGGGACAGCACATGCTGAATAGGAAGTGGAGAAAGAGAACACTCCTCCATTGCTGGTGGCACAACCCTTCTGGAAATCAGTCTTTCAGTTTCTCAGAAAATTGGACATAGTACTACCTGAGAACCCAGCTATACTACTCCTGGGTATATACCCAATAATTCTCCAACATATAAAAATGCCCATGGTACACTATGTTCATAGCAGCCTTATTTATAATAGCTAGAAACTGGAAACCAGTCAAATGCATTCAACAGATGAATGGATACAGAAAATGTGGTACATTTACACAGTGCAATACTCCTCAGCTATTAAAAATGACAAATTCATGAAATTCTTAAGCAAATGGATGGAACTAGAAAATATCATCCTGAGTGAGGTAACCCAATCATCAAAGAACATTCATGGCATTCAGTCACTGATAAGTAGATATTAGCCAAATGCTCAGAATACCCAAGATACAATTCACAGTTCACATGAAACTGAAGAAGGAAGACCAAAATGTTGCTACTTTGCTCCTTCTTAAGAAGGGAAAGAAAATACTCATTATGGAGACAAGCATAGAGCAGAGACTTAAGGAATGGTTAGCCTCATGGAAATACATCCAATATACAGCCACCAAACCAAGACAGTATTGTGGATGCCAAGAAGTGCATTCTGACAGGAGTCTGATATAGTTGTCTCCTGAGAGGCTCTGTCAGACAAAGCCTGACAAATACAGAGGCAGATGCTTGCAGCCAACCATTGGACTGAGCATGGGGTTCCCAGTGGTGTTCTCCAATGGGGGAATTAGAGAAAGGACCCAAGGAGTTGAATGGGGTGCAACCCATAGGAATATCAAATATTATGATACCATAATATCAAATAACCAGACACCCAGAGCTCTCAGGGACTAAACCAACAATCAAGGAGTACACATGGAGGGACCCATGGCTCCATCTGCATATGTAGCAGAGGATGCCTTTGTTGGGCCTCAATTGAAGGAGAGGTCCTTGGTCCTTCGAAGTTTGATGGTTTGTGTGTGTGTATTTACAGTAATTTTCCAAATACATAAGAGAGACTGAGGCCATAAGCCTCATAAGTTTCTTATTTCTACAATTTATCATTAATTAAAAATTCAAAGATCAGTCAATATTATCCATGGAGTATGAACTTTCAATGTATTGTTGTAAGTAATGATTTTTCCATTACTTCAATTAACTATCTTGTAATTGCAGATTTTATAATCACTATGCAGAATTTTCAGAGGCAACATATGGTGAATTTATTTACTCTATAGCCACACAGTGTCTAAGCAGAGTTTGATGGACTTCACATACAAATCCTGAGTTAAGCCAATGCGTTCTATAGACTTTACATTTGACTTACACACTTGTACTTTTTCTTTAAGGCAACAAAGTCTTTCAATTAAACTAGATGGATTTAAAGTGTGGTTTTAAGGCTTCTTAACTATCTGATGTTTGGATCGTCTCATACCTTTCCTGAGTTTTATTCTCTCAATTTTAATATTATACTAATTATTAATATAATAATGTATTTTAAACTTATAATGTTGCCATAATTTATAGACCTAGTATACCGAATAAAATACGTTCATATGTTATTTGTGAGTGCATTCAACCATTGAAAAACTGTCAGAGAAATATAGCATTACTTTTTAACCCAGCAAAATCTATATCCTCCTTAAATTGATGGTATAATTTCTTGTAATATTCTGCAGAAATGCATTAGGATAAAATATACTCTCTACACAAGGGGTTTTATTTCAATGTCTTTTGTAATAACTAACTTTGCAAAGACTAATGCACTTATTTGTCGGGATAGTTAAAAGATTCATGGCATAGACATGCTACATAAATATGAGTATATTAAAGTGGATAGAAAAGAGAAATAAAATTGGGAATCCTTCAAAGGATATAGAATACATTGCATTTTTGTGAACAGTAAGAACTAGAAACTATGAGAATATAAATGTAACCAACATCTATTTGTATATTACATATTCACTATTTCAATATGTAGTTTGAAGCTGATTGGCAGGGGAGAGATTACATAGTGGGCTACTCCTTTTTAAATCATGTAATTACAGGAGGGAGGGAGGAGGAAAAAGAAAAAAGTTCTTGCTCTTCATTTTGCTGTACCTAACTCATTTTAAAAGTAATTTTAAATCTTCAACAGCCATCCAGAGGCACCAGTTTTGGTAGATGTTAAACCTTCAAGTGATTAAGCAAAAGAGCAAATCAATTCCCTTCTTTAAACATTCAGTTTGTAATTAGTTTTTCTGGGACGTTTTCCAGAGAAGATACATTGCTCTAATTTCTATATTTTTGTGACTGCTTGCAAAGATAACGGTTAAAAGTGTAGTTGCTTACATTCCACATTTTCAACATTTTTCTAACTTAACCCAAAATGTCTTCTGTTATTTGATACTCTTCCTTGTTTTGTAGCTAGTGAAAGTTTAGCTTCACTTAGTTCTATCCCTCCTTGTAGAATATTCAACTAGACAAAGAAATAGCATGGGAGTATGTAAAGAGAAGATGGACTGATCTAGAAATAACAAGTGGAAAATCTCTGTTTCAAAGCATAATAAAACAAGGAGGTTTAGCCTAAAGACCTAACTGTACATTTTATGAATAGAAAACTAGGTGCTTCTAAATAATTCCCCTAATTATATGCAGAGTCATTTTATGTTCCTGTGTAACATAAGCATATAAATTTGAAAATAGGTCATCTTCTATATGTTATATATCTTTGGCAACTTTTATGTTACTGTATTTCAAAATGCAGACACCTTTTATTTTTTTGATATATAGATGACACATGTTTAAAATGTTCATAAACTGATCGTAGATTTTCCAGTAATATTATGCTATAAATCATGTTTCTATATCAATGAATACATTTCTCTGTTATTAGTTTCTGGTTTAATATATAACTATAGAAAATTTGATAAAAGAAAATAAGAAAATGTCATTATAATCTAGATATGATCATGATTATGTTTAATGTGTTTTCAATTTAATTTATTTTTCAATTTGAAGCAACTAGAAAAATATAATGGCTGACTTGACAAAGTATTTGCAATCCAACATGAGGACCTGATTGTACAAACGATATCCCATAAAAAATTGGGCACAATATACATCTATAATCCCACTACTGATGGGGCTAACACAAGATATCTCTGGTTTCCTGGTTAAGTTGTCTTGCTAAATCAATGAGTTTTATGTTGCAACTTTTCTCAGAATGTAACCTGCAGAAGCCATTGAGGAAGACACAATCTGGACTTATAACCACTGCAAATATGCATGCTTACTTGAATACACATGCATATTAAAATTAATACATATACACTAACATTCTCACATATACAATCTCTGACAAAAAATGAAAAATGGAATTATTACATTACATTGGGTTATGTAAGAACTAGAAATAAATGCAAATTATGTACAATGTAAATATATACATATATATGTATGACATATACATTGTGTATGTCATAAGCTATAACTTAAATACTTCATATGATTTTTGAAATATATACATATATATATAGTGTCAGGACAGTAAAGTATGTAAGACTGCATTTAACAATGGGTTGCTTAAATATATTAACAGAAAAGTCATATTTTGTATTATGTCCCCTACTATGTTCTGTTTAATTCATTGTGGAGTTTTTGAGTACATACATAAAAAATAAGCATAAATTTTTTTTTCAAGAAAGAAATGGCCTAAAAACTTTATGTTTAAGAATAGCTCCATGTGGCCTGTGTTTTGTGTACATACCATTAGAATCATGTTGAAATAATATGTCCTGGGACAGAATCCTCATGAGTAACAGAGATAAATGTGAAATGATTAATTTTTGAAATCCAAATGTCATATTTGCTATTCACGTGGTAGTGTTTGAAGTGGACAGACTGTAAAATATCATCTTTGTGTTTTTATTTGACGAGCAGCCTTATTTGATAAAGTATGTCTAGGATATTTGGCATTATGCTTTCAAATTTTATTTATTTAGCATTTGGTGAACTTGATGATTAGATTGTTGAAAATTGCCATTTTTATCAATCATACAGCTCAATTAACATACATTTTATGTTTTCTCATATATTCGTATGTTTCATCTTCTCTGTGAGTTTTGTCAATTTCTGTTTTCACATCTATGATATGTCTGTTCTCTTTGTTGTCTTCAAAATGATGCTCATGCCATTGCTAACGACATTGTGACATTTCACACACCTTACTCACTGACAATAGGTTGATATTGCCTCCTGAATGTCATTTTGTATCCAAACTCTGCTCACTCATTCCTCTTTCAAGCATCTGTTATCTGTGGCTCCTTTAAAAGTCTGCAGTTATTAAGTAAAAATGTAATTAGCTGTTGTAGTATACATTGGAGGATAACAGAGGTACTGTACCCCAGAACATACAGTTCCCTACAATGTTAGTTTAGTTTCACAGAATGCAGAAAGTGTTTGTGGTTAAGATCTCAAATTAACGTGAGAAGAAGTAAAGAGGCAGTGGGGATCCCCCCGTCACTTTTCTATGAGATCCAAGATGTCAGATTCCTGCATACGTAACTGGTGGAAAATGAACCAGAAGACATTCACTCTTTCATAAACAAACAGAAAAACCAACAGATTGAAAAGATAGCTGTCCATAATTATTTCCTTGATAAGTACAATTGATAAAAGCAAAATAAATTAAAAATCAAATTGAGAAATAAGTTTTAAATTAGGATAGATTATATTATTAGACATCTGTACACACAAGAAAAAGTATAATCAAAATATAAATCTTATAGTCATATTAATTACCTTCATTTTATAGAGAAAAAGGTCATTCATCCTCTAGTTCATTTCTTACTCATGGTCACACATTTAGGAAGAGGCAAAGATCAGTACAAAATCTAGAGAAAGTGGCTTTAGTTCCCTCAGCCTGAACCCTTCTAAGTTCACTAAGTTAGGATAATTGCTGATGGGTATTAGCACTAGATGGAAAAGGTACCTTTATGCCTATCCAGTTGAGAGATATTAGTGTAAGAGTTTGCTTTAAATAAATAAACTGATTCTCCTGTGAAATAAAAACTTTATTCTTTCTTTAATCTTTCAATATAGTATTCAACAATATATAACATCTTTGTTCTATGCACATAAAGGGTAACATGGTTTTTAGTTGAATATAGGGATGTTCAACTAAAATATTGATATATATTTAGTTCCCCCGGTTGGAATCTCCCACTTTTTCTCATGCTTCGCACTCAGTGCATACCTACCTACTGAGTAAGCATGCTGTGGAAGACCAGAGTTTTATGCCAATGCTATTGTAATCAACACTTGTAGGTATTCTTTTTTTTTTAACTTTGTAATGAGTTTTTTTTTATTCGATATATTTTTTATTTACATTTCAAATGATTTCCCCTTTTCTGGCCCCCCACTCTCCGAAAGTCTCATAAGCCCCCTTCCATCCCCCTGATCTCCTACCCATCCCTTCCCACTTCCCTTTTCTGGTTTTGCCCTATACTGCTTCACTGAGTCTTTCCAGAACAAGGGGCCACTCCTCCGTTCTTCTTGTACCTCATTTGATGTGTGGATTATGTTTTGGATATTCCAGGTTTCTAGGATAATATCCACTTATTAGTGAGTGCATACCATGATTCATCTTTTGAGACTGGGTTACCTCACTTAGTATGATGTTCTCCAGCTCCATCCATTTGCCTAAGAATTTCATGAATTCATTGTTTCTAATGGCTGAAGAGTACTCCATTGTGTAGATATACCACATTTTTTGCATCCACTAGGTATTCTTGCTTTCCCTCTTGATTGTGTGTAATAGTGATTGATAGGATCAATAGAGCTCACCTTTCTAATCTTGGAAACAGCTACTGATATTGGAAGGCCATGATCCATTTTAAATGTCTACTAACCTTATAGTTTCAGAGACCTCACATCACAACCTTAAGTGCATATTTTGTAAAGAACATGGATTGAGTAATGTGAGGTAGAATTTGCAAGTCTATATCAATCATGATTTAAATTTCCCTATAAGATAAAACATTAACAATTTGAGATTTAGCTAAATCAAATAATTACAGGTTTATTTAACCATGATGGTAGATATTTTATTTTTATGGACTTGTAAACTTTGTAAGTGATTTGACGGCTTTAGATATCATATGCTATATTTGCAGAGTGTAGTTCAATATGATTTGTGTGAAACATTACAGTTGGTTTGGAATATATTTCCTTTCTAAAGGTATGCTCATATTAACCATATATATAACTACTTGCATATAGAGCATAGGTTGTTCCACTACAGAGAACATAAAATTTAATTTGCTTCTAAGAGATAATGTGTGTTTGACAATGGCTAAAGTTGAATTTATTTGCTTCTGTGCTCAAACATGTACTACTATTGCTTCTTATACTAGCTATTTTTCAGCCACTGAGTTTTATTTTTGAAAATGTCCCTTTAGGATCATGGCTAAGTTCTTCTGAAACATCCAATAGAAAATTTATCTTCAAAAATTTCCCCAAGCCCCAAAAGGTAAAATTATATATATATAATAATATATATATATTATTATATATAAATAAACGATGCTCCCTGGATCACATCAACATCTATTATTTTTGATCCATTAAATACTGTATAACACAAAAGGTGGAAGACAGCAGTAATTTTCTGCCTATCTGTCATTGCATATGCTTTAGAGTGGAAACATTTAGGCAATTAGGTGGTTTTTATGTTCACATAACAATACTGGCCTTTCTAATAATTGTTGAAGGGCTGAATAATCCTGTTTCAAAGCTATTATACTTTAATTTTCACTTCAAAGGTGAGACCACTTTAGAACAAATTATATAAGAGAAAATTAAATGTAACCAATCCTTATTGATTTCACTGGTTGCCTGTCAGGTAAGGTGCTGGTCGCTGCTGACTCACTGTGTGACATAAATGACTGCCCCTTTTGGGCCTAGGAGCTCAGTGGGGTAAGAGGATAAATGTTTCTACTATCTAACTCCTACAGATTCTTGAAGCACACAGTGTGGGGCAAATTCAAACAAAGGTCTTTTTTTCATAGTATGTTTTTATATTATCAGAAAATTAAATAAATCAAAGCTTTATATAGCACCTTATGTAAACTCAATGACTGTTATTAATTTGGTCAACTATTTGCTTTGTTCATTCATAAAACAATATATAATCATAACCTTAGATTTTTCTTTTCAAGACTAATATATTAAGGTAAATGTATTAATTACATGAAATAATAGCAATTTTTCTTAAAATATTTAAGATGATGCTAGAAGACTTTTCACTGGTTGGTATCATAGTCTATCCATATTTAATGAATTCTTCTTTTTCGCTGGAGATGAGGTTTGTTTATTGACATGTTCATTCTATCTTTTTAGTTTTAAATATATTATTAACTACTCCAAGCCTCAATTTCTTCCATCCTCAAAGTAGAGAAGTTGAGGCTCATAATATTATCTTCTAGCCAGTGCCATAACTATCAGGTTCTACTTAGTATATAATTACCCTGATCATGGAAACTATGCTGGATAGGATTTAAGTCACTAAAAAATAAAGCTTTCAGTATGTACAAACTAGATGTGTTTTAATCCACTAAACTAATGTTTCAAGTCTTGGAACATTGAATGTATTAGGTGACTGAACTTGTAAATGAACTATTTGTGAGTAGCTGAAGGTCAAATATTTTATGAGACAACTTTATAGTTTATTCATTAGAATATGTATAAGTATAGTTTAAAGGAAACAGGCAGTTGTCATTTTGTCCCTTGCTAAAACTTTAGGAAGAAATTACTGAGATAATCAGTAATCAGTAAGGGTTTTTTTTCCTCTGGTTTTGGAGAAGGATGCACAGACAGGAATTGATCCAAAGATGAAGAATCTGGGAAAGTTTCCATCTGTTTCCCAGTTTGGTATTAATGTCGGCTTTGTTCGTCAGTTCAATGACCTGCCTGTAAATTCTCAAATACCACTGGTATTTATAATTAAATAAGAGGCAGCACATGAATTCCAAATGATATCTGGATTATTTACAATTTGTTCTTTTGTTCTCTGTGCCTTAGCTCTCTTAGTATGAACAATGGAATTGACTTTTGAAATGTCATCACTCTGTGCAGAACACAGTGCAATGTGTATAGTTGACATGATAATCCCTCCTATTCTGTTCAATCATTTCCAGAAAATGACCAAACTGAGAACCACTTTAAATTAAGCATTTTACTTCTTGTTCTTTGTCTAAAAAGTGCATGTGATGTTTTAAAATGCATTTTACTTATTTATATTTTGTTTGCTACATTTTTCTATCATTCTATTTACAAATAGAGACATAATTCATATAAATCAGTGGCTCCCAACTTGTGGGTCACTATTACTCTGGAACACTTGTTTCCAAAAATATTTATATTATGATTCATAACAGTAGCAGAATTACAGTTATGAAGCAGCAACAAACACGATTTTCAGGTTGGGAGTCTCCATACCATGAAGAACTGAATAAAAGGAGCAGCATTAGGAATGTAGAGAATCACTGGGCCATCGCGATTTTAAGAGAATTATAGGTATAGATTTTAATAACATTAAAGTGAATTTCAGTTTATTATTTCTTAAATAAAATCTACATCCAAGGTGTAGAAATTAAAACCATGTCTCTTTTGACTCTATTATTGGAGATAAAGTTATCTGTAGTAGTGCATTTGTAGCTTGCAAAAACATTTTGAAAACATAGAGGCTTTACCATTACTGACTAGCATCTTTGGTAGAAAAGATACTCTGCATGCTATTAAAGAGGAAATGTAAACACCAATGCACCCACAAAATCTTTGATCTATAATGGTGTCCGGTTTGTAAGATATGCTAGTGCAATAGCGGTACAAAACTTGAGCAAGTAAGTATCTGATTGAATTAAAGCCCACTGCATGAGATGGAATCCACTGCTTGGATGACCAAGTACCTGAGATTAGTTTGCCCAGGGACCCAGATGAAAACCAAAATATATAAAAGAAATACAGCAACAAAATGACTCGTAATGGCATTCTCCTATATTCGTATAAGGCACTGCTAGGTTACTGTCTTTCTCAGCATTCATCAGGGAAGCTTTCTCCTGCCCAAGATATCAACAAGTGCAGAGGAATACCAGGACAGGAAAGCAAAGAGGGCTGATTGGGGAAGGGGAGATGGCTTAGGGGACTTTTAGGGAAAGGGTGAACCAAGAAGGGGGCATATGAAATGTAAATAAAGAATATACCTAATAAAAATATTGGAAAAAAACCAAATTCAGAGTAAGAGGCTTCAGAACACTCAGACCTAAATGGGATGTTCCCATAAAATCACTGTCCTCAGGGTTCAGTGAACCTTGAGGGAGCAGAGATAGAAAGTGTATAAGAGCCAGAGGGTAGGTATAGGATAACAAGTAAACAAGGTCTTCTACACAAAGAAAGCAGATAAACTATACACATATAAACTCACAGAGTCTAAGGCAGCATGCACAGGACCTGAAAAGGTCTGAGAAAGGGAAAATAAGCCTTCTGCCCTAACCAGAAAGTACCTCCCATTGAAAACCTCTAAAAATGAAAAGTTAGTTCTCCCCAGTGAAGTCTCACTGGGAAACAAACTACTCTCAAAGCCCTTTACCAGCAATAAGTAGATGGCCAACAGAAAACAAACTTAAACTCAGAGGTATCTTGGAGGTACCTTGTATATATATTGTGGGGTTCCTGACTGTGAAAATGAGTGTGTCTCTGCACTTATGTGCATTTTTATACCTATCCTTTGTTTTTAGTTTTTAATGTTTTTGGTGATTTATTTTTCCTATTCTCAATTGTAGAATCCCTTCCCTAGAAATGGTGAGCCAGCTTCACTCAGAGCCTCTGATGACTTGTACATTGAGAGTTAAGAAGAGTCTTACGAGTAATATTTACAATTACAGTAACAAGCCATGTATGGCCAGAGAAAGTTTTTCCATAGACACATATAAACAAATGGCAATAGCTAGTTGTAGTGAATAATCTGAAGTAGTCAGTATTATGTACTATGCCTGGGAGAGGCACAAAAATACATTCCAAAACAATGCCTTCTTTTGAAGAACCTGGGGTCACATTACTCTTATCCTTATTTCTTGGCATTTTCTCACAAGCACTCTGAACTCATGCAGCTCCACTCTCAGACTCTGTTCTGATATAATGTTAGTTTTTGTTTTATCTCATTTCATCCTATTATCCCTTTGAAATTTCTTTGTTTTTCAAAGAAACACAGAACTGGGATGAGTCTGGATTGGAGAGGAAGTGGGGAGAAGCTAGAAGGTATAGCAGAAAGGGAAACCTTAATTAGGATATAATATGTGAAATGAAATGGAAAAAATGCACATTCAGAAAAATATATTGCAAAAGAAAAATAAAACACACGTATTGACAGCATTATGTATGAATTGAACGTGATATTTACTATATATTTCCATCCCAGGTATAGAACATAATAGTGATTTCACTTCAGATTATTCATTACAACTGGATATTGTTATTTGTTTATATATTTCTATGGAAAAACATTAGTTTGCCATATATGACTTTTCCTGTGATTATAGATGTTACTTGTTTGACGCTTCTTTATTCTCAGTGTATAAATTGTCTGAGGCTCTGATTAAAGTTGTCTGTGACAAGAAATTTAGTTATAAATATTATATCTAAGAAGATCTATACTTTTGCAGTTAGGAGGAAAGAAATAGTTTAGCTCTAGATCCCAAATACAATTATGATGGTAATGTTCCTTGAAACATAATTAATGGAAACTTTTAAATAATTATATACATATAAGTTCTATTACTCACAGCTGAACCATTACTATGTGCAATATAAAACTAACAAATATTAGAATATGTAAGAAAATATACTAATTTATTCAAAATTGTATATTGTTAAATTTTAAAGAGAGAAAATAAACTAGATAAAAGAAATAGTAATTGCATAAATGGTCATTTCAAATCTAAAATTTAAAGTACTACACATATTTGTATTGTGCTGTCTTATTCCAATTAAAATTACACTGTGTTTAGACGGTGTAATTTTATGATGGAAAAATACATACTGAGAATGTAAGTTCTGATTCAATAGGTGTGAGCATTGTAACAATTCCACATTTTGCTCAATTTTATTTTTAAGGAGAAGAAGATGGATATGCAACATGTATATGCAAGATAGGTAATACTTGCATATACATAGAGTAGTGCAATGATTGACATATATGACATGCAAATGCTTCACAAGAGAGAACCTTCTTCCTAAGAGAAGAAGCACTATCCAGGACTCTTGGGTGGAAATAGAGTTCTAGACATCACAATAGGGCAGGTGTGCAAAAGAGTTACCTCAGACCCCTGGAGGTCATTGAGTAGATGCTGCTACATTTTCAGCATTACCATCTTCCTAAGATACCCTTCATCTGACTTTTAACATTATTATCCTAAATATCAAGGGATATTACTGGCTGGCCTTCATTATGAGCTGAAATTTGGAAGGAGAGTTAAAAAAAAAGCAAAAACAAAATAATAATAATAATAATTGCTTTTATCAAAAGAAGGTACAGTGAATGCCAGGCAGAAAACAAATGATATGCAGCTAATAAAGTGGTCTTTATTAAAAAATAAAACACAAACAATCTTTCTATAATTCACAAGGAGAATTTATCAAATCAAGTATTATAATAAATGAAAATGATAGGAAACATACAGAATTTCCTAAACATCTAGTTACCTGGGTGTTGAGGTTATCATCTGTGACTGGGAATAGTCTCTATAATTGTATCATCACTAAAAGTTCTTTAAGAACTTGCCAAAAACTCTCTACCTTTGTAACAAGTCATAATTTTATTGTTGGTAAGTCTTGGCCATTTGCACAGTGCAATGAGGAAAGTACTAGACTGTGATTGGTAGAGTTGGTCTCTTTACCTCTACGAAGCTTCCTGCTTCTTGCTTTTCTACAGATTAGTTTTTAGATTTCTATATTTTATTTTATGTGAATGTGTGTTTTGCCTTCATCTATTGTTGTGAATCACATGCATGCTAGGTGGCCATAGAGGTCAGTAGAATATGTCAGATCCCATGACACTGGAGTTACAGTTAGTTGTGAGTCATACTAAGGGTGTGGGGAACTGAACTCAGGTCTTCTTGAAATGCATAAAGTTCTATTAACTATTGTGGCATCCAGCCCCATGATACTCTCTTAATGATAAGAGAAATTATTGGGGAGATTTTTAAGATAATTTTAATTCTAAAACCTCATAATTATATTGCTACTCTGAGTGCAACAAAAATTTAATGCTAATCTAAGTAAAATATCTTAGAGCTGTTTATATGCTATGATTTTCCTCAGTGATTATTTAAAGTTTATATCTATATCATATGACTAAATACATGAAAGACATTGAACTCAAGAAGCGAGTAAAATATATGAAGTTATAATTTTATAAAGAAAAAATATACATTATTTTCTTAAGTCTGTTAAGTTGTTAGTAGCACAATGAATATGGCATTTCTGGTTTATAAGGTCAGTTTTAATCAGTCATTAATCAAAGAAGTCCTAATACCAATACTTTCCAAACTATTCCACACAATAGAACCAGAAGGAACACTACCCAATTTGTTCTATGAAGCTACTATTACTCTGATACCTAAACCACACAAAGACCAAACAAAGAAAGTGAACTTCAGACCAATTTCCCTTATGAATATCAATACAAAAATACTCAATAATATTCTTGCCAACTAAATCCAAGAACACATCAAAATGATCATTCATCACAATCAAGTAGGCTTCATCCCAGGGATGCCAGGATGGTTCAATATCTGGAAATCCATCAAAGTAATCTACTATATAAACAAACCAAAAGGGAAAAAAAAAACCACATGGTCATTTCATTAGATACTAAGAAAGCATTTGATAAAATCCAACACCTCTTCAAGATAAAAGTCTTGGAAAGATCAGGAATACAAGGCCCATACGTAAACATAATAAAATCAATGTACAGCAAAACAGTAGCCAACAACAAACTAAATGGAGAGAAACTTGAAGCAATCCCACTGAAATCAGAGACAAGGCTTTCCACTCTCTCCCTAACCTGTTCAATATAGTTCTAAAGTCTTATCCAGAGCAATTAGAAAACAAAAGGAGGTCAAAGGGATACAAATTGGAAAGGAAGAAGTCAAAGTATCACTATTTGCAGATGATATGACAGCATAATTACGTGACCCCAAAAATTCCATCAGAGAACTCCTAAATCTGATACACAACTTTAGCAAAGTAGCTGGATATAAAATTAACTGAAACTAATCAGTAGCATTCCTATACTTAAAGGATAGAAAGGCTAAGAAAGAAATTAGGGAGTTGGGCGGTGGTGGTGCACACCTGTAATCCCAGCACTTGGGAGGCAGAGCAAGGAGAATTTCTGAGTTCAAGGCCAGCCTGGTCTACAGAGTGAGTTCCAGGACAGCCAGGGCTATACAGAGAAACCCTGTCTTGAAAAAACCAAAAATCCACAAAAACAAGAAAGAAATTAGGGAAATGACAGCCTTCACAATAGTGACAAATAATATAAAATATCTTGGTGTCACTCCAACCAAGCAAGTGAAAGATCTGTATGACAAGAACTTCAAGTCTCTGAAGAAAGAAATTGAAGATCTCAGAAGATGACAAGATCTCTCATGCTCTTGGATCGGCAGGATTAATGTAGTAAAATGGCAATCTTGCCTAAAACAATCTACAGATTCAATGCAATCCCCATCTAAATTCCAACTCAATTCTTTTTTTCTTTCTTTTTCTTTCTTTCTTTCTTTCTTTCTTTCTTTCTTTCTTTCTTTCTTTCTTTCTTTCTTTCTTTTTTTTTTTTTTTTTTTGGTTTTTTGGATTTGTTTTTTTTTTTCAAGAAAAGGTTTCTCTGTATAGCCCTGGCTGTTCTGGAACTCACTCTGTAGACCAGGCTGGCCTTGAACTCAGAAATCCTCCTGCCTCTGCCTCCCAGAATATTACAGCCATGTGCCACCACTGCCCGACTTCCAACTCAATTCTTCAGAGTTAGAAAGAGCAATTTCCAAATTTATCTGGAATAACAAAAATCCCAGGATAGTGAAAACTATTCTCAGCAATAAAAGAACCTCTGCCAGAATCACCATCTCTGACCTTAAGCTATACTAGAGAACAATGGTGATAAAAACTGCATGGTATTGCATTGACAGGCAGGTATATTAATACAATAGTATTGAAGGCCCAGAAATGAACCCATACTCCTATGGTCACTTGATGATTGGCAAAGGAGCAAAAACCATCCAGTGGAAAAAAGAAAGCATTTTCAACAAATGGTACTGGTTCAACTGGTGGTTAGCATGTAGAAGGATGTAAATTGAACCATTCTTATCTCCTGGTACAAAGCTCAAGTCCAAGAGGATCAGGGACCTCCACATAAAACCAGATACACTGAAGCTAATAAAAAAGAAAATTGGAAAGAGCCTCAAACAAATGGACACGGGGGAAACTTCCTGAAAAGATCACCAATAGTTTCTGCTCTAAGATCAAGAATTGACAAATGGGACCTCATAAAATTGTAAAGCTTCCGTAAGGCAAAGGACACTGTTAGTAGGACAAAATGGCAACCAACAGATTAGGAAAAGATCTTTACCAATCCTAAATCTGATAGAAGGTTAATATCCAATATATACAAAGAACTCTAGAAGTTAGTCTCAGAGAACCAAATAACTCTATTAAAAATGAGGTACAGAGCTAAACAAAGAATTCTCAACTGAAGAATACCGGATGGTTGAAAAACACCTAAAGAAATGTTCAGCATCCTTAATCATCAGGGAAATGCAAATCAAAACAACCCTGAGATTCCATCTCACACCAGTCAGAATGGCTAAGATCAAAAACTCAGGGGACAGCAAATGTTGGAGAGGATGTGGAGAAAGAGGTACACTTCTACATTGCAAGCAGGTGAAACCACTCTGGAAATCAGTTTGGAGGTTTCTCCAAAAATTGGACATAGTACTACCTGAGGACTCAGCTATACCTCCTGGGCATATACCCAGAAGATACTTTAACATGTAATAAGAACACATGCTCCACTATGTTCATAGCAGTCTTATTTATAATAGCCAGAAGCTGGAATGAACCTAGATGTCCCTCAGTGGAGGAATGGATACAGAAAATGTGGTACATTTACACAATGGAGTACTACTCAGCTATTAAAAACAATGAATTTGTGAAACTCTTAGGCAAATGGATGGAACTAGAATATATAATCCTGAGAGAGGTACCCAGTCACAAAGGAGCACACGGTATGCATTCGCTGATAAGTCAATATTCGCCCAAAAGCTTGTAATACCCGAGATACAACTCAGACCACAAGAAGCTCAAGAAGAAGGAAGACCAAAGAGTGGATACTTTGATCCTCATTGGAAGGTGGATCAAAATATCTATGGCTCACAGCCAACCAATAGTCTGAGCAAAGGGTCTCCAATGGAGGAGCTAGAGAAAGGACCCAAGGTGCTGAAGAGGATTTCAGCCTCATAGGAGGAACAATAAAATGTACCAACCTGTACTCCCAGAGCTCCCAGGGACTAAACCACCAACCAAATGGTACACATGGAGGGACTCACGACTCCAGATACATATGAAGCAGGGGTTGGTCGTTTCATCAATGAGAGGAGAGGCCAATGGTCCTCTGAAAGCTTGATGCCCCATTGTAGTGGAATGCCAGGTCAGAAAAGTGTGTGTGTGTGGGGGGGGGTGAGTTTAGTAAGCAGGGGCACGGGGGATGGGATATGAGGTTTTCAGAGGGCTAAAGAGGAAAGGGTATACCATTTGAAATGTAAATAATGCAAATATCTAATAAAAAAGAACAGGTGCATTCATGCTTACAGGGCATTTTCTCAATGATTGATGGAGGAGGTCTCAGTCCATTACTAGAGAGGTCACCTCAGTTTGATGTTCCTGGGTTCTATAAGAGCAGATGGAGCAGTCTAGAAGTGCAAGCCACTAAGCAGTACTCTTTTTTGGCCTTTGCATCAACTCCTGCCTTCAGGTTCCTGTACTATAAATTCTTGTCCTGACTTCCTTTAATGACGAACAGTGACATGAAAGTATAAGCCAAATAAACCCTTTCTTCCTCAGCATAAAAAAAAAAAAAGACTTGCAGGGAAGAAGGAAGATTGTCAGTGTTGGAAGAAAGAAGTTGTGGGTAAAGTAACCAAGTTGTGTTATATGCACAAACAAAACTGTCAAGAAACATTTTGCCTATGAATGATGTAATGTCCCTTGTGTGTATGGTACCGTTGCTATCAACTAAGATTGCTTCATTGTTTTTTAAGCTTATAGATACTCTTCCACATACTATTATTACTGGGTAATAATATTACCCATTAATTTTAATTTTGTATTATTTTTAAGAACATATTCATTGTTATAGAATTTCTAATGAAAAATTTCTTTAGTCCTTAAAATAAAAACCCTCTTTATCTCCTTCAGCTCTTCTCCTAACCCTTCCATTGGGGTGCCCAAGTCTCAAAGACTGGATGTGAGTATCTGTATCTGACTTAGGCAGGTACTGGCAGAGCCTCTCAGAGTACAGTCATATCAAGTTCCTGTCTGCAAGCACACCTTGGCATCAACAATACTGTCAGTGCGTGGTATCTGTAGATGGAATGGATCGCATGGTTGGGTGGTCTCTGGATGGCTTTTTCTTCAGTTATTGTTCCCTTTTAGTCCCTGTATTTCCTTTAGACAGGGAAAATTCTTGGTTAAAATTTTTAGATGTGTGGGTGGCCCCATTCCTCCACTGGTGGCCATGTCTATCTACTGGAAGTGGTCTCTTCAGGTTCTCTCTCCCTCCTGTTGGGTATTTTGGCTAATGTCACATCTGTTGGATCCTGGGAGCCTGCAGTCTGGGACTTTCTCATGGTTGCTCAAGTTCCCCAACCCCTGCTTCTACTTAGTTTTATTTGGTTTCCTGGCCCCCTGGACTTCTCTCTTGTCTCTTCCCATACCTGGCCCTGCCCCCATTTCCCCCCACCCCCTTCCCATCTCACACCCAGTTTCCTCCCTCTCTGTGTCTCCCTTGATTATTTTGTTCCCCCTTCTAAGTGGATTTGAAACATTCACACTTTGGCCTTCTTCTTGTTAAGATTCATATGGTCTGTAAGTTGTATACTGGGTATTCTGAGCTTTTGAGCTAATATTGACTTATCAGTGAGTGTATACTATGTATTTCCTTTTGGGTCTGGGTTATCTCACTCAGGATATTTTCTTCTTCCATCCATTTGGCATCAACAAAGTTCTTGAGGCCATCAATTTTAATAGCTCAGTAGTATTCCATTTTGTAAATGTAACATATTTACTGTATCAATTCCTCTCTTGAGGGACATCTGGGTTGTTCCATCTAGCTATCATAAACAAGGTTGTTATTAGTGTAGAAGGGCATGTGTTCTTGTTATATTCGGGAGCATCTTTTGGGTATATGCCTGGGAGTGTTAAAGCTGGGGTCTTTAGGTAGAGTCATTTTCCATTGTCTGAGGGACTGCTAGATAGATTTCCAGAGTGATTGTACCAGCTTGCAATCCCATCAGCAATGGAGGAATGTTCCTCTTTCTCCACATCCTTGCCAGCATTTGCTCTTGTCTTAGTTTTTTAAGTTAGCCTTTCTGTTTGGTGTAAGCAGGAATCTCAGGGTCATTTTGACTTGCATTTCCCTGATGACTAAAGATGTTGAACGTTTCTTTAAGTGCTTCTCAGTCATCTGAGATGTTCCAGTTGAGAATTCTTTGTGTAGTTCTGTGCCCCATTTTTAAATTGGGTTAGTCTTTCTTCTTGAGTTTTTCTTTATATATATATATATATATATATATATATATATATATATATATATATATATATATATATATACATTAGATATTAACCCTGGGTTGTTCCATCTAGCTATCATAAACAAGGTTGTTATTAGTGTAGAAGGGCATGTGTTCTTGTTATATTCGGGAGCATCTTTTGGGTATATGCCTGGGAGGGGTAAAGCTGGTACTAACCCTCTATAGGATGTAGGGTTAGTAAAGATCTTTTCCCAATCTTTAGGTGGCCATTTTATCCTATTGACAATCTCCTTTGCTTTACAAAAGCTTTTCAGTTTCATTGAGGTTCCATTTGTCAATTGTTGAACTTACGGCCTGGGCCACTGGTGTTGGATTAGATGTGTTCAAGGCTCTTTGTTACTCTCTCTTCTATTAGATTCAGTGTATCTGGTTTTATGTGGAGGTCCTTGATACTGATGGACTCGAGCTTTGTACATGGATATAGAAATAGATCAATTTACATTCTTCATATGTAGATTGCCAGTTAGACCAGCACCATTTGTCAAAAATGCTCTTTTTTTCCACTGGGTAGTTTTATCTTCTTTGTTAAAGATCAAGTATGTGTCCCTTTTTCATATTATTTGACTGTTTGGAATCGGGGGGGTTGTTTTTTTTGTTTTTGTTTGTTTGCTGTTTTGGTTTCTATCTCATATGCTATGATAGTGATATCTCAATGTATGTAAAGGGATCCTTGATAGTAAATGATAAAGGAATGTTTGTCTTTTAGTTACAGAAAAAAGAATTTGAAGCATTTTTGTGGGTTTTTTTTGCATTTTTTAGCATTGCTAAAAAGTTTTTCAAGGATAAATATACTTTAAAGTGAGCAGTATCATGGACTTCTTTCAGGCATAATTTTAAGTGTTAAAACGCAGCTTTATCTTGTAAGCCTCTGGTGTAACTTTTGGATATATGTTACTTTCTAAGCAGATATTGGGTAAAACTTAATGACTTACTCAGAAATATTGCATATTACACATATGACTTTTAAAAATGACTTTCTGTTACCGAAGCAGCAGCTCAAATTGTTCTATCTGCTAAAATTTTATTAGCAAGTTAAAAATACTTAAAAAGGACTTTAGAGGGAGATAGCACATATCCTTATTCGTCCCAGTGAATATAAATACATTTTAAAACAATTTTATTTTTTAAATAATTATACATGTATATTATTTCTTTTGTTCCCTTTTCTCTATCCAAATATTTCCCATATCCTGTCCCTTGTCCTCACTTAGCAATTTCTCTTAAATTCATGGCCTTTTGTTATTATTTTGTATAAAACCAAGTAAATACAATCTTTTGAGCCTATTTAGTGATGCTTATATGTACATGATTTCAGGGCTAACCCCTTGGAATTGAGACATCTGTTAAGAGGCTCACCTGGGGAGAAGAATAGTTTTCCCACCATCTGCATTTCTTAGTTGTCTTTATTTCTTTGTCTAGTGTTGGACCCTCTGAGATTTGAAATTTGTCCTTTACTTCATAGCATGTCTATTCCTGTTTTCCTTGCTCAACTATTGCTGAGGTTAACTCTGTTTTCTTACATTTTTAATACTTAAGAATTAACTGTTATTTTGCGTAAGTACAAACTTATGCAAATATTTTATGCTATTTCCTTCTTGCAGTTAATCATTTTAAACGTGAAAAATATCTTTATTTTTCACAAATAGAGCCATTTCAGGCCCCTAAGTGTTTAAGCTATTAAAATTGTCAGGTAGAACATTTATTGGAATGCATCTTGTTGTTAAGACAAATATGTTGGCCATGACGTTACAAATGTGCAATTGCAAATGTTTGTTTAATTGTAGTGGTAAGAAACAGCCACTGTTCATGTACAGCAGTTTTTAATGGTACTTCTGTGTATGATAAAAGCAACAAGCTCTTTCATTAGTTAAAAAGATGGGTCTAGCTTATATAATAGAATCATACACTGGAACACATTTTGAATACCTAGCATGAGTCCTTTCTTTCTTTTTTAAATATATGATTTGTCATCTAACCAGCAACAATTAACCGTATACCTATTCTGCAGTATATTGTCTATTTGTTCTGAGTACAAAGATTTTAAGACAAGATAAGTTGTACACCATCACCATGTTGGAAGAAAATAAATTCTCCACATTAACTAGCTAGCTGATGTGTGGATAGATATTGAAACTAGTGGCATGTGGCAGGTTTTCCTGAAATATTCCATGAAGCACTACTTCCTTGAGATGTTCCAGGGGAATTTTGCATGTTAAACTGAGCTTGAGAAAATGGGGCTCATGTATAGTTTTTGAGAGATTTCCAGAACAGTCTTATTAACTGAAGAGTCTAAAAACCACTGGCCATAAAGAAGCCCATAAAAATTATTTGACTACCAATGTACTAGGCCAGTTTTGACCATGATCTGAATGTCTCCTTTTATTACCTGAATTACAAACAGAGACATTTTCAGTTAAATACATACAATCAATATTATACTGAGTTAACAGGTTATGCCTCACACTGCTCCTGCTCTCCCTTCCCCTCCCCTCCCCTCCTCCCCCTCCTTCACACATACACACCAACACCATCACCACCACCAACACCAATAATAATTAATAAAAATGGAGGCCATGAATTTGAAAGATTGTAAGAAGGGGTATGTTGGAAAGTTTAGAGAGAGAAATGGGATGAGCAGAAATGCTGTAATCATAGTATAATCTCAAAATAAAAGATGAAAATTAAAACTCAAGTTACTTCAGCAGAGTATGCTCTTATATGAAAATACTTTTAAACAGTAAATACGGATGTTGAAGTAATAATTTATTTAAGGATGCATTATTGAGGCCAGGAAAAACATGATTTTGGAGAAAAGTTTTACAAAATGTATAAAAATGTAAATACCCTTTGGATTCAGCTTCATGCTTCTAGAAATTTTCACATGATCAAAATACATAATACATTAATACATAAGCCTGCCTTGTAAACCAATAATAATCTCATTAACATGCTCTTTGATAACTTAAGGATGTCCCTAATATCGCCAGGGATGCACCAACTCACAAAATACATGCTATAAGCATTAAGAGCATAGACAGTTCATATATGTGTGTGTGTGTGTGTGTGTGTGTGTGTGTGTGTGTGTGTATGTGTGTGTGTGTGTTTGATATATATCAGTTATAGAGTCTATGAAGGTTATGGAAAAATTAATAAAACTTTCAGAAATGCATAACAAGATGTGGTATGAAGGCTGTACTTTAACCAGTGACATAAGTATTGGTATGTACTTTATTTTAAATTCCACCTCCAAAACAAACAGTAAGAACTTTTTGAAATTAATAAAACGGTTTTAAAATTTTACTGGTTACATTAATGTATTTACTACCATAACCAACTTTATATTTTTTCAGGCTGCAAACTGAGCTTTTATGTAATCTTCCTGGGATGAAGTTGTTTGTGAGCACTAGATATTGATCCCACTCTTTGGAAACCTGGATTACCTTACTATCTAGGTGGAAGTATGTCAGCTAGGTCCCAGAATACAAAGAGAATTATTGATGTTATAGATTTTCACAAGGGAAATGGATTTTCTGTCCAACTGTACTGAAATTCATACTTGAATTGGGTTACAAATGGGAAATACAAACAACACTATGAATCAGTGTGGGCATTTGAATTATAACATAACATACATAAGTAAATGAGACTTTGGATCTTAGTGCCTGAGCTGTTGGTCTTTTATACAGGAAAATGTCTCCTATGCCAGTGTATTTAAGGCTCTACCACACCTTCTCTTCTATCAGGTTTAGTTTATCTCGTTTTAGGTTGAGGTCTTCGATCTACTTGGATTTGAGTTTTATACATGGTGATAAGTATGAAGTTTTCATGCAGTTAGACCAGTGCTTTTTGTTGAAGATGCTTTCTGTTTTCCACTGTATAATTTTGGCTTTTTTGTCAAAAATAAAGTATCCATAGGTGACTGGATTTATTTCCAGGTATTTGATTCAATTCCATTGGTTAACCAGTTTTTTTTTATGTCAATACCATGTGGTTTGTATTACTATAGTTCTGTAATACAGCTTGAGATCACGAATGGTTATACATATATTCATGAGTTCTTTTATTTTACAGGATTGTTTTAGCTATCCTGGATTTTTGTTGTTGGATTTTTTTTTCCATATGAAACTGAATATTTTTTTCAGGTCTGAAAAGAATTATGTTAGAATTTGATGGGAATTTCTTTGAATCTATAGATTGCTTTTCATGAGATGGCCATCTTTACTATCTTAATCATACTGATCCATGATCATGGGAGATCATGTTTTATTTGCCAAAGAAGGTGATATACATGGGAGGCCTGTCCTTTTCTGAAGAGAAATGGAGGAGTAGATGGGGTACAGGGAAGATAGTACATGGAAAAGAGGAACTGGGAGGCGAGCAGGAAAGGGAAACTGGTTAGAATGTGGAAAATAAGTAAATAAATATATAAATAATAAATTTAGTTTAATAAAATGAGACTAAATTCTAAACTTACTTTTTCAAAATGGAGCCAGATTGACTATATGTCTGGATTTTCATTATTTACACTTTCTAAGGGATAATTTCTGAACATGAATATCCAGTTTAGATGATTTTCATAAGGTTTTAGACAATTTGTCAATAACTGAGATAAAGGAGTATACCAGTTCTTTAGAACATATTATGCACAATATACAATAGATTGCTTCATAGTCATATGGAGCTAAAGGAAATTCCAAAGTTCTTTCTCTCTCTCTCTCTCTCTCTCTCTCTCTCTCTCTCTCTCTCTCTCTCTCTCTCTGTCTCTCTCCATTTTAGTTTTTTAGTTTATTATAATGACGAAACTATTAATAGTGATGGCTGGATGATATAGGAATTCTTATGTGTGTGTCTCTGTGTGTGTGTGTATGTGTGTGTGTGTGTGTGTGTGTGTGTGTGTGTGTGAGAGAGAGAGAGAGAGAGAGAGAGAGAGAGAGAGAGACTTGTGTCACATGAACATGACTGCACAGATGCAGAGATAATTTGGACATCTTTCTCTGTCAATCTCCATTTTATTATCTTGATACAGGTTGCTTCCTGAACTTGACCCTGGCTGATGGGATAGCTTGGAACCACCTGTCTTTGCCTCAACTGTACTGGGGTTATAATAACATGGAAATAGACCTGTCTTAAGTTCATGCTGTGGATTTGAACTCAGAGTAGTCTGACTTTCAGAGGGAGCACTCTTACCTATTGAATCATATGGCCACTCCTCCTCTACTATATGAGGATTTTTACTGGTATTGCTTTCTATATTATTCTAGATATAAGATTCATCATCCTTCATAAATTTTAAAGCATATGCATTTCTTCAAATTTTTGTGAAATTTATTTGCTAATTGTTACTTCTTGAAAAATATTTCTCCCTAATATTCAAAGTTGTCGTTACTGTTTAATTATACTTGGAAGTAACAACCACCTGAAATACTGTATAGAGTTTTGTAGGCAGCAGACCTTTATATACAGGGGACAGCATGTTTATTAGTGAATTGCTGTTATGGTTGATGAGTGAGTAGTTCATATAGGACAGTCAAAACATCAGTATGTTTTGCTTCAAAAATCCTCAAAGCTATGAAAAGCAGAAAATAGGCCAGGACTTCTTGTTTATCTGGTGCCAATATTTATCTGTCACCTTTTGCTACACTTTCCTGAGAAAATTGTCTGTTATATTCAGTAGTCTGAAAACAGCTTTTATTATGAAAACAAAAAAGTTGATGGTTCTGTGGACCTAAAAAAATAAAATTCAATATTCTAAAATATTACCCACAATTTAGTACTGTGAAATGAAAAATCACATACTTCCATGCAGTAAGGCAGAATATTGTCTGGCGATCTCAAGGAAAATCTCAAATTTGCTTACGATTATTTTCACAGAAAACACATGGCATTCTAGTCAGAGATTTTATTTTCAGATGCTGTTACACCTGTGTCCCAGGATGCTAATGTTATACACATGAGAAGTTTAATTTCTAGTTAAACACTTCCCGAAATTCAAACAGAAGTTAATGGAGTGACAGAGGAATGTAAGTAGCGTTTGCAGTTGCTTTGTTTTTCTACATATTACATCCATATATGGCTCTAGAGAAAAATAGGGTTTTCAGTTTAAAATGTTTACAATGATTTTCTATAATTAGTAATAAATCAAAATATCAAAATACAATTTTAAATAAAAATGTTTATTTTAATTCCTAGTAACTAGATTTTTTTGTGTTTTTGATGTAAAATTGATATTTTATGTAAATCTTAACCAGTTTTAATAGAATTTTTACTGTGCTTTAATACTATATCAAAATTTATTAAGTATAAGTTATTGAGATAAAGCATCAACTTTATTAATTAATTGATATCTGTAAGATTTTTTCTAAATATTTTAATAAGAATTATTTCTTGGAATATAAGCTCTAGGAGATGGTCATGTAAAAATTCTTTGACATTTATAATTTATTTGTTATTTCCTTTTAAAGTCTTTTACAGAATTACTTGGAAACATGTAGTTACATTCCATTCTGGTTGAAGTTCCTAAATTGCTATTATTTGAGATTTTTAAAATTCCCAAAAAAACCTACCTTTGTTCTGCCAAATCTGGTGTCATATTCTGTAATAGCTGTATATTAAATACATAATCATCATGATTGCCACAATTTTGAGGCCAGCCCTATTCTACGTGTGGGTTACAAGTCACTCTTTTCTTAAAAAGTCTCATTTGTATGAAGCAGAAAATGGTATAATAGATTTTTTAAAATTTTTTAAATGAGATGAAATAAAATAAGAAAGTACATTTTATCTTAAAGTCTTACATAGAGGGTGACCATATAGCTTTTTTTTTTTTTTTTGATTCTGTTTCTCTGCTTCCTTTAGCAAATCCTACTGGCTTGTGCCACTACTACCAACTCTATCTAGCATTCTTAATGCTAGGTTAGACTATTCTGGAGTAATTGTGTTTACACATTGTTTAAAATAAGTACGTCCTATCCTCCTGCTAAACTAGGCTTCTCAGAGAAAAGAGATGGCCAAATGTAAGAGGTTACTTTTATTTAAATCTTTATATTAAGGAAAGAAGCTTAATTCTTTAGCGTATACATTGTTGAGCTTTCGCTTATTTAACTAATGAAGTAATACATTGAATGTAAGATTGAGTGATTGTTTTTCTTTAATGTGATGAATAATTATTTATTTTCCTAAATACTACTAAAGTACAACAGAGCAAGTGTTTATACTAATAGTAGATATACATCCTATGCTCTTTCTTTACTATATAACATATAATAACATTTAACATGCATAAATCTCTAAGAGAATTGTCACTATAAAATGAAAAAAGATGCTACTCAATTGTATTCAATATAATTGTAGCTAGATCATTTTGTTATCCTCTCATGTTTTTCCTCTCTGTATATGTGAGATTATTATGTTTGTCCACTTTCACACTTTCAACATATATGTAGGTATTGTTTGACTGTGGCTTAAGCTTTCTACATTTGTTATGCCTTTCTGATTAATAAATTTTTTATGGTCCCCTATATGTAGGCATATTAAATAGCATGTAAATCAAACATTTCCTGACAGCTAAAAATTTTGGTCTTTCTTCTTTCTTTGTTTCTTTCTTTCTTTGTTTCTTTCTTTGTTTCTTTTCTTCTTTCTTTCCTTTCTTTCTTTTTCTCTCTCTTTCTTTTCTTTTTCTTTCTCTCTTTCTTTCTTTCTTTCTTTTTCTTTCTTTCTTTCTTTCTTTCTTTCTTTCCTCTCTCTCTCTCCTTCTTTCTTTCTTTCTTTCTTTCTTTTTCTTTCTCTTTCTTTCTTTCTTTCCTCTCTCTGTCTCTCTCTTTCTTTCTTTCTTTCTTCTTTCTTTCTTTCTTTTCTTTCTTTCTTTCTTCTTTCTTTCTTCTTTCTCTTTCTTTCTTTCTTTCTTTCTTTCTTTCTTTCTTTCTTTCTTTCTTTCTTTCTTTCTTTCTTTCTTTCTTTCTTTCTTTCTTTCTTTCTTTCTTTCTTTTTATTCTCCAGTCATTATACCCATTCTGGTCCAAGTTCTGACTGTTCCTCATCCCATTCCTCCTCCCCACTCTCCAAGAAGATGTCCCTGCCTCCCCACCCCACCAGAACTCCCTACTCCCTGTGACCTCAAGTCTCTCACATGGGTTAGGTGTGTCTTCTTTGTTTAGCTCTGTATCCCATTTTTAATAGGGTTATTTGGCTATCTGGAGACAACCTTCTTGAGTTCTTTGTATATCTTGGATATTAGCTCTCTGTCGGATGTGGAGTTAGGAAAGATCTTTTCCCAATTGGTTGGTTGCCATTTTGTCCTTTTGACAGTGTTCTTTGCCTTACAGAAACTTTGTAATTTTATGAGGTCCCATTTGTCGATTCCTTGGTCTTAAAGCATATGCTGTTGTTGTTCTGTTCAGGAAATTTTCTGCTGTGCCCATGTGCTCAAGGCTCTTACCCAGATTGTTTTCTGTTAGTTTCAGTGTGTCTGGTTTCATGTGGAGGTCCTTGATCCTCTTGGACTTGAGCTTATCACAAGGAGATAAGAACGGATCAATTTGCATTCTTCTGCATGCTAGCCTCCAGTTGAACCAGCACCATTTGTTGAAACCATAAACTGGATGGCTGTAGTTCCTTTGTCAAAGATCAAGTGACCATAGGTGTGTGGGTTCATTTGGTCTTCAATTCTGTTCCATTCAACTGCCTGTCACTGTACCAATACCATGCAGTTTTTAACACTATTGCTCTGTAGTACTGCTTGAGGTCTGGGATACTGATTCCCCCAGAAGTTCTTTTACTGTTGAGAATAGTTTTAGCTATCCTGGGCCTTTTGCTATTCCAGATGAATTTGAGAATTGCTCTTTGTAAATCTATGAAGAATTGAGTTGGGATATTGATGGGGATTGCATTGAATCTGTATATTGCATTTGGCAAGATGTCCATTTTTAGTGTATTAATCCTTCCAATCCAAGAGCATGGAAGATTTTTCCTTCTTCTAAGGTCTTCTTCGATTTCTTTCTACAGAGACTTGAAGTTCCTGTCATACAGATCTTTTACTTGTTTGGTAAGAGTCACACCAAGATACTTTATATTGTTTGTGGCTATTGTGAAGGGTGTCATTTCCCTAATTTCTTTCTCAGCCTGTTTATCCTTTGAGTATAGGCATGCTACTGATTTGCTTGAGTTAATACCGTACCCCGCCATTTTGCTGAAGTTGTTTATCAACTGTAGGAATTCTCTGGTGGAGTTTTTGGGTTGCTTAAGTATACTATCATATCATCTGCAAATAGTGATATTTTGACTTCTTCCTTTCCAATTTGTATCCCTTTGACCTTATTTTGTTGTCTAATTGCTCCAGCTAGAACTTCAAATACTATATTGAATGAATATGAAGAGAGGGCAGCCTTGTCTAGTCCCTAATTTTAGTGGGATTGCTTCAAAGTTCTCTCCATTTAGTTTGATGTTGGCTACTGGTTTGCTGTATATTGTGCTTACTATGTTTAGGTATGGGCCTTGAATTCTTCTTTTTTCCAAGACGTTTAACATGAAAGGATGCTGAAATTTGTCAAATGCTTTTTCAGCATCCAATGAAATGACCCTGTGGTTTTTTTCTATGAGTTTGTTTATGTAGTGGATTACATTGATGGATTTCCATATATTGAACTATCCCTGCATCCCTGGGATAAAGTCTACTTGATCATGGTGGATGATCGTATTGATGTGTTCTTGGAGTCGGTTGGCAATAATTTTATTGAGTATTTTTGCATCAATATTCATAAGGGAAATTGGTCTAAAGTTCTCTTTCTTTGTTGGGACTTTTTGTGATTTTGATATCAGTGAAATTGTGGCTTTATAACCCCAGGACAGTTGGATAGTGTTCC
This sequence comes from Apodemus sylvaticus, assembly GCF_947179515.1. Classification (NCBI taxonomy): domain Eukaryota; kingdom Metazoa; phylum Chordata; class Mammalia; order Rodentia; family Muridae; genus Apodemus; species Apodemus sylvaticus. Next base: position 52,662,479 of record NC_067490.1, on the reverse strand, counting down.
CTCTGTTTCCATTTTGTGGAATAGTTTGAAGAGTATTGTTGTTAGGTCTTCTTTGGAGGTCTGATAGAATTCTGCATTACAACCATCTGGCTCTGTGTTTTTTTTTTTTTCTTTGGGAGACTGTCAATGACCACTTCTATTTCTTTAGGGGTTTGGGGACCAATTTTCCAGTTGTGTTGATCTGATGGTACTGGCATATCCAAAACACTGCTGTCTTCTGCTGCAACTAGGGTTCACCAATAACTTCTCAAAGGGTCTCTTTCTGTTCTAAACCTCAATTCCTTTGCCTGACAACTTCAGTCTTGGGCCATCAACTACAACTGAGGCTGAACTTTCACTAATGGCCTTCCATGCATGGCCTCTCACAGTGATGAGCCTCAGATATTCTTGATGATTCCTTCATGCCTTTAAAACCAGTACCACCTGGCTAACTTACACATTACCAAGTCCAGCCACAGCACAAGATACAGCCTTGGCTATCTCTGGAATACAGCCTCTGTGCTCTCAGAAAACATTTCTCAGAAGATTTCTCCTCATTGATGCTGGTTTCTTCTTAATCACTGCTAATTTCTTAGCTCCAGCTAACCAGTATCAGTAGTCACAGTAACTCAAAGTTTTCACTTTAGTAGTTCTGGTATCTTGTTAAGCTCAGCTGATTCTTCAGCCCCGGCTAACCAAAACCACAGAATCTGCACAATCAAAATAGCAACGATCCTGATAAGACTCTTTAATCTTCCCTCTAAAATTTCACAAGCTATGCCTTCATCTTCTGCACTGTTCTCAACATTATCTCCCAAGATCCTATGCAACATCCCACACAGCTCTTAACATCAAATGGATCTTCTATCCCAAAGTTCCAAAGTCCTTCCCTAGTCCTTCCCAAAACATGGTCAGGTTGTCACAGGAATACCCCCAACTATGCTGGTACCAATTTGTCTTAGGGTTTCTATTCCTGTACAAATATCATGACCAAAAAGCAAGTTGTGGAGGAAAGGGTTTATTGAACTTACACTTCCATACTGCTATTCATCACTAAAGGAAGTCAGAACTGGTACTCAAGCAGGTCTGGAAGCAGGAGTTGATGCAGAGTCCACTGAGGGATGTTCCTTACTGACTGGCTTCCTCTGACTTGCTCAGCCAGCTCTCTTATAGAACCCAAGTCCACCAGCCCAGGGATGGCACTACCCACAAGGGGCCCTAAAACCTTAATCACTAATTGAGAAAATGTTCCACAGCTGGATTTAATAGAGGCACTTCCCCAACTGTAGCTCCTTTTTCTGTGATAACTCCAGCCTGTGTCAAGGTGACACACAAAACCAGCCAGTACAGTGAAGAAAGAAAAGAAAATTCAAAAGAAGAATTATTTTCAGTATCCTTGATTGGTAAATGAAATTTAAGTAAACAATATTTAGAATTAGACATTGCAACACAATGCAAACTAATTATATATAAATTTGATACATGCATAGTGTGATAAGTGGCAGAGAAAACATTAAAAGATTTGTTTGGAACACATTGTACTTCATAACATACTGCTATCTTGAATGTGGGCCAAAATGTGTCAGGAGTTAGTTAGAACTAAGTAGAACATCTCAACCAATAATCAGATGGAAAATAAGACATGGATTTTGCTCTTAAGAGACTATATTCATAGACTATGCCACAGCATCACTCAGCTTCATACTTGAGCAACTATGCTGTTCCTCAGTGCAAAATATTTCTCCTTCATTTTGTCTAAATGTCTTATTTTTAGTCACTCAAAATTTTCTCTTTCTCTTTAAAAATAAAAGGAGGCATCTTAAAACCAATAATATAGAAAAATAAAATAATTCCATAGCCAGAAGAATACTGTTAATTTGAAGTGCTAACAAACACACAAACTGAAGAGAAGAGACAAAATGAATTGGAGTGTCTCACTCTAGACAGTTAAGTAGTAATTTAATATTTCGGTATGCACTCACTAATAAGTGGATATTAACCTACAAGACTGGAATACCCAAAACATAATCCACACATCAAATGAGGTACAAGAAGAACGGAGATGTGGCCCCTTTTTCTTTTAAGACTCAGTGAAGCAGTATAGGGCAAAACCAGAACAGGGAAGAGGGAAGGGTTGGGTGGGAAAACTTGGAGGGAAGGGGGCTGATGGGACTTTCGGGGAGTGGGGGTCTAGAAAAGGGGAAATCATTTGAAATGTAAATAAAAATATATCGAATAAAAAAAGTAAAAATAATTTAATATTTCTTTTATCTACAATTTCACAATGAAACTTTATAAAGGCATTTAGACAAAATGTCCTACTTAGTTCTTTCTGGATACTGATGAGCCCTAACTGGCTAACATTAAACATTTTTACCATGTATTTATATTGTATATTGCTAATGTCAAAGTTCTTTTGTGGGTCTTCTGATGATGGCAAAACTCAAATCCTATTTATATCATATCCTATTTATGTGCCTCCTGTTTTATCTAGGATTTCTAATACCCGAGCATAATCAGTAAACTTACTTTATAGGATTTTTTGACATTTATAGAAATAATGGTTAAACAAATGTTCACACCCTCAAATTTCATTTACTCTCCAAGGCTCACCACTCATTACTTGCTTTCTTAATGCTTTATGAGAAATTACGGTTTGATAATTTTTCTCCCTTTTTCTTGTACTGTCACTGACAGTTACTTATTTACTGACTAGATAACTTAGGATAATTTTACTCACATAATTTATTTGAGCATTTGCAAATAATTTCAGCATGCTGAATTCTGAATGGCCCTTGTGATATAATGTTCTCTATTGATCTATTTTTGGCATTAATTAATTCAACCATTTATTTCACACACATGGTTTGAATGTTTATTATGTGCAAATCATTGATCCAACTACTGTTGAATATTTAAAGATAATTTCTCTTGAAGGGTTTTACATTTTATTTTTGAAAAAATAAAACTAGAATTCTGGGTTCAAGTTTTGAAAGTAATGACCGTAATTGCCTGGGTAAGAACCATTCGAGAATTCAGAGGAAAACTGGCGATCTTACCTGTCTGAGGACTTGACAGTGATTACGTGGAGCATGCTTGAATTACCTGTATAGTGAAAATGTCACGTACGCTTCTTGCTATTCAGAGGACCTGAGTTCAGTGCCTACTATACACCACATTAGGTGGCTTATAAGTTCTGATAGCTCCAGCTTCCAGGGGTCCACTGCTTTTTATCTGGTGACTATAGGCACTGTTTTTGCACTTAGACATGCACAGACAAATAGATGATAGATAGACAGATAAATATATAATAGATAATATCAGAAATCATTGTGATAAATATTGTGATAGCTAGTGATAAGTTTGGAGAGACAACAAGTGGGAGTTATTGTTCGATTATTGTCTTTATTAAAATGTAGCTTATATGACCCAAAATGAAAGGAAAATAAAATGAATTAAATAAAGAAACTAGATAACGTTAGGTCTGTATGGGTCCAATCGTACATGAAGATATTGATTTGTCATACTATGTGTGAACTTTCACTTAAGTTTTAAGTTTAATGGGGCATCTTATGATACTTCATAAACTCATATGAACATATGTCAAAAATCTCTAAAACCTAACATTTTCCTTAACTAAAATACATGATACCTTTATGATTCCACTTAATTATGCATATTCCCAATACAGCATTTACTAAATTATATTTCATCAGTTTGTATTATTGGCTTCATATATGAAAATATATATCTCTATATACTCCTCTGGAAAGATGCATAGAAAGTTATATATACATATTCTATGTGTATATATTTTATAAATACATCCTATATCTTATATGTAATATAACATATGAATAAATAAAAAGTGATAAAGATTTACATAAGAATCATCTTGGAAATAATATATGTTTTTGGAATTAAAGTAACCAAGGGTTTACATAATGGCAAATGAGCTCCGTTTTTGTGCTTGATCCTGACTACCCATGTACACTTGCTTTATTCTAATTGTACATACATGCAGCTCAGTGTCTCCTCTGCATTGCAGGCAAGTTATCATTCTGAAAATCTCCCTTGACATTAAAAAGATGGTACTGAAAGGTTTTCACTATGTCTATTCATGTCCAGCCTACTTGTTCTTCTTAGGTTGGATCTTAATCAATGACCCCATTATCTCCAATGTATCAAAAATATTGGAGTTGATATTTCTTTGCATCACAAATATGATTATTGTTTTACTAGATACATTTTTTGAGTATCAGTTACCTTTATACCCTTTCTTTCCAATGCTATTTTCTGCTATTCATCAACTAGAACACTGTATAAGTTTCTGATTTTGTTTTCCTGCCTCCAGATTCACTGAGATCACATTAAAGAAAAGGATAACCTTTAAAACATAGCTATAATTTTTATTTTCCCTTTGAAAATAATCCAATAAATCTCAGTTATATAGAGTACATACCACACTGTTAGATGTGGTAGGTGCGCCTGTTGTAGTCTATCTATCACTCTGATTCCATTTGTTATATTTTTGCTGCTTCAACAATCCATACCATATCATATTTTCTAAACTCCACATATTTTTTAAAATATATATTTTGCTAATTGCTTTCTCTAGAGTGTTCTTCTTTTGGTTCTGAAGAACCTTTATTCGTCATTATAATGAGCTCATAAAAGTCCCACTTGATAATTCTTTTTAATCCCTGAATGTGTCTTTTACAATTTCACCTTCTATTTCACATTAGTCAGTCAAGAGACTCACTGTTTACTCTGGCACTAAGGTTAGATATAAAATTGGTATTTACCAACATTCATTTAACATAATTGAATAAAAATATTTGCTATTATAATGGAATAATTTTAGGTATCAGTAGAGTTACATACAGGTTCACAACATCTAGGTATAAAAGAATGATGGATCAGGTTCAGTTGCTGAATATCTGTATGTGAAAGCCAATAGATTCGGTTCTCTATTGAGTGTTCACATAGGAAGATACAAGATTATAGAATGGTAGAAAAGAGCCTGTAAAGCAAGAGGCTTGTGTATAAGGGGTATACTCTAGTGCCATGTCGATGAAAGACTTATATGTAAAGCATGTGCTCCAGTGTCATAACAATAAAAGGCCTGGCTGAATGGATTTATCTCCCATGTTATTACAAAGAAAGGTTTGTATTAATGGATATAGTCACAATGAAAGGCTTGTATGTAAGGGATTTATTCTAGTATCATGACAATGAAAAATTTGGCTCTAAGGACTATATGCTCCAGTTTCATAACAACAGAAGGCTTGTATATAAGGGATGTGGTTCAGTATCATTATAACAAAAATCTTGAGTGTAAGGGATGTCCCGTAGTCTCATGACTCAGAAAGGCTTGTGCATAATAGATGTGTTCTAGCACCATGGTAGGTAAACGTAAACGTAGAGAGAGAAATCATCTTATGATTTGTTTGTGTTTTTGTTTTCATTTTCCTTATATTTATATACAGCTTGTAGAATATGTCAAGTTCCAATGTAAGAAAGGGCACAATGGAAAGGACACAAGAATGAAAGTTAATGCGTAAAATGGCTAAATAATTAGGCAGATATATGGACCCTACTTTTCTATGCTCATTTGTTACCATACTGGGGAACTACTTTCAGGCTGCATTAGAGTGGATTTCGCATGTGACAATGAGAACTTTACTGAGAAGAGTTCTTTAAAAACATTCTCCTCAGAAGACAAAGTGTCCTTTGAAAGGTATGCCTTATTTGGATTGTGTGTCCCTGGATACAAAACGTGAGAACATCTCTAAGAAAAACATTTGTCTACACAATAAAATATTAAAGCACAGGTAAGAGTATAGGAATTAATATTTCAGGAAGTTCAGAAAGAAACAGTCATGTTCTATCTGAAAACAGCATTTGGAAGTCAGTTACCTGGAGCCTATATTATGTAGGCCATGAGGGACAGTGCCACCAGACAGGCATAAGAACTGGTAAGGATGAATGAGATCAAATCCCAGGAACCTCAGAAATTTGGGAACGGCAGGTGTAGAACTGCCTCCCACCTGTTTCTGTGCCTGTTCTGTAACCACTGAGAGGACCATCCGCAGCCAGTGGTGTATAGCCTTGAGCCTTCGGCCTATAACTTTCCCTTCCTGGGTATTACTTCTCCCATCAGGTATATAATCCCTGGTTCACCCCGAATAATGTGGAGGTGTTCACATCTTTAACCAAACAAAGCAATATGAACAAGCAAGGATTGTCTCAGAGAATTGCTCATTAATGATAGCAAAGGGGAAGGTATTCATCTACAATTGCTGCACCTAAGACTCTCATAAAGGACTTTCTCTCCTGTAGCCCCTCTGGTACCCAGGTACTCACTCTTAGGCAGACCAGATCACACTTGTCTGAGGCTCTTCCTCCCACTCTATGCCTGGTGCTCAGAGGTCCTAAGAGAAAAGGTGGACAACAGCACCTGTTTTTTTGCTTTCTCTGGATGGAAACCAGTGGGTGCTGCCTAGGTGCCCAGGAAAGGAGAGGAACCACAGCGTTGCTCCATATCCTGCTTTCTTCTTCAGGTCTGGCATGTAGCAGAGTCTTAGGCCTTGAACAGAAAAGCAGACTGCCTTTTCCCTGCCTCCCCCAGACTTGCTGGTGTACCCCTGGCAGAGAGGCAGGCTACATGGTATGACAATAATAGAGAGGTGATTCGAGTTGGAAAGAAAGAATGATATTTCTTATTTATTAGAACAGTATCATTAAAGGAAGTATAAAGCTTAGGATAGGATTTTTGATTCACATAACTGTTTAGAGAAGGCAAGCCTTTTTAAATTTTATAAATGTCCTTTTCAAGTAGCAGGATGGGGAGGGTCATGTGAGACTATCCTGCAATGTATCTTAATTGTGCTGATAGACCATTCATTCAGGTTGGTGGGTCCCTGTAGAGATGATGTCAGAGGTGCTCTGGATTTGAGTGTCATTGCTTAACTGTAAGAGCTTAGTGATTTATTGTATGGCAGCTATGACATCATTTATTTTCATTATGAAGAAAGAAATTAAAATTTGCATGCATTGGTAAATCACAGTCCCTGAATATCCACTGGAATTTATAATTGCTTTCTCACTTTTCTAGATTTGTTTTGCATTTATCCTCACCAATGTTTGAAGATGTCATGGTATTATCTGTTGTCTTTTCTTTCATATTTTCTTTACTCATGGACATGAGAGAAATTAATTTCCAGATAAATGATTCATTTCTTACAAAGATACTATATCTTGGCCAAGGTTATAGAAATGGCCTCTTCACTTTCTAAGAGAGTGATGGTGAGCTAATTAGAAGTAGTAGCTGTTAGAGAAAAATGATTTTCCCTGTCCCAACAGATATAAATTACAAATAGCTTCTTGGTTAGGGATGGGACTTAGTGACTGCTTCTCCTTCTCAGTTCTAGGATTTTATCTGCTTTGAATTTGTACAGGTCTAGTGCATGCTTTCACAGTCTCTATGAATGATGTCACAGTCTTTGTGAGTTCACATGTGCATCAGCTGTGTTGTGTCTGGAAGAAGCTGTTTCTTGGAATATTCCATCACCTCAGGCATTTATAATCTTTCCACGTAGCTCTCTAAGACTTGGGATTTTAGTAGGGTTGATAAAAGATCCTGTTTAGGGCTGAATTTGCCAGTCTTTCACCCCACAAGTTGTACAATATGGGTCTTCTTGTTGGTTAGTTTTGATTTTGGCCTTTTTCTCTCAGTAAAGAGTCACTAATTATAGCAACTGTATCAACCACACTCCAGGACATGCCCATAGTGGCTGGCCAAAAGATCAAACTACATTGTTTTGATTAATTAATTAATTAATTAAAAATTAATTTACACCCCTAACTGCAGTTTCTTCTCCCACCTCTCCTCCCAGTTTTCTCCCCCTTACACTTACCCACTTCTCTCCTTTTCTTCAGAAAAGGGCAGGCCTTCCATGGAATCAACCAGCCTTGGCATATCAAGTTGCAGTAAAACTAGGAACCTTCTTTACAATTAAGGCTAGAAAAGTCAATCCAGTAGGAGGAAAGGGTTCCAAAGGAAGGCAACAGAGATAGAGACAGCCCCTGCTCCGACTGTTAAGAGTAAGAAGATGAAGCTACACAACTCTTATGTACATGCAGAGGGCCTAGGTCAGTCCCCATGCATGCATGCTACCTAGTTGACAGTTCAGTATCTGTGAGGCCCTGTGGCCTCAGGTTAGTTGATTCTGTAGGTTTTCTTGTGGTATCCTTCATTTCTCAGGCTCCTACAATCCTTCCTCCCCTCTTCCACAGAAATTTCACAATCTTTACATAATGTTTGTCTGTGGACCTCTGGATGTATTTCCACCAGTCTCTGGGTGAAGTTTCTCTGATGAGGATCCCATTCCTGAACATCTTTGAGACTGGACAAATTGTTGGTTGGAGTTTTGTGCCTGGGCTGGTATCCCAATCTCCTCACTGGAAACCTTGCCTGGTTATAGGAGATAATGGGTTCAGATTCCGTATCACCCATTTGCTAGGAGGCTTAGCTAGAGTCATTCTCATAGTTTCCTGGGAAATTACATGGCCCTAGGTTTCTAGCGTGTTCCAGAGATGCCCCTCCCGCCTTGATTCCACTTGTCTCAGTACTCTCTCTTTCCCTTAGTCTTTCCCATACCTGATTCCTCCTGTTCCGGTTCCTACCTCAAAACTTAGGGAACTTTTAATTTCAGCATTTTTTGTCTTACATATTTTAATATTAACTTGACTGTTTTCTGTTTTTATTTATTAATTTCTTCTAATTTTTTAAGAGAGACATGAAGTTGCAGGAGGGTAAGAGAAGAGGGGATGATCTGGGAGGATTTTGGGAATGAGAAATAATAGAATCAAAATATATTATATAATAAAATATTTAAATAAAAATGTTCAAAAAGGTACTTGGACTAAAAAATGATGCTGTGATGGTGATCAATTTTGAAGTTTTTACTAATGTACTTTTCAAAATTTAGCAATATTTCTAGTTTTACAAAACATTCTCAATAAAAGGGTTTTTGCAGTTTTGTATTTACTAATCATGACAGTTATTCATTTTATTTTGTGTTGTTTATATTCAGGAGCTCTATTGAATATTTTCTGTGTATACTTCTAAAATAGAAAACCTTTTATTTCTTGCAAACCCATTTGTTGTGCTTAAATTTCTGAGAAAACAAAGCACGTCTTAAATTAGTCCTTTCTCTTATATAACAGTTTGTTTACCTTCCTTAAAATATTAAATTTTTATTTAGATGTAATGTTAAATGGTTTTGAAGCCAACCCAGACGATCCCATCTGCGTAAAGGAAATGCTATTTATTTTATTAAATTGTATTTTATTTTATTTTTATTTTAATTAGTTTTTACTGTTTTACTTGTAAGTAAAATGCACTCCAATTTCAATCTAGAATTGTTGTGAGTTTACACAGACAGAAGACTTTATATACAAACTTTCATTTACTGACTTTAGTTGTAAGAATTTTTTTAAAAAATAAAGTCTGAGAAAGACTTTCTTTGTGTAAAAACCTTTGAATCAAATTATTCTATAAAGCCGAAAATGTGGTTGTATATCTTGGAGCTACTAAATAATTACTGTAAGTGCATTAAGAACAAAGCAAAATAATTCAACAAGTAAAAATCATCAACAGAATCTCAGTGTTTCTCTCTGAGGAAGAACAAAAGATCACCATCATATTGATTTTTTTCAAGGCTTTTGATTTTTCTCCCCTTTTTATTCTTACTTGAAACCAGCAGATTTATAAGCCATGTACTCGAACAGCACAATCATTTGCCATTTGGTGGAATTGGCTGACATTTCATTTTTTTCTGGGCAGATTGCAGATTACTTTGACATTATTTTGCTGGGCTCTGAGCTGCGTCATTAACATATTGCTTATTACTAAAAGCAAAGTAGTTTCATTTTGTGGCATAATACCCCACATTTTCTACAAGTAATAAAGAGTGTGATTTCTCTGAAAATAGCTAAGTATTGCTTCAGCCTTGCAGAAAAAGGAACCCTTAGAAGTCTATTAATGTAACAAAATGTATCACTAAAATGGTGTGTCAGAGGGGAAGGAAAACCTCCATAAAAGCATGATGTGTTTACTGTTGATATCTCTAAATCTTGGACAGAAATGAAAAACATTCGTGAAATATTGGGCTTAAGCTGAAATTACATCAGTATGGAAGCAATGTCGTACTTGTCAACGAGCAGAATATAACTGCCAACTTGGACCATAAGAAAATGAAAATTCATTCTTTGATCTAAGATATAATTCTTATTCTGTCCATGTCATATAATTTTTGGTTTTAATGTAAAGAGAATACGGACCTGGCATTTGTAGTACAAGATGACCTTGCTTGGTAAGCAAGGAGGTAAACAAATAGATGATCACCTTTTAATTAAAATGCTAATCAAATGATTAGCTGTGCTCATCTTGTAGTCCTCACTCCATTTTCTCACACCCTGCCTGCCCTACACTAAATTAAGGCCAATGTATACCGTAAGCAGGTCCACATCATACAATCACTGGATTCTCTTCTTCTAACAAGGCAGTTGTCATATTATAATTATATCAAATATGAATGAGTTTTTATGAACAGTTCATATACTGTGTTTTCCTTTTCTCTCATTATGTTGGACATAGTCTATGAAGACAGACTATCTCATTGCAGATAGTTGCTTTTACTGACAGTAAGCACCTAAATGAAGTATTGTGAAAAATGTGTTGGAGACACACACTTTAGTGTTTAAGCAAAACATCATACTAATTAGCAAACAAGGCTTGAGAGATAAAATGCATAATCAGCTAGCACATCATAATGCACCCTTTTCACACCTTTTTTTTTTTTAACCTTCTTCCTGGCAGGTGACAGCAGATCTAAAATGATAATTTCATGGTCATCTTAAGTAACTGTTATACTAATTACCTATTATCAATTCCACTTATCCTTAGTTTCACTGTTATTTTGAAAGACAAAGGTAGAATGAATTTGTGAATTTTCTTTTAACTTATCTGTTGTTTCTTTCACAATGAAAAGTACCCAGGAATAGTATACATTTCTTCAGCACACTCCATTCATATTGTACATAAGGAGTGACATTGTTTCTGTAATTATTTTAGAAAGAATACTATTAAGCTAGAGAATAGGCAGTTTTTCAAAGCCATTCCCAGTATATCAGGTATATTTCCTTTTTGTTCTTAAATGTCCCATCTTCCTCTGACTCAGGTTGTATGTTAGGTTAAGTCAGAAGGAAACCTGTTTATCCAGTTGTTCCTAAATATAAAAATCGAGCACATATGGGATGGAGAGAGGAAAAGTGCATAAATAAATAAGGAAAAATTTACAAGTAGGATTTGTAACAATTATGATCCTTTGAGTCTTTCTTCTCATTCCTAGGCTTTCTTGATTGTTCTCCTCATTTAGGGGAGAGACATGGCTTAAGTTGTTATAAGATTTCTATGAGTCACCAAGAGCTTTTGGTGTCAGATTTATGTTGATAGCTTTAAATATATGCTTACTATCTGTTTTAGGTTATAACCAAATTATTCTAGTTGTAAAACTTTGGTTGAAATGTCTCACATGTCATTTAGACTATTCCAATGAGTATTGATTCTTTTTCTAATTAGGCACTGCTACATGACTTTTTATTGAAGAAGTATATCAATTTCAACAGTTTTATTCTTCTAGCAGTACTCAGTTATCTATCTTCTATATGATTGCAATTTTAATGAACATCACATTATTATAAATTATCTTTATAATTTTTATCTTCACCATAAGAGGACAAATAATCTAAATATATGGATTTTGAAATGAGTGGTATGCTGTAGATCTCTTTAGCGGTTGAAATATACCTAGTTATGGTAACTTTTTAGAGTCTCTGAGTTATGTGTTAGTATATTCTATTAACAACCAGAACAACATCCCAGTAGTATGAGGAGAAAAAAGTACTTCTAAAGTGATCCACTCATTACCATGTAGCACTTTTGGCTTTTCATGATGGCTCCTTGTCATTTGTAATTAATATTAAATATGAACCATTCTTTTCAATACAAAAGAAAAAGGAAATGTGTTTTAGTTTAATGTTATTGAGATAGAACTGGAGTAGTTTAATTGGGTTTACTAAAAATTATCACCTTTATAATGGGTCCATTACTATTTCTTCAGTAATTTCATTTCTCCAAAGTGTAGAATACAAAAAAAGAGGAGAAGCAGACAGGTAGGAGAAGGGAGGGAGAGAGAAGGAAAAAATATGAATGAGTGCATTTCAGGGTTCCATAGGTTGATGGAAGTGAAAGGAACAACTTTGTGGTGATAGCTTTACCTGTGTGCCAATATATGACCTGAAGTCCCTGTGTTATATATACAAAGAGAGGATTTTAGTGTTGACAAAGTGGAATGGAATTAAAAGATTTAAGTTTTCATATACATGACCATTCTGGATTCTCCAATCCTTCCACCTCTCTTCTGGAGGATAATCCAAGCTCTGTTGATGTTTGACTGTGAGTTTCTGCATCTATTTCTAATTGTTGCTGGCTTAAGGCTCTCTGATGACAATTAGGCTAGGCACAAATCTATAAGTATAGCAGAATACCATTCCATTAACTTTTTTTCAGGGGTGGGGGAGAAGTATTGTCTTTCATTCTATCCTAGGTCTCTGGGGTATCTAGCCTCTAGGTCCTGGCCTTCCATGCATTGTGAACTGTGGGCTCTGTCTTGTGGCAATGGTCTCAAACTGAAACAGGCATTGTTTGATCACTCTCAGGATTTCTGTGCCAGTTTAACCTCAGTGCATTGTATAGGATGGCACAAGAAAACTGATAGAATTAACTAACCTGGGCTCATAAACATTCACAGAGACTACATGAACGTTGGAGCCTGCACGGGTCTGATCTAGTCCATCTGCATATGTGTTAACAATTGTGTTTGGTCTTGTGGTACTCCAAACAGTGACAGCAGGAGTAGTCTCTGGCACTTTTGCTAGCTTTTGAGACCCTTTTAGGACACTCGTATTGATTTGCCTCATTCAGTCTTAATATGAAGAGAGGTGCCTCATCTTATTGGAACTTGATAAGCCTTGATTGATTGATATACATGGGAGGCCTGCCCTTTCTGAAGTGAAATGGAGGAGAAGCAGATCAAGAGAGGAGGGTCAGATGAAGGGAAAGACCGGGAGAGGAGGAGGAAGGGAAAGTTGAAGTCCAATGTAACATAAGAGAGAAGAATCAACAAATAAAATGAAATGTTTTCCTGTATAGCTGGTGGAGGTGTGTGTGCCAGTGGATGCCTTTTTATCCAGCACTCAGGAGGTAGAGGCAAAACGAATTCTGAGTTTGAGGCCATCCCGTTCCTCTGCACTCATTAGAAAAATCTTATGAGTTATTAATTATTGAAACATGACTGGCATTAATATGTGACCCTCACAATCTGGGAGAAAACCTAAAATACTTTTTCCAAGTGTATTGCTTTACATAGGCTATGAAATAAAGATATTAATCAGTGCTTGAGGGCATACCTTCCAGCAAGCAAGTTATGTGATAGTAACATATACTATCACAATATTTTCTTATCCTATTTGCATGGTTGTTGTTTGCAAAAAGCACTCTGAAATATAAAAGAAATTTGTTATTCAGCTTTAAATTGACTGTAATAAAGCTTCAATAAGGGAGCTATGCATTGCCATAGAAACAAGGACTCATACTCTGTAACATTTGAAACAAAAGAGCCTTGGTAACAATACATCATAAGGTAAAATTTTCGTCAGGACCGATTCATTTAGGTTTTGTTCTTATGGGTAGTACACTTATGGTTTATGCTTATAGGATGACCAAGGTCTTATCATGGCCTTAAGATACAATAAAACTTAATTAGGTTATTTAGCATATAAAATCCCTAAATATAAGGATATTGGTGACAACCAAGCTTGATGGTATTTATCTAATTTTAGTGTGATGTGTAAGTCATAAAACTTAAATTGGTTTGTTTTGTTGTGATATGATACTTTCTCATTAGCATAATTTTAAATGTAAACAAAGTAATCCTTTAAAAACTGGCAATTTTAAGTAGTTTAATGGATACATGTAAAAGTTTTATTTTGGTAGTATATTTGTATTTCATTTTATGCATTTTACATATTTAATTAAAATATTAAATAAGATGCATGCAAACTAGAATCTTCATCTCCTAATATACTTTTCCAGTGAAGATCCCATTTACTTTTCTGTATTTTAATTCTTAGGGACAGATTCTTCAAAATGTTTTTATTTATTCTTTGATAATTTCATACAACATGCTTCAACCTTTTCTACTCTCTAGCTCCTGCCAGATACTCTCTTACCTTCCATTTTACCCTACTTCATATTCTTTATCTTAAAAAATTTAAACCAACATTCCCACTAAAAAGGATTTGTATTACCCAACTAGTTAAGCATAATAAAACCTGTGCTGGAGTATTGTTGATACACTCAGTGTTAATTTGTTGAAGAAAATTGATTTTTTCCCTTCCCTAGCAGATACTAGCTCCAAATAGCTTCCTGGATAGGACTGGGACTTTGTGCCCAATTCTTACTTCTGGGATTTTGTCATACTGATCTTGTGCTGGTCTTGTCCAAACTGCTACAATCTCTGTGTATTTCTATGTGTGCCTGCTGTGTTGTGCCTGGAAAAACAGGAACATTAAACATTTTTTCCTAAGATCCTAAGTCATATTTGTACAAGGAAAGTTCTGTTTTGTTTGATTTCTTTTAGCTTAAAATTTTATCATGTGTAAAATGCCAGACATTTTATCCTAGAAATCTGAGTTTTCAAAGCTGTTGATGATTTTGTTTAGAAATTCACCGATAATCCCTAGGCCTCTGTCTCTGTGTAGTAAAATGATAAGGTTTTGTCAGCACTATCTCGAAGTTCTTCTTGGTGCTGAGATTCACTGAATTACATGTATTTTGGAGGATGAGTGTATGTCTTTGATATTTAGCCTTTGAATCTGGTTACCTGCCAAGACATATTCATCATATTCATCTTGGGGGCAGCTTGTCATGAAAGGTCAACAGTTCTTGGTTTTGCTTCCACTTGATCTGTTGAGACCCACTCATGCATGGCTATTTTACTTTGGTCATCGTTGTGCTCTGTGAAGCTGCATATACTTTTGACAATCTACTTTGTAAAAGATTGGGTCTATACTGATAGACATATGAAGACTGGTTATTAATGAAGCTGTGAAATTAAAGTTACACCTTTGTAGAAAATGGCAAAGAATTTGCTGCATTATAAGATAAAGAAGTCTGAGGAAACAAACCTTCACTAATTGCCAGATCTTTCTGACAACTAGTAGCCTTAAAGATAGGATATTCTCCCGTGGTGTGAACTCTCCATAAGTCTATTAAGAAGATTTTCAAAAGCACTGATATGGTTCAAAATAAAAGAGAGCCTTCCCTAATGCAAGCTATACTAAGACTTTGACTTCTTATGTATATACTCAGTCTGTCACTCTGGCACAGAGGATGTTAGATTAACCCAACAAGAAATGTCCCTCATGGAGTCATATTGATTTTTGCCTGCATTAGTATCTTCCAGGTACTTACAGCATTGATCTCAAGGTGTGCAGGAAATCTATAATTTTCTTAGTTTGTCCTTTTTCTGTTTGCTTATTTTTTGAATGATGTGAAATTACCTAATCTAAGAATGTGTTTCAAATGTGAAGTTAGTAAAGCATGAAGTTTTTTTTAATAAAATAAAATTGTTTCTTTTTTGGCTTAACACACAGTTAAGTGTCCATTAACAGACTAATAATTTCAGTTACTCTTTCTATTTGTCCTTTCTGACAGCAAAGGCTTAGGGAATCTAAAACTGTTCTTAAGTCAAGTAGCTATTTATGTTATCTTAAATATACAACAAGATCATTGTTATCTTGAAGTCACTACAGTTATATTTTATGAATAAACACAAGTGTTTCACAGTTTAGTTTTTTATTTCAGCTGTGAATCATTTATACTGCCACAGTTACAGTGTAATAACAGATTTACAAAAATGCCATAAATGCTTAGTGGTTTTACCCATTAGTTATTTATAAGTAGAGCTTAAAAGCTGCTGACGTATGAATATTTTAGCTTACATATAGTACTTGAAATAGTGCAACCCATTACATTTTATATACTTTTTCTCCCAGAAAAAACATTTTAAAGAAAAAATGTACCACTTTTAGATATTGTGCATCAGTCATATTCTTGGTATAGTGACTATTTTTTAAGATATGTATCTTACTGTTATAAAAACATTTATATAGATGATGTGCTAGAGAAATTCTAAGAATCCCAAGTTGTTAAATGAGGGTCTCATGAATATGATATACTTGGTATTTGTTTTTAATATATTCATTTAAAATTGCAATACTTTTAATCTCATTAAAAATTCTTAGAATCCACCTATAAGCCCGAATTTTTTCTTTGAATTTATATAAAAAATTAATTTGATTATACACGATTGCTGCACCTACTTTTGAACAGGATGTCATTAAAGCTTAAAAAGAATCAAATGTGAGATTTCATTACTGCTTTCCTCAGAAATGTGGAAAACCATAGAAACACCTTAAAATCCAAGGTATATGGCAACAACTCATAAGTTCTCTGCAGTGTTAGGTTTGTTCTAAGAATACAAGTAGAATGACTCTCATTAAACTATACTTTGTTAATAAAGGACACAAATTTGTATTGTCTTGTGCCTTATAATTAAAAGAAAACAAGAGAAGGTGAAAGGAAGATGGAAAGAAGTGAAAGGGGAATCAGGAGGCACGAAGATCCAAGGGGAAGATCAAAAGATGAAGAGTTTCCCTTCAGTACTCAGTATCTGACAAGTGTTTTTAAAACATTCTGGAGGTTAAGGATCAACGACTTGGTTATTATCATCCTAAATTTATACTTAAGTGTTTTCTCCAGTCAACTTCCAACCTATATTACTCAATTCATTCATTCATTCCTTATTCAGCTGAGATCTTCAAGTATTTACTGCATGGATCTAATAAGTACCAAGGACTGCAAGAAATTGTAAAGATTTCCCCACAAGCAAGATCTACTCCTTGACATAAGGGGTCTTAGTGTGTACTGAGGAGACAGAAATATAAAAGAACCAAGGATGTTATATGATTTGCAAACCTTCTTTTTTATCCTATATTTATGTTAGATCTTTATGCTTTCTTTTGTGCAATTCAAAATCCAGCCCTCCCCCTTCAAATCTTGCCTCCTAATCTTAGCTAGTTCTTAATTCTATTTGGACTCAGTACAGGTTTTCTTCTCCAGCAAGTCTTCTTTTTCACTTTCTCATTGGCCCTACTAGTAAAAAGACTTAAAATAAAATACAGAAACTGAATATCTAAGCGTAAAAAGGTTTAGTACTGGAACAGCAACTAAATCTACACATTTAATGCTAAGTTTCCAAGTACCAGTGACTGTCTTCTTGTATAAGGTCTAATGTCCACTTTTTTATTTCATTGTAAAATTATAGATAGTTTCTCAAGAGGTTTGTTTGTCTCTTTTGGCTAATTCTACAAAAATGGTGTTGAAAGACTTGTTGATTTATGACTGTAATCTATCACTGTAAAACAGCAGACTTAGGTAATACATTAGTCTAGAAATATTCTGAGTCCAGTACTACAAGTCAACCTTACTGTATGAAGTGAAATCCCAATCACCATATATTTATGTATTTGGAACTTAATAGAAATTGAAAATTACAAAGAGCTCTATGGCAAGATTCCTATCTTGTCTTTTAACCACTATTAATTATGCATAAGAATAAAAACGTTTCACCTCTTAAGCAAAATACTAACAATAAGTTTGATCAGTGGCACTTATCAAAGAGTTCATATGAGAATGAATGTTTAGGGTATTCCATTTACTGGATACAATCTGAAGGGAGGTGTAACGGCACAAACTCCTATGTTGAGTGTCCAAGTCAAGTTGCTCAAATGATCAACTGTGGATACTTAATAAAGTATAGAAGTCTGGATTTTCCCATTGTAACATGGATATAGTAATCATTTGCTTTTAGATTAATGAGGATTAATAATGGTTTTTACAATGTTTAAGCAAGTACTGGTATGAGTACAGTACTGCAATAATTTTTAAGAAATAAAAATATCATTCAAACAATAAGTTAACCAATTGAAAAATAATGCACAACCAAAATATTGGTTTCCATTTTCAACATAATGTCCAGCAATCAGGAATATTTAACAAGCACAATAAATGTATCAGGAAAAGTGCTATCATCTCAGTGGGACAATAAGTGAACATATGTGAAGAATGTAGGGTTGCAGTTGTATAAAATAAACACTGGATTTCTTGAGAGAAGAATATCAAAATAGCACTGTTTTTGGGTCTCTCCTTTTTTAGCCTTTTCACCATATTTCTTCTCTGTATCTTCCTACTACTGATTCTTTACTCCAGTTATTAAAAACTAAGTTAAGGAACATAATTATCTAGGGAAAGAGAGTCATAGAATATGTCAATATTGAAAATTTACTTAAAAATTCATAGAGTTTGGATTAGTTAGTAATTGTGTAAGATATTTTGTGATCGGGATAGAATTTTTCATTATTCCTATTTTATGCCATCATTAAAAACATCGCAGAATATTCTTTCTTCTTGGATCGTCAAATCATCTTGAGAGTTATTCGTATTGTAGTGGGCTCTGTTTGTATTCCAGAGAATGAAAACTGGTCTGTGGATCTTCCTGACTGATTATTCATGACTCCAGTTTTTGCCTCTATCAGACTTGTCATGTTGAGTAAGTCACCAGCCGAATGCTTATCACCACTGGCTCTCCTCTCAATTATGCTTTTAATTTGGCTCTCATTATTAAAATATGCCTCCTTTAATGCCTGATGCAAGCTCTGTTTTCAACTTTAAGCTGTCTTCTTTGTTTACCTCCTCTGTACTTTTCTGTATTTTTTTATCCTGTGATTCTCTTTATAATAACTCTTAGATACAGGCAACACTCATTTTATCATACATTTGGGGAAACAGATTGAGAAAAATAAATTAACTTTCCCAAGCCCATACAATCAGGTACTTGTAAAAATAAAATTCAATCCTTGTGCCATTTATTATTAGTATCTGTAGATTTCTTAAAAGCCTCAGTTGAGTTGTGCTCAAAGGATAAATATAGAGAAGAATCTTCCAGTAGAGTCTGCTAGGATACAGCCTCACCAGCTTTCTGTTTTTCTATGTAGCATATTTCAATAGACTACATGCTTTCTCACTTTGATTTTATTTTTCCAATCTCTCAAGGCTTTTAAGATACCCCCCAAATTGCTTCTAATTGTAGATTATGCTTGCATTTCCTTAATATTTCTCTAGCAGTATGTATGCAAGTTTCTGGGGAGAAGCCCACAGAGAGTCAAATGATTTGCCTCAGAGTAAGTGCCTCTCTCATCTTCAAGTTGATGTGTATACAGGAAACATCATGCACTGTCTCCATAGTGTTTATTTTAAATGAGAAAACCAAGAACTGGTTTCTCTTTTGCTTTGTTTTGTTTTGATTTTTCTTTTTCTTCTTTTCTTTTCTTTTTTTTCTTTTCTTTTCTAAAAGCCACTAAAACCTTGAGACTGGGGCCACATGCAACCAATTCACTGAAATAGTCCCCAAATGGCTTTTTCTCCTGGAATGCTTGTCTAGATTCTCATTTTATCCTCTAATTTATGCATTTTCCTCTGTGATATATTTGTTGAAATAAAAGAAAAATGTTCTTACATTCTTTAGAAAATCTAGCCAGGTTCTGCCTCATTTATTCCATGAGTTATGTGTAACCAGGACTGTACCCACCTGACAAAACCTGAGAGGACAAGGAAGGAAGGAATTATTTAGGCTCATGGTTTTAAAGAATTGGTTCTTGGTCAGCTGCCTAAATTGCCCTAAGGTATGTGATGGGGCAGAGCCTCATGATAAAAGAAAAATGTAAGGAGAGCTGCTCGCATTAGGAAGTAGAGGCAGAATCAAAGACAGCATAGCTCAAATTATTCAACTACCCAGTCACACCTAATCCAGGCCACATTTCCATACCCACTTTATAATGCTTTCATATTATGAGTTCTTCAAGAGAATAATTACTGGATAGGTTATAGCCCTCAGGATTTAAGCACTCTCGAGTGCCCATCAGGTGCCAGGAGATTATTGTATATTTGAAATCTTTTCCAGGGACCATCTTTTAGTAGAATTATAACACTCTACAGAGATGCTCTAAAGTGAAAAAATAACTGCATTATGTAAGAACCTTCAAAACTGATCTATAGAAATGTTTTTGAAAACATGTAACACTGTACAATACTAAAACAGAAAAGCAAATTTATGTTCTTTCAAAAGATACAGCTTGATTTTTGAGAATATGAGAAATATATCATGACCAAAGTACTAAACAAATATGGTTCAGATATGGATGGCACCTTTCATAATGAACTGGCAGGCCTCAACTGAGTGAAGCTTTTCAGTTTTGATGTACTAGGAGTATAGATACATTATCCAGGTTATAAGCTACATTCCTAAAGACAGCAATATCCTAAAAACTCTTTGGATAAACATAAAACTCTTAGATTAATTATATAATTGGTATTATTACATAGTCTTTTTATTCTTTCATTTAATTTTCCTGTGTTATTTTCATGAAATCTACATATTTTTCTTATTTTTCCTACCATATAGTGCTTAGTACTTTTCTTGGAAAAATCTTTTGTTGTTCCAGTTCCTCTGCACCAAGTACCATACACATCTCACCCATTCCACAAAGTCAAATAAAGTCTTTTCTCAACTCTTAATTATGCTACATAAAATTCATGATTGTTGTGATTAATATAAAAAATGCCAGAGTAATACTGAAATATGAAAACAAACATGGACAACAGTTTTGTAGAGTTGACATATTTAGTGCTGAAAAAGAATATGACTGTTACAATTCTTTCTCCTAAAAGTGATTTCAGATTGAGTGATAAACTTTTCTTTCCTAGGTCAGAATCTTTGTACTTAAGATTACATAGTAGCATTCCAGAGTGATTAACCTAATGTCTTGATGCTGGTTCTCTGAACATATTCCATATTTTATCTCTACTTTGTCTATTAAGTTTAAAATTATTATGGATATCTTCTATTTTATATTTGGAAGGCACTACAGTGAGGAAGATTAAAGGGATGACTGGAAACAAATTCAAGATGTGAAATTACTTTCTCATTTTCCATTTTTTCCTTTGTTAATAAAAGTCATTTTACAGCAATGAAATTTTCAGCAAAGTACTTAATAATTCTGTATTCTAGTTTCAGGACATAACCAGAGATCTTACCATTCAGATCTGCTGGGATTCTGTATGAATTAAATTAGTATATATATATATATATATATGATTATTTTTATTGTCAAGATAATATTGTACAAATGAGTTCCCTTTGACATTTTCATGTTTTGTTGAAAAATACAGATACCTATACACCATGATTGTTGCATAGGTGTTTATGAATATTTACACTATTTTATTTCTTCTTGAATTAAACTAATTAAAAATTATGAAGCTTTAGGGCCTCTCATATTCTGCATTTTCTATTTTCCTGTGACTTTCCCCAGTTTTTGCTACTTTACCTCATGTTTCATACTGAAGTGGATTTCTTTTATGTACATTATTGCATTTGACTTTTTCCTACAACATGTAAAACCTGGGAAAGCAGAGAAATTTCCTAATGGTCCTTCTCTAAATTACAAACATATGTTGGTTGCAACATCGTGTCACCTGGGTGGTTTATTGCTTTCAACATAGCTATTACCATAGTCTACTTAGTCACATCTTTGATTATCATTTTATTAACATTTATGGCATACTTAGGACTTTGAGAAACATATCTAAGGACTTCACATTTACTGAACCATTTACTCTTTCTAAAAGCCATATAAAGCATGTAACATCATTATTCTGTCATAGACATGGAAATTCAGAAATGTCATGGTTCCTCTGAGCCAATTTTGACCTTCTCATTGTCTCAACAAAACCCTTGTGGCTGCATTATTCCCTCAAACATAGTACATTGTTCGTTCTCTAATTTGATCCATATTTGAAAATGGCCAATGAGTGGATGACAAACCTAATGTCCATCATTTTCTTCAGGACAGCTCTGAGGACAGATTTGGGGGACATTAAATGTGTTCAGTGATTGAATCCATGGATTGGTCTGTGGTTTTGGCAGGCATTGAATTAGAGGCAAAAGCACGTACAGCATCCATTGTGGCATGAAAGGAGAGTGAGTTTCTGTGTCAGGATTCACAGAAAACCTCTAGGACAATCAAATGTAAGAGGCCCAACTACAATGAATGACAAAAATGACGGCCTGTGGAACTGCTCTGTGTGGAAAAGGCCAGCTGGGTGGTGTGGGGGAGGAGGCTTGGCACTTCACAGAGACAGATGCTAGAATGGATATTGCAGGTGGTTTTATGTTCCTTCATGGTGGGCTCATTGGCAAATCTTTCCCTTGGCTCTTTTAATCCAAACCGGAGGTGACACTGTCTCTCTGCTGGCAATGACCTTGCTCAACTTGCCAAAGTTTTCCCAGTACACATTAGAAAATATTTTTTTGTTTAATTTTCATCTGATTTTAGTGGATCAATAGTTTTCATTTAAATTATAGTGAACCATTTTATGAATGGGATATCTATCTCTGCTATTTTGATTTTGAACCATCTACGTACCAAGATAATGCTGTCTATTTGAAATCTTAGTCTTCGTTACATATAATATGTGTAACATTTGCAAATATGTATTTGAAAGCAAAATAGGTAGCAATTGCTGAATGGCCCACATGTGTCAGTGTTTCAGAAATTCACATAGATTCTTGATTTTAATTTTCTGTTAATCCTCCAGTTATATGGGGAACTATAGTTACTTCTAGTTTACCAAGAAAAGAAAAAGAAATAGAAAATTATTAACTTACCCAACACCACAAAAATGTAGCCAAGTATGAGTTTCACTAAGTCCTCTCTATCCAGAACCTACACTTTAACCAAGATACCACTTTCTTTAGTATAGTCTTCTTTTGACCAGGTGCTTTATTACACAAATCATTTTCTATAGTCATGAACAGAAAAATGCATAAAAAGCTCTTTTGCCAAGACAGACATATGTGTATGTATGTATATATATGTGTGTGCACATGTGCACATGTGGTCTGTGTTTTCTCTAGTTTCTACTGGCTTGAAAATATGAGATCCGAGTTTTTATTTTAATTAGAAACATGGAGCTCCATGAAAAGGAGTCCTTGGCAGCAGCTGCATATTCTCACTTTGACTTGAAAACATTCATTGATATCTTTTTAGTCTTTGAAAAGAAATCTATTGTCCATTATAGCTGCTGCTGCTCTGAACACTTTTGATAATTGTCCATGCACAAGCCTGTCCTGTGTTTTTCGAGAAATAATAACTGCATACTGTACTTCACAGGTGCGAACATGAAATGATTTGCTGTATCATTTTGCTTGCTTAATTTAGAGCTTTCTGTATTTAATTATGCCTATTGTTCATAGATTGGATATTGAGAATCCAACAAAGACGGTACTTTGAATCAGCTTTGTAATGTCATTGAGTAGGTCTTAAACTGCAGAGTACTTAAATCTTTTCTTCAATTGTGACAGTTTGGATATCCTCAGGGGTTCCAAGCTGTCTTCAATTATGCCAGCTGTCTGAATGTGGAATGTAAAAGTACTATTATAGTGGAAAATTAAATATTATTTATCCCAGTTTTACCTTTTTAATAGTCACTAGCTTCTGCATAGTTACAGTACACACACACACACACACACACACACACACACACACACACACACATATAATGTATAGAAATGCTGTAGATATAGTTTCTTTTAAACCATATACTGTCACTGGGTTGATGAATACCTTGTATGCATGTCTCTGCATGTCTGGTTTTTATTTTCTTAATTATAAAAGTTTAAGACTGCTGTATTTTTTTTGGAAGGTGAGGTAGAATCATGTAAGTTTTATGATTGTGGGAATTTTGCTGTTATTTCTACATTCCCCTTGTTTTGAAGAGTATTGGAAATCTTGTTTCTGAACACATATGTCTCATCACATGATACTACACTGTACTAAAGAATGGACAGCTTTATCTGATATACTGTGATCTCAAAATTCTCACTGCCACAGTATGCTGAAAGTTGTGCCTGATACATTATCCAAAAGCCGCTAAGAATAAAATTTAAAAGGAATTTCTATTTTTTATAACTGTTTTTCTTCAGGCTGTTTTAAGTGTAATTATTTGGGAGTGCTTTTCTATGACACTGGAAAATTAGTGTATCTTGTATCTTCTAAAACCTTTTTGCATTTTTGAATGCTACTACTTTGAGCCCTCTAGTTCCTAGTTTTATGCCAGGCTAGAGATGTGTTGTTTAATAATCTATATACTTAACCACTATTTGTGGACATGCAGTTATTTTTGTTGATTCATTTAACAAACAAAAGCTTCCGTTCCCAGAGAGTGCCCGTCACTGCTTATTTCCTGGTGAAGTACAGGTGACGAAGACCAACTTGACCTCTACCTCAGCCAGAACCATGTGAGGAATGCTGAATGTAGAGGTGTAAGGTGACATTCCGGAACACAATCCTTCTGCCTATTTATTCTTTGTTCCTATTAGCTTTGTTCTTTTCATTGTTGGAATCCTATCTTGTCACAAAAACCAAATGGATACTGCTAGGAAATAGCAATATATTAAAATACCAGGCAAAATGTGATTATAGGGGCTTCTCACTTTCTAATAATGTGGCATGGGTTATACATTAGGAGGGTTAGTGTAAAGCTTCAGCCTCAAACATCAATGCCGACCTGAGGAAATAAACTAAGAGATGAAAAATTCTGGATGAATTTTAATTTGTTCTGTGAGCAGGCTTAGCTGTATAGGGAGTGGTTGGGATTGAGTCAGGTTTGTATATCTGGCCCTTTATTATAGGTAGAGTGTAGAAGAAACAGACCATCTTTAGTATTGTAAAAAAACAAGAATACCATGAAAATGTGAGGAAGCTCATAAAAGTGTTGGAGAAATCGACTCACACACTGTCATCATTTTGTAGTTGAGGAAATTTCAGTTGAAAGATCTCAAATGACATGTTGGAATTACATCGAAAATTCCCGAGCAGTTTCTTGGTGCTGGACGAGTGAAATGAGGTTTTAACCTCCTGGGTTTTAAGATGCTAATCCCAAATATAAACCCAGGGTTTCTAGATTCCTTTGGTTCTTTCCCTCTGAAAATACTTAAAAGGACTTAGGTGATTATTTTACACTACTTATGCTGTGTGTGTGTGGTGTGTGTGTCTCTGTGTGTGTGTGTGTGTGTGTGTTTGTATGTGTTTTCACATGTTTGTATATATGTTGAGGACAGAGGTTAATATCACACAGCCCTCGTCAACTTTCTCTTGGAAGCACAATACTTCCCCTGTAACTGAAGTTCACTGATTCAGCTAAAGTGGCTGACCAGCAAGCTCCAGGTCTTCTTTTGTCTTCCCCTCAGCACAAGGATTACAGGCATATGCCAGCATGCTTGTCATTTTAGGAATGCACTGAGGATCAACCTAACATTCTTTTGCTGGCCTATCAAGCACTTTTCTGAGTCACCTCTTCCCCATCTCCTTTTGGGAGTCCTTTTGGGTGAATCTTACACATCCCTTAATACTCCTGCATTGCATTATAGAGGCGATAATTTTTTTTCTTTTTTTTAATTCGATATATTTTTATTTACATTTCACATGATTTCCCCTTTTCTGGCCCCCCACTCCCCGAAAGTCCCATAAGCCCCCTTCCCTCTCCCTGTTCTCCCACCCATCCCTTCCCACTTCCCTGTTCTGGTTTTGCCCTATACTGCTACACTGAGTCTTTCCAGAACAAGGGGCCACTCCTCCGTTCTTCTTGTGCCTCATTTGATGTGTGGATTATGTTTTGGGTATTCCAGTTTTCTAGGTTAATATTCACTTATTAGTGAGTGCATACCATGATTGATCTTTTGAGACTGGGTCACCTCATTTAGTATGATGTTCTCCAGCTCCATCCATTTGCCTAAGAATTTCATGAATTCATTGTTTCTAATGGCTGAATAGTACTCCATTGTGTAGATATACCACATTTTTTGCATCCACTCTTCTGTTGAGGGATACCTGGATTCTTTCAGCTTCTGGCTATAATAAATAGGGCTGCTATGAACATAGTGGAACATGTATCCTTATTACATGCTGGGGAAGCCTCTGGGTATATGTTCAGGAGTGGTATAGGAGGATCTTCCAGAAGTGAGGTGCCCAGTTTTCTGAGGAACCGCCAGACTGCTTTCCAGAATGGTTGTACCAATTTGCAACCCCACCAGCAGTGGAGGAGTGTTCCTCTTTCTCCACATAGAGGTGACAATTCTAAAGTTAGAGAAAATAATCATGAGCTTTTTGATTTGTATTTTTCCTCATTTGAGCTTTCACATGGTCTCTCCATGGTGTTAGATATGGAAAGGAAAGTTTCATGTGATATGATCTTTTCAGATTTTGGGATGCTTTTCTGTATAAAGTGTATTTTTCAACACAGCTCTATCTAAACTGCTGTTCCTAGACATGGGATTTGAAGAGGGGTGGTTCAACATACTGTGATGATATTATATCTCTAGATAGATTCTTCAAATACACCTGATCAAGATATTTCTATTTCCTGGAATTTTTTTTTTTTTTTTTTACTATTTGATTGTTGCTCATGACTGATCAATAGGGAGCAATCTCAAATGCTGTACCTGAATTTTAAATTACTAAAATCTCATAAATTTTGATTATTCACAATGACATGTTTTGAAAATTTGAGTTATAATAATTTTGAAAATAAGAATAGGTACATTGATTTTGTATCAAACTATCAGGTTCACTATTTCATTCTCATTCACTGAAGAGTCAAAACTATTAGGGGTTATTTAGCATTCCTCAAGAAATTCAATTTGGAAATCTAGGCAGATAATAGAAGCAATCGAAATACAGCATCTTAAACATTGTAAGAAACTTATGAAGTGCATTTTATAGGTTTAATGTGACATAAATGATGTTTGTTGGATTATAGTTTTATTGTGAGATAGCTAAATGGTTCCATCATTCTTGTCAGGGTTTGAATATCAAATGATTGCAGTGTTGAATGCTTAGTTGGTGATACTTTTGCAGGATTTTCATGTGACCTTTAAGAGGTGACATCTACCTAGAGAGCATAGGTGAGTAGGGGTGTGACCATGAAGATTATGCTTAATACGAAGACTCTTCTTTCCTCTGTGCTTACTGTCTACCATGATGTGAGTAACCTCCTCTCCTTTTTACTCTTAATAAAAATGCTGGTGTTTTGCTTCATCATGGGCTCAAAATCTCATTAACAAAGAACTTATTTGTTTTGAATATAAATATCCAATCTAAGCTAGCTGCTTTGGGGTGACTGCCAGTTGATGTGCTTTAGGAAGTTATTAGCTTCTATGTGTTATGATCTAATCAATAGATACATTCCTTGATGGATTCAAAATATGATGTGTTATGGGGAAGTGTTGAATTGCAGATGGTAGTATCTACTTGGTGAAAGTATATCACTGGTGTCATAACCTTGCACTCGATCATGCACTGTCCATTTGCTGTACGCCCTTTCTCTCTTTTCTTTATTTCACTCTCATTATCACAAGATTCTACATCTGCTGCTGACATCAAACTATCATGAGCTTAACCCTCTTTTTTTTTCATTCTTTTTTTTTATTCGATATAATTTATTTACATTTCAAATGATTTCCCCTTTTCTAGCCCCCCCCCCCACTCCCCGAAAGTCCCGCAGAGCTTAACCCTCTTAAACCTTGAGTCCTGTTAAGTTTTGTTTTTTAATTTGTTTGTTTGTTTTTTTTTTACGTCAGGAATTCTGTCTCAGTGACAAGAAAGCATATCATAGATGAGTCTTCTGAAAATTGCAGTCAAAATAAACCTTTCTTCTTTAATAGTTTATTTTAGGTACTTTGGTCACAAAAAATAACAAAAGTAAATAATACAATTCTCAATTTTCATAGTTTTGGATATATCAGGTTTACCATAAAAATAATTAATTAAAATATATAATGCAAAGGGTCTATTGCAGTTTCTAGCATTGTCATATTTCAAGTACATTATTTTGCTGAATTTTCTGTTTAGTAGAAAATTCCTTCATTTTTCTTTCACTTCACAATCCACTACAGTGTATTAGTATTTAATATAATAATAAAGAATAAACAATAAATTATTATTTATATTAATACTTTATATTAAACTGATGGGTCAGTGCTGGCAACTGTAACGGACACCTGAAGTTGAAATGTTACACTTCAAATGTTATCCCCTTTCCTGATTCTCCCCTCCCCTGAAAATCCCATAAGCCATCTCCCCTCCCTCAATCAATCAACCACCTGCTTCCCTGACCTGGTATTCCTCTTCACTAAGGTATCAAGTCTTTCCAAAAACAAGGGCCTATCCCCCCTTTCGTGTCCAACAAGACCATCCTCTGCTGCTAATGAATATGGGGGTATGGGTAACTCCAAGTGTACTCTTTGGTTGATGGTTTTGTCCCTGGGAGCTCTGAGAGTACTTCGTGACTAATATGGTTGTTCCTACTATGGCACTGCAAACCCCTTCAGCTTCTTGGGTTCTTTCTCTATCTCATCCATTGGGGATCCGGTGCTCAGTTCAATGGCTGGCTGAGCGTGTCCCCCTCTATATTTGTCATGTACTAGCAGAGCTTCCCAGGTGACAGCTATATATCCGGCTCCTGTCAGCAAGCACTTGTATGCATCCATAATAGTGTCTGGGTTTTGTAATTGTATATGGGATGGATTCCTAGGTGGGGTACTATCTGGATGCTCTTTCCTTCAGACTCTGCTCCTTACTTTGTCTCTGTATCTACTTCTGTGGGTATTTTGTTCCTTCTTCTAAGAAGGACTAGAGTACCCATGCTTTGTTCTTAGACATTTTTGATCCTTAGACATGTTTGATCCTTAGACATCATTTGATCTGTGAATTCCAAGCTTCTAGGCTAATATCCACTTACCAGTGAGTGCATATGAGTGTTCTTTTGTGATTGGGTTACCTAACTCAGGATGATATTCTCAAGTTCCATCCACTTGTCTAAGAATTTCACGAATTCATTGTTTTTAATGGCTGAATAGTACTACATTGTGTATATATACCACATTTGCTGTATCTATTCCTCCATTGAGAGACATCTGGATTCTTTCCAGCTTCTGGCTATTATAAATAGGGCTGCTATGAACATAGTGGAGCATGTATCCTTATTACATGTGAGAGAATGCCCTGGGTATATGTCCAGGTTTGGTATAGCGGGGTCCTCCAGTAGTATTGTGCCCAGTTTTCTGAGGAACCAGCAGACTGATTTCCAGAGTGATTTTTACTAGCTTGCAATCCCACCAGCAGTGGAGGAGTGTTCCTCTTTCTCCACAACCTCTCCAGAACCTGCTGTCTCCTGAGTTTTTAATCTTAGCTATTCTGACTGGTGCTAGGTGAAATCTCAGGGTTATTTTGATTTGCAATTCCCTGGTGACTAAGGATGTTGAACCTCTTTAGGTGCTTCTCAGCCATTCGCTATTCCTGAGGTGAAAATTCTTTCTGTACCACATTTTTAATAGGCTTATTTGAGTCTCTGGAGTCTAACTTCTTGAGTTCTTTGTATATACTGGATATTAGTCCTCTGTCAGATATAGGGTTGGTAAAGATCTTTTCCCAATTTGGTGGTTGCCATTTTGTCCTTTTGACAGTATCCTTTGCTTTACAAAAACTTAGTAATTTTATGAAGTCCCATTTGTCAATAGTTGATCTTAGGGCGTAGGCTATTGATATTCTGTTCTGGAAAATTTCCCCTGTGCCTATATGTTCAAGGCTCTTCCCTAGGTTTTTTTTTTTTCTATTAGTTGCAGTGTGTCTGGTTTTATGTGTAAGTCCTTGATCCACTTGGACTTGAGCTTAGTACAAGGGGATAAGAATGGATCAATTTGCATTCTTCTGCATGCTAGCCTCCAATTGAGCCAGCACCGTTCCTTGAAGAGGCATTTTTCCACTGGATGAAATAAGCTCCTTTGATCAAGTGACCATAGGTGTGTGGTTTCATTTCTGGGTCTTCAATTCTATTTCACTGCTCTACCTACCTGTCACTGTACCAATACCATGTAATTTTTAGCACTATTGCTCTGTAGTACTGCTTGAGCTCTGGGATACCGATTCCCCCAGTTCTTCTACTGTTGAGAACAGTGTTAGCTATCCTGGGTTTTTTGTTATTCCAGATGAATTTGTGAATTGCTCTTTCTAACTCTATGAAGAATTGAGTTGGGATTTAATGGGGATTGCATTGAATCTGTATATTTCTTTGGCAAGATTACCATTTTTTGAGATCTTCCATTTTTTCTTCAGAGACTTGAAGTTCTTGTCATACAGATTTTTCACTTGTTTGGTTAGAGTCACCCCCAGATATTTTATATTGCTTGTGACTATTTTGAAGGGAGTTGCTTTCCCAATTTCTTTCTTGGCCTTTTTTTTCTTTGAGTATAGGAAGTCTACTGATTTGTTTGAGTTAATTTTATAACCTGCTACTTTGCTAAAGTTGTTTATCAGCTGTAGGAGTTCTCTAGTGGAATTTTTTGGTTCACTTAAGTATACTATCATATCATCTGCAAATAGTGATAACTTGACTTCCACCTTTCCTATTTATGTTCCTTTGACCTCTTTTTGTTTTCTAAATGCTCTAGCTAGAACTTCAAGTACTATATTGAATAGATATGGAGAGAGAGGGTAGCCTTGTATGGTCCCTGATTTTAGTGGGAATGCTTCAAGTTTCTTTCCATTTAGTTTTATGTTCGCTACTGCTTTGCTGTATATTGCTTTTACTATGTTTCCACATGGACCTTGGATTCCCGATCTTTCCAAGACTTTTAGCATGAAGATGCTAAATTTTGTCAACTGCTTTTTCAGCATCTAATGAAATGATCATATGTTTTTTTTTCTTTGAGTTTGTTTATGTAGTAGATTACATTGATGGATTTCCACATATTGAACCATCCCTACATCCCTGGGATGAAGCCTAATTTATCTTGATGAATGATCGTTTTGATGTGTTCTTGGATTTGGTTGGCAAGTACTTTATTGAGTATTTTTTTTATTCGATATAATTTTTTATTTACATTTCAAATGATTTCCCCTTTTCTAGCCCCCCACTCCCCGAAAGTCCCGTAAGCCCCCTTCTCTTCCCGTCCTCCCACCCACCCTTTCCCACTTCCCCGTTCTGGTTTTGCCGAATACTGCTTCACTGAGTCTTTCCAGAACAAGGGGCCACTCCTCCTTTCTTCTTGTACCTCATTTGATGTGTGGATTATGTTTTGGGTATTCCAGTTTTCTAGGTTAATATTTTTGCATCAA
Organism: Apodemus sylvaticus; assembly: GCF_947179515.1. Lineage (NCBI taxonomy): Eukaryota > Metazoa > Chordata > Mammalia > Rodentia > Muridae > Apodemus > Apodemus sylvaticus. The sequence goes on along the minus strand of NC_067490.1, from coordinate 52,631,018 downwards.
CATTCACAAGGGAAATTGGTCTGAAATTCTCTACCTTTGTTAGATCTTTGTGTGGCTTTGGTATTAGCGTAATGGTGGCTTCATAGAACAAGTTGGAAAGTGTTCCTTCTGTTTCTATTTTGTGGAATAGTTTGAAGAGTATTGGTGTTAGATCTTCTTTGAAGATTGATAGAATTCTGCACTAAAACCATCTGGTCCTGTGCTTATTTTTGGTTGGAAGACTTTCAATGACTACTTCTATTTCTCTAGGGGTTATGGGACTGTTTAGATTGTCTATTTGATCCTGATTTAATTTAGGCATTTGGTATCATTCTAGGAAATTGTCCATTTCCTCCAGATTTTCCAATTGTGTTGAGTATAGGCTTTTATAGTAGGATCTGACGATTTTTTTAATTTCCTCAGTTTTTGTTGTTATATCTTCCTTTTCATTTCTGATATTGTTAATTTGGATACTGTCTTTGTGCCCTTTGGTCAGTCTGGCCAAGAGCTTATCTATCTTGTTGATTTTCTCAAGAAACAAGTTCCTAGTTTTGTTGATTCTTTGTATATTTCTTTTTGTTTCTACTTGGTTGATTTCAGCCCTGAGTTTGATGATTTCCTGCCTTCTACTCCTCTTGGGTGTATTAGCTTCTTTCTGTTCCAGAGCTTTCAGGTGTGCTGTTAAGCTGCTAGTGTATGCTCTCTCCAGATTCTTTTTGGAGGCACTCAGAGCTATGAGTTTTCCTCTTCGCACTGCTTTCATTGTGTCCCATAAATTTGGGTATGTTGTGCCTTCATTTTCATTAAATTCTAAAAAGTTTTTGATTGCTTTACTTATTTCTTCCTTGACCAAGGTATCATTGAGTAGAGCATTGTTCAGCTTTCATATGTATGTTGACCTTCTATTAATTTTGTTACTATTCAAGACCACCCTTACTTCAGAGTGATCTGATAGGAGGCATGGGATTAGTTCAATTTTCTTATATCTTTTGTGACCAATTATATGGTCAGTTTTGGAGAAGGTACCATGTGGTGCTGAGAAGAAGGTATATTCTTTTGATTTAGGAAGAAATGCTCTCTCTATATCTCTGTTAAATCCATTTTGTCCAAGACTTCAATTAGCTTCACTGTGTCTGTGTTTAGTTTGTGCTTCCCTAATTGCATTGTGGAGATTGAAGTATTGAAATCACCCACAATTATTGTGTGAGGGGCAATGTGTGCTTTGAGCATTAGTAAAGTTTCTTTTATGAATGAGGGTGCCCTTGCATTTGGAGCATAGATGTTCAGAACTGAGAGTTCTTGATGGATTTTTCCTTTGATGAGTATGAAGTGTCCTTCCACATCTTTTTTGATGAATTTAGGTTGAAAGTCAATCTTATCTGATATTGGGATGGCTACTCCAGATTGTTTCCTGGGACCATTTGCTTGGAAAATTGTTTTTCCAGCCTTTTACTCTGAGGTAGTGTTTGTCTTTGACACTGAGCTGCCTTCCCTGTATAGAACAAAATGCTGTGTCATGTTTAGGTATCCAGTCCATTAGTCTATGTCTTTTTATTGAGGAATTGAGTCCATTGATGTTAAGAGATATTAAGGAATTGTGATTGTTGCGTCCTGACATTTTTGATGCTATTTTTATGTTTGAGTCATTATGTTCTTTTGAATTAGTTGAAAGATTACTCTCTTGCTTTTTCTAGAGTGCAGTTGCCCTCCTTGTATTGGTGTTTTCCATCTATTGTTCTTTGTAGGGCTGGATTTGTAGAAAAATATTGTGTAAATTTGGTTTTATCATGGAATATCTTGGTTTCTCCATCTATGGTGATTAAGAGTTTTGCTGGGTATAGTAGTCTGTGCTGGCATTTGTGTTCTTTTAGAGTCTGTATGAGATCTGCTCAGGAACTTCTGACTTTCATCGTCTCTGGTGAGAACTCTGTTGTAATTTTGATAGGTATTCCTTTATAGGCTACTTGGCCTTTTTTCTTACTGTTTTTAATATTTTCTTTTTGTTTAGCACTTTTGTTGTTTTGATTATTATGTGATGGGAGCTATTTCTATTCTGATCCAGTCTGTTTGGAGTTCTGTAGGCTTCCTGTATGTTTATGGACATCTCTTTTTTTAGGTTAGGGATGTTTTCTTCTATAATTTTTTTGAAGATATTTCCTGGCTCTTTAAGGTTTAAATCTTTACTCTCTTCTATACCTATAATCCTAAAGGTTTGGTCTTCTCATTGTGTCCTGGATTTCCTGGATGTTTTGGGTTACAAGCTTTTTGCATTTTGAATTTTCTTTGACTGTTGAGTATCTTTAGCACCCAAGATACTTTCTTCTATCTCTTGTATTCTGTTGTTGATGTTTGCATATATGACTCTCGTGATTTCTTCCCTAGGTTTTTCATCTCCAAATTTGTCTCCCTTTGTGATTTCTTCGTTGTTTATGTTTTTAGATCCTGGATGGTTTTGCTCAGCTCTTTCACTTGTTCATTTGCATTTTCCTGTAGTTCTTTAAGGGATTTATGCGTTGCCTCTTTCAGGACTTCTCTCTGTTGATCCATGTTCTCCAGAATTTAAGTGATTTTTGTGTTTCCTCTTTATGGGCTTCTATCTGTTGACCCATGTTCTCCTGTATTTTTTTAAGTGATTTTTGTGATTCCTTCTGAAGGACTTTTACTTGTTGACTCAAGTTTTCCTGTATTTCTTTAAGGGAGTTACTAAAGTCCTTCTTGAAATCCTCTAATAGCATTATGAAATGTGATTTTAAATCCAGGTCTTGCTTTTCTGGTGTGTTGAGGTATCCAGGACTTGCTGTTGTTGGAGAACGTGGTTCAGATGGAGCCATGTTGCCTTAGTTTCTGTTTGTGATATTCTTACATTTGTCTTTTGCCATCTGGTTATCTCTGGTGTGTTAGCTGGTGTTTCTTTCTCTGTGTATTCTCTGTGCTTCTGGGAGACCCCTTCTCTCTGTGTACACCAGTATGTAAGTACTTCTGCTACACCCACTCTCTTTAGTTGTATTTGGGTTTGTAGTTTTGTGGCACTGATCAACTCTGTGTGCAGGCTGTGCTGGCTGTTCTCTCCAAGCCACTGGGTGTATAGCTGGCTTCCTGCACCTCCTGGGGATGGTGTACTGTGGCAGGGGATGTTCCCAAGCTGAAGGCAGAATCTGGACAGTCAAATGTACTAGTGAGAATGTTCATCAAACAATAGAAACAAAACAGACAAAAGAGTTATAAAAATTTGAACGTAGTGATAGGTGCACTCCTGAAATAGTAGATCTCAGGAGGCTTATGTAGGAGCCTTATAGCAAGTTTGATGTTAGTTTTAGGCTACAGAGTTGGTTTCAGGCCATCTTTTGCCACAATGTGAGAATGTATAAAAGCCAATGAACAAAGCTAAGAATTTAATTCAGAATTTGATTTTAAAGTCACACAGTTGTGACTACAGAGAGTTTACATTCTGCTATAATTTGCGAACTAGACACAAAAATTGATTTACATAAATTCTGAAAGACTAAGTTTCAAGTTTCTTTCCTTCTACAAGAATTTTTTAAATTTTAGTATAAAGGAAAGCAGGGTTAAAGATAGTTATGTCCTTATTATATTGCAGAAAATGCTTGGTTCCAAGTACATGTCTATGTTTACAGGGGCAATTGTACCTGTAGATAGAAAGGTTGCTCATTCTTATTAAACATACAGACTTAAGTATTGAAAGTTTTCCCAGTCAGAATTTGCTTGACAAAGATTACATTTGAGAGAATTAAAAGGAGCTCTATGGTTCTAGAAGCTGAATGAAATCAACAATTAACTCAGGAAAGAGCAAGAGGTGACTTAAATCTTGCCAGGGAGTCCTGCACATCATGGCTGCTCATGTTTGCTGGTTTATACCACCTTCCAAAGGAACTGTCACTATGAAAAGGCACAGCTTCTTCCACAAGGGAGTGTTTTGGGGGCCTCTTCTTTGTCTATACCTGGGCAGATACTGCTGAATTGAAAGCCCTAAGGACACCCAGTCTATATTTCTGTTTCGTTTCTAGTAACAGAAACTGAGCTGTGTCTGTAGGTAAACTTCAAAAGTATAAAGTGGCAAGGTTCAATAAGAATGCTGTGATGGAAGAAGAAAGCAGAGCAATCACACACACACACACACACAAAGAGTAGATTGCTATGCAGGAACAACAGAGATCCAATGAAAAAGAGAAGAAGCAATTGGTGACTGAGAGATGAATACAGGTTTGCTGTACTTCTGAAATCTGTCCCAGTGGGTAGGTCTTTGGAATTGTCCTTAATTTCCTCTACTCTTTTGCATAAAAAGACTTCTGTTAATACCTTTAGAACTGATTCTCTACCAGTTAAGATGTTTAAAAGTACAAGCTTGTTATTATTGAGATATATTTGGAATCAATTAAGGGATCTCAGAAGTGAGAAGAATAAGTAGACAGGAGATCCCATATTAACCAAGAAGCTATCTGCAAGTGGTACATGCTGACTGTCTTAGTCAGGGTTTCTATTCCTGCACAAACATCATGACCAAGAAGCAATTTGGATAGGAATGGGTTTATTTAGCTTACACCTCCACATTGCTGTTGATCACAAAGGAAGTCAGGACTGGAACTCAAGTAGGTCAGGAAGCAGGAACTAATGCAGAGGCTATGGAGGGATGTTTTTTTACTGGCTTGCTTCCCCTGGCTTACTCAGCCTGCTCTCTTATAGAACCCAAGACTACCAACCCAGGGATCCTACCACCCTCAAGGGGCCCTCCCCACTTGATCACTAATTGAGAAAATTACCCACAGCTGGATCTCATGGAGGCACTTCCCCAACTGAAGCTCCTTTATCTGTAATTACTCCATCCTGTGTCAAGTTGACACGCAAAACCTGCTAGTACAACTGAGTGCTTGTCAACTTGACACACAAGCATATCACAATTAAACCTCAAACCTTACTTTCTTATTCATCCCCAAGATCTAAATAACTTTAAAAGCCCAACAATCTTGCAGTCTTTACATATTAAAAGATCAATCCCTTTAAAATGTCCAATATCTTATCTCTGTCAGGGATGTTCTTCTTTCTTGTCTGTTCTTCTTGAGGCAATGGAGAGGGAAGAGCATTGGTAGAGGGTAAGGCTTGGTCTTACAAGGTCAGGGGATAAGACTCAGTTTTAAGAGATATTTAGGGTTGCTGCATAACAGAGTTTACTTATCTAAGTCTAAGTTACTATGTTATTGTAGCTCACCTGCCTTCTGTGATCCTCTTTAGCCAGAGACTGCAGTTTTTGGCACTTATAGCACCTTTCTCAAACCACAAAGGATTAAGTAAATAGCCTTTGTACTATCTCAGCAGGAACTGTGCAGCTCTAACTTTCAACCTGCTAGTCAGAAGTCACAGGAATAAAAAGGGACACTTAAAAAAAAAGTTTCCTATGAAAGGAAATGTAAATCAAAACAACCCTGAGATTTCACCTCACACTAGTCAGATTAGCTAAGATTAAAAACTCAAGAGACAGCAGGTGTTGTCGAGGATGTGGAAAAAAAAGAACACTCCTTCACTGCTGGTGGAATTGAAAGATGCTACAACCACTCTGGAAATCAGTCTGGCGGTTCCTCAGAAAACTGGGCATGATATTCCCGGGATATACCACTCCTGGGCATATACCCAGAGGATTCCCCGGCATGCAATAAGGACACATGCTCCACTATGTTCATAGCAGACTTATTTATAATAGCCAGAAGGTGGAAAGAACCCAGATGTCCCTCAATGGAGGAATGGATACAGAAAATGTGGTATATTTACACAATGGAATACTACTCAGCAATTAAAAACAATGAATTCATGAAATTCTTAGGCAAATGGGTTGGGACTAGAAAATATCATTCTAAGTGAGGTAACCTAATCACAGAAGAACACACATGGGATGCAGTCACTGATAGGTGGATATTAGCCCAGAAGCTCTGAATACCCCAAACACAGCTCACCTAACAAATCATCCCCAAGAAGAAGGAAGGAGAGGGCTCTGGTCCTGGAAAGGCTTGATGCAGCGTTGTAGGGGATTACAAAGACAGAGAAATGGGAGGCGGGAGATTGGGGAATGGGCAGAGGGAAGAGAGTCTATGGATGTTATCGGGAGGGGGGAACTGGGAAAAGGAAAATCATTTGGAATGTAAGCAAAGAATATAGAAAAGTTATAAATATTTTAAATTGATAATGAAAAAATAAAGAAAGTATCTAATAAAAAATAAAAATAAAATAAAAAATGAAAGATTAAAAAAAGAAAGGTATCTTAAGGGGAAAAGTGGAAAGATCCTAAGTGATTTTTCTAGAAAGGGAAAAATTCTTCTAAAGGAAAATATTCTACTCTCTTCTTCATGTCCTCAGTACTTATACACCTTTCAGAATACATGATCACATGTTGAAAAGTTCAAACTATATCATAAGAAAAACCATATCATCAAAAAAACCATATCATAAATTGAAATAGAAGTTTACAACAGAGAATGTTTACATGCATATTGATTAAGAGTAATTATCTAGCTAAACATCCATCACCTGTCTCAGCTCCACAAGTTCACTGAAGGTTTAAAAAAACATAAGTTATTAGTGAGGTTTTGAATAGATAAGTCCAGTCAATATTTTATCTTTTGTGCTAGCACCTATAATAAATCATTAGTTCCCTTTTTATGACTTTTGATTAATGGTATTACAACTTCTTGGAATGTGCTCTGAGTAGGAGAAATTCTGGTTACTCTCTAAAAGCAATTAACTGGTGACATTTGGGAGACTGGCAGAGTTCTTATTGTAATTTTGACTATCAGTAAAGGACCTAATAGCAGTCCCACTATAAAAGATATTAATCATCACAGATATAATTTTAGGAATTCTTATAGGATCCTCATTAAGACTTAAGTCATCTACTTGTCTATATAGCATCACTACAAGACAGTATATTTCCGTGGATCTGTAGATATCTGCTCCAAAGGGATGTGCTATTACTTAGTGATTATTATTTATGTTTACTAATAACAGGAAAAGCATATTAAGAGCAGGAATCTTTATTAAAATGAATCCACTGTAGCCTCACTTAATAATGGCAAACCTGTCACTGATTACATAATAATCTGAAACTGACCATTTTAGGACAATTACCTGCTAGTTATTAATTTGTCCCATTATGGCTCTTCACAGACATGCATGATATTTACTCATTGATAAGTTAATATTATCCCCAAAGCTCACAATACCCATGATACAACTCAGACCATACAAAGCTTAACAAGAAGGAAGGGCAAAGTGTGGATGCTTCAATTCCACTTAGAAGGGGGAACAAAATAATCACTGGAGGCAGAGGGAAGGAGGCGTTGCATGTGAGAGAGGAGGGGGAAGAGAAAAGGAAGATCAGGATCAAGTATGGGGCGGGGGAGACAGGAGAAAAGTCCAAAGAACCCAGAGAATGAATAGAAAAATGTAACAATGGGCGTGGGGGACAGGGAAGCACTAGATTGTCCCAGACTCCAGGGATGTTTCTTGTATCCTAGGACCATTTGTCATTAACCAAAATACCCAACAGCAGGGAGACAGAACGTGAACAGACCACCTACAGTAGATAGACATGGGCCCCAGTTGAGGGATAGGGCCATCCCAACATCTCAAAATTTTTAACCCAGAATTGTTCCTGTCTAAAGAAAATGCAAGGACAGAAAATGGAGTAGAGACTAAAGGAAAAGCCACCCAAAGACCATCCCACCTTGTGATCCATCTTATCCACAGATACCAAACCCAGATACTTTTGCTGATGCCAAGATATGCTAGCAGACAGGAGCATGGTATGGTTGTTCTCTGAGAGGTCCTGTCAGCACCTGACTAATACAGATGAAGATACTCACAGCCAGCCATTGGACTCAGTCTATGGACCCAAATGGAGGGGAAGGACTGAAGGAGCAGAAGGGGATTTCAACCTCATCGGAAGAACAACAGTATCAACTAATCAGACCCCTCAGAGCTCCCAGGGACTAAGCCACCAACTAAAGAGTATTCATGGGCCAGTCCATGTCTCCTGTCACATATGTAGCCGAGGACTTTCTTATCTGGCATCAGTGGGGTAGTGCTTGGTCCTGTGCAGGATTGATGTCCCAGTGAAGGGGGATGTTAGCTAGAGGGGTAAGGCAGGAGGTGAGGTGGCTGGGTTGGGGAGTACCCTTTTGGAGACAAAGTGGATGGAGTATGGGGTCGGGGGCTTTGTGGAGCAGAGACCAGGAAGGGCAACAACATTTGAAATGTTAATAAAATGATTTAAAAAGAAAAATAAAAACAAAATTAAATTTAATATATATGAAAAAAATAAAAGAATCTAGGTTCATTAAATTCCACAATAATATTTAGAACAAATCAAATTCAATTGCTCTTACTGTTCTTTCTACACACACCTAGGTCTTCTTGTGCCTTTTCTCAGTGTCCTTCTAGGGTTATCTCCCAAACTCAACCATTGTCAGGGAACTCTTCAGGGCTTTGAAATTCTCTCCTTGAGATAGGATGTTCTGCATCTCTTTTGCAACATAGTCTTTCAACAGGGGAAAAAAGGGAGGTTATAAATTATTTATTCTTCCTGTTATACTCTCCGGAATATTGCCCCCCCTCAAAGCCTAGAAGCAAAAATCATTCCTTATATACATATGTGTTGAGGAAGTAATTAAACCAGTACATGGAAAGGATGATTTTGTTGGTAACTGTACTACTGTTTAAACTCCACTCCCCAAGAGAGATCTTCCAGCAGCGCTTTCACTTTTGAGCTCAGAGAAGTAAGGACACAGACTTACAGGCCCACAGGAGGAACAAACTCCAGCCAGACAAGAATACCAACTAGCACCAGATGGCAAAATACAAGCACAAGAACCCTACCAACAGAAACCAAGGCCACATGGCAACATCAGAACCTAGTTCTCCTACCACCGCAAGTCCCAGATACACCAAGGAAAAGCAAGAGTTGGATTTAAAATCATATCTTACAATGCTGACAGAGGGCTTCAAGAAAGACTTAAATAACTCCCTTAAAGAAATACAGGAGAACATCAGTCAACAGGTAAAAGCCCTTAAAGAGGAAATGCAAAAATTCTTTAAAGAAATACGAGAGATTATGGGTCAACAGGCAGAAGCCCTTAAAGAAGAAACACAAAAATCCCTTTAAGAATTACAGGAAAACACAAACAATCAAGTGAAGAGACCGAACAAAACTATGTAGGATCTAAAAGTGGAAGTAGAAACAATAAAGAAATCACAAAGTGAGACATCTTTGGATATAGAGAACCTTGGAAAGAATTCAGGAGTCATAGATGCAAACATCAACAACAGAATACAAGAGAGAAGAAAGAACCTCAGGTGCTCAAGATACCATAGAAAACATTGGCTCAAAAGTCAAAGAAAATGCAAAATGCATAAATCTGGTAACTCAAAACATCCAAGAAACTCCAGGACACAATGAGAAGACCAAACCTAAGGATTATAGGTATAGACGAGAGCGAGGATTTACATCTTAAAGGCCCAGGAAATATCTTCAACAAAATTGGAGAAGAAAACTTTCCTAACCTAGGGAAAGAGATGCCCATGAACATACAAGAAGCCTTCCGAACTCCAAATAGACTGGACCAGAACAGAAAATCCTCTTGGCACATAACAATTAAAACACCAAATTCACCAAAGAAAGAAAGAATAGTAAAAGCAGTAAGGGAAAAGGGGCAAGTAACTTATAAATGCAGACCTAACAGAATCACACCAGACTTCTCACTAGAGATGATGAAAATCAGAAGATCCTCGGCAGACCTCATACAGATCCTAAGAGAACACAAATTCTAGCCCAGGCTACTATACCCAACAAAACTCTCAATCATCATAGATGGAGAAACGAAGATATTCCATGATAAAACCAAATTTGCACCTATCTGTCCACAAATCCAGCCCTACACAGGATAACTGATGGAAAATCCCAACACAAGGAGGGAAACTACACCATAGAACAAGCAAGAAAACAATATTCCAACAAACCCAAAAGAAGATACCCACACAAACATAAAAATAACATCAAAAATAATAGGAAGGAACAATCATTATTCCCTAATATCTCTTAACAATGTTCTCAACTCCCCAATAAAAAGACATAGACTAACAAAGTATTTCTCATGTAAATCTTCAGTTTTATCAGAAAATGTGTGTAATTTCCCTTTTCATTAATTTAGTAATTTCTTTTATGTTTGCCATTTTTTCTGCATTATTTTTCATGATAATCTTCAATTTTAATATGTCTTTCTGTATATTTCCTCTATAATATCATAAATCTTTCCAGTGTACATGTTTGATTTTATCACAAATGTTGCTAATTACACCTTCAATTAATTTAGAGTTTTTACATCAACCATTTTTATGTAAAATTTTTGATGAAATAGTCAATTTTAACGTGTTTGTCCATTTATTTCTTGAATATTACCAGAAATATTTTTCATGTAAACCTTCAATGTTACCGAAAATATTTATAATTCCACCTTCAATCAACTAAGAATTGTCTTTATGCGTATCATTTTATCTATATAAGTTTCATGATAACCTTTAATTTTAACATGTTTTTCTATATATTTCTACAATTTTATCAGCAATATTTTCCATGTAAATCTTCAAGTTTATCAGAAAATATTTATATTTCCACTTTTAATCAACTTAGTAATACTTTTATGCCTACTATTATTATGTCTATATAACATTTTCCATGATAATCTTCAATTCTAACATATTTTTCTACATTTTCTACAATGTTGCCAGAAATATTTTCCACATAAATTTTCAATTCTATCATAAAATATTTATATCACATATTTCAATTAATTTAACAATGTTTTACATGTCTACCACTTTACTCCTTAATTTTCCATGAAAATTGTCAATTTAACGTGTTTATCTGAAATATTTTCCATGCAAATCTTTAATTTTATCATAAAGTGTTTTTACTTCCCTCTACTTCCCTTTTCAATAAATAAAAAAAATAAAAACATAACAAAACAAAAAAACCCACTACTTCCCATATATCTGCCATGGTTGCACTTAACTATTCAGAGGTTGAATAAGTAGTATTTAAATGCTATGGGATAGCTAAATGATAGCTCATTTCTATATCTTATGGCATGGTAGATAATCCACATAAAACTGAATTATGACTAAATTTTATTCAGATGTGATTTTCTGGCTTACTTTTAGTATTTCTAGTTGAAATTAGTAATGGTAGACATTTCAACAAAGCTGACAAGGAGTTTGTTGTTCAGACCCCTTTCTCCAGGTGTGCCTAAGGTTTTCGGTTTCCCTCCACAACAAGTCTTAATATTATGATTTTAATGCTTTAGTCTCAGTTATGTAACCGTTTTCCTGCTAAGCTGGTAACTGGAAACAATAGTTCTATTAGACCTTTACGTACAGGAGGGTTTCCCAGAGTGCTTCAGCTTGCAGCACCCCACTCCATCTGTTATCCTGTAGCAGGTGAGTAGAGATGTCTATGTGCATTCAATTTTCAGAAAACACCTGGCTCAGTGCTCTTGACTCTTCAATGTCAAGTTTGACATATTTGCATATGAGATAGAAGATATTTTAGAATAATTCCTCCATCCAGAGGGATATGCACCTCAAGGTCAGCTGAGACAAACGATAGATAGATATAATGTACTCATTTAAAATATTATGTAATAGTCCTTCTACTGGGAACATTCTTCCTCTTACAAAGACCAGGAAATGTTGTTTGTTTATTTTGACGACAAAGATGGAATACAGTGCCATTCACATTCCAAGCAATGCATCTACATTTGAACTACAGCCTTCAGCCTCAGAAATATCATTTAAAATTCATTCACTAATATGAAGAAATGTAAAACATATTTACATATGAATTGTTTCATTAAGTTATACTGTTTCAATTGCATTTTTATGATTCAGTAATCTCTTAGGTAAAACCAAGTGCTATTTATTCGCTTATTTTGACTTCTTTTTTAGTAAAAATTTTTATCAGGTTTTATTGAAGCACATCTGAATACGAAAATTGGTAATAAAAAGAATTTCAAACAAAAATATCCCTTGGGTAGGGTAAAATCTAACTAACTCCTGAAACACTGTGTATTCATATGACAAAGAAAATCAAAATAAATTAATGAATAATGAAGGTGAAGGGGAACAATTGGATCCAGTTTATGGATGAAGCATTTCACACTGGATTTCAGTAACTGATTGCAATCGTCCACATTAGCATTTCATCAATAAACATTTGAGTGAAGATATTACTTTTTAATGATATGTATATTACACTTGCATCTCCAAGTTTTAAATATCAACACATCTTTATAAACACAGATTATAAAGACATGATACTTTTGGAAACAATCAAAAGTAATATCAAAATAAAACATTTTTCTGTAGTGTTTTAATATAGCTATACTCACCTATTTTGCCAAGAAATACCATGCGGATATGTAACATATTAGTAATGTTTTTAAAAATATTTCAAAAATTAGCAAGTACTTCTTAATATTGCAATTGATTTTTAAAATTCTTATCCAACCATTGGAAAAACCTGTAAACATAAAATTGTGAGTTGTAGAGGTCATCATTGAAATGAATAGCCATTTCCTAAAATCTCACATTGTACTGCCTGTTGTATTGATTTTTTTTTTATACAGCAGTCTGTTTAGATTCACAAAAACTCTTGTGCTATTGATGTGGGTTTTTTTTTTTTTTCCATTTCACAAAAGCAATAGCAGTTTTAGATGTCGAAATTACATTTCCAAGATCACTTAGGTAATAAGTGGTAGATTGAGTATTCAAACATCCACCTAGGCTCTTAAACACCTTACTGTATTTTAGTAATACAGTACTAAAATATTGATTGTGATATTTTGAGAAAGAAAAATGATATGATTAACTTGAGGCATTTTATATTGGGTTTAAGTAAGAAAAAATATTTATGCCACTCTAAGTTGTAAACTGTGTAAAATATCTGAATTATTTTTAGTTTTATATGTGTTTAAGATTTAAACTATAGTGTTGTCTGTCCTTAAGTATTTTAATCAAGAAAGGTACCTTTAAGTGTTTAAAAAGTTTTCTTTGTTACTGCATTCTAGTATTTTAAAACAAATTAAGATTTGATTGTAATGCTATCAGCTTAGACTTAATAAAAGTTAATTTTTAAAATTCTAAAGTTGTAAAATCACATTCATAGTATAACACACCATTAATTATTGTTTTCTGGATCATTGCTGACCTGAATATTTTGACTTATTTTTAGACCATTTAGTGATGTGAAAATAGCAAAATCCTTAGTGTGAGACAGATTAAGTTTATCTATTATACAATTAAAATGTCTCTTTCCTTGTGGTTGGAAACAGCTTAAATAAGTTCTGTAGTAATTTTACCAGTTCCTGACTTATATAACTCCTTATTAATTCTGGAATTTTACAATTAATTTCTGTTATGTGAAATGAAAATGTTAATATTTATAACTTTGCTACTTAGCTCCAGAACTTTTATATGATTCCTTTTTTTCAGTTTAGTTTTATGAAAGCTTTGGTTTTCTAATTTTCTCATAATATATTTTTATTTATTATTCATTCCAACTTTTTATGTTCTTTTACTAAATTCATATGATCATTCAACAAAATAATCACAACTTAGTTACAGAAGGCACTCAGTCAATATAGAAGTATCTTCTATTATCCATTTAAACAAAATTTTCTGTATTAACATCTCTTTTCCTTTTAGTCTAAGATAAAATTCCCCTCTCCCTTTTGGTTATATTTATCATTCTTCTTTAACTTTCTGTGCCACACAATTACATCTACTATTTCATATCTTAAATATTTTCTTTCAGCTGATAAATTTTCCAACACATACTTCACCTTTCATTCTTTACTTCATGCTTTGGTTGTGTTCTCTTAAAGTAACTATCTGTGCCACAATAAAATTGTTCTTGCAAAGGTAGACACTTCATTCTTTTTTGGGGGGTGGGTAATTGGATATTTTCTTTATTTACATTTCAAATGCTTTCCCTGTTCCAGGTCTTCTCTTCAGCAACCCCTATCACATCCTCCCTTCCTCTTGCCTCTATGAGGGTGCTCCACCACCCACCTACTCCAGCCCTTCTGCACTGGCATTCCCCTACACTGGGGCATCAAACACACTCAGGCTAGAGGGCCTCTCCTCGCATTGATGTCCACCAAGGCCATCCTCTGCCACCTATGTGGCCAGCACCTTGGGTCACTCCATATGTATTATTTAGTTGATAGTCTAGTCCCTGGGAACTCCGGGTATCTGGCTTGTTGAAATTGTTGCTCTTCCCATAAGGCTGAAAACCCTCCCAATGCCTCCATTGGGAATCCCAGAGGTCAATCCAATGTTTGGCTATGAGCTTTTGCTTCTGTATTTGTCAGGCTCTGGCAGAGTCTCTCAGGAGACAACCATGTCAGGCTTCGTTTAACAAGCACTTTCCAGCAATCACAATAATGTTTGTATTTGGTGGCTGTACATGGGATGGATCCCCAGGTGGGGTGGACTCTGGATGGCCTTTCCTTCTGCTCCACACTTTGTCTCCATATTTCCTTTTGTGAGTATTTGGTTCACCCTTCTAAAAAACAATGAAGCATGAACATTTTGCTCTTCCTTCTTAGGCTCCATATGGTCTGTGAATTGAATCTTGGGCTAATATCCACTTACCCATGAGTCCATACCATGTTTGTTCCTTTGTGGCAGTATCACCTCACTCAGGATAATATTCTCAAGTTCCCTCCATTTGCCTGCAAATTTCCTAAAATCTTTGATTTTAGTAGTTAAGTAGTATTCCATTGTGTAAATGTACTACATTTTCTGTAGGTTATGGGATTATTTAGATGGTTTATCTCATCTTGATTTAACTTTGGTATTTGGTATCTATATAGAAAATTGTCCATTTCACTCAGACTTTCCAGTTGTGATGAATATAAGCTTTTGTAGTAGGATCTGATTTTTTTTTTTTAATATTCTCAGTTTCTGTTGTTTTATCTCCCTTTTCATTTCTGATTTTGCTACTAATTTGGATACTGTTTCTGTGGCCTCCGATTATTCCGGCTAAGGGTTTATCTGTCTTATCCCTCCTGCGAGCTTCTTTGTCAGTACTCCTGGGAGACCAGTTCTCTCCTGGAGAAATTTGGGTATGTTGAACTGTGGCATGGTGTCAGTTTCGGGGTACATATGGAAACTGGAAGGATTCTGTCCCTGGTTGTTCCTAGGTTCCTGTGTACTGATAGCTCTGGTAAGGTCCCTCTTGGGTCAAGAATTTGAAGAGACGTGGTGGTCTTACCTGTGCTCACAGGTGTGTCAGCACTCCTGGGAGACCAGCTCTCTCCTGATAGTATTTGTATATGTAGCACTGTGGTGCAGGATCAGCTCTACTTGCAGATGCAAACCTAAATGCTCCTGTTCCAGGATGCTCCTTGGCTCCTGTGTCCTGAGGGATCTGGGAGGGACCCTCTGAGCAGCAATGGTGGTTTTACCTGCACTCACAGGCTTGTCTCACTCCTGGGAGGCTAGCTCTCTCCAGGCACTATTTGGGTTTAGAATCAGGTGACACAGGATCAGCTCTAGGGCAGATGGATACCAGGAGTCATCACTTCAGTCTAAATAGCCCAAACTAGTTTCATATCCTTTGTGGTCACAACCCAGCATAAGGAACACATTGTGGTATAGAGAGTGAAAGCAATTGCACACAAGAAATGGTATTTGTGAGAATTCATGGAATTTGCCATAATTATGACAGAATAAACTGTGCCAGAGGACAGCGAATTGAAAACAAGTGCATCATGGTTTCAAAATAGTCAGTGTGGTTTAGCTTTGTAGCACCTAGGGTTTAGGGTATGTATAATGGTAGAACGTTGGAAAGAGTTCAGGAGATGGATTGTGCATTTTTAAAACTTTTCTCTATTGCCTCTGTGCTTTCTTGTTTCTGTTGTCATTTCCAATGCCAATTCCCATTGTTCTTAAATCTGTCTTCGGAATGAAGTCTTTTCTCAGATGACATCATTCTGTGGTTTGTCCTCTGTCACATTGTATTCATGTCCTCAGTGAATGTTCTACATAGTGCAGTTTACAGATCTTTTTAACATTTTGTGCCTGACCTCTTAGTGTCAAATGTGTGTTTTCATATCAACTCAAATTATAATATATTAAAATTTAACAGTTTTTAGTTTGGAATACTTTATGTTATTCAGTGATTGTCATCATCTTAAGAGCTTTCAAGAGAAGGTTTGTGCTAATTGTCAATGTATAACAATCTAAAATCACACTGACAGTGGCTCGCTGAGGTTGTGTGTGAGACACTAACTTGATTATATTAAATGAAGTTTGAAGACATGCCCTTGTATGTGGCACCATTCCATAGGAAAACTACTCTGTGCTATGTAAGACTGGAGAAAATGATCAAACAATAGCACACATCCATTCATTCTTCTCTTCTTCTGAGTGGGTATGTGATGTGATAACAGGTTTGGGTTTTAAATGCCATGGTGAACTGTAACTTGTAACTAGAAAACCAGAGCCATGAGGCCAAAATTGCTGAGTTCTGTTGCTTGCTGGGACTGGAACATGGTCCCCTTGTTCTATTACATTATCACCAGATTTCTGTTTTCCAACTCCTTCACTCTCTAAGCTTGGCTGTTCTGGTACTTGCTACATTGACTGACATTGAACTCAGAGATCTGCATGCCTGTCTCTTAATCACTGGGATTAAATATGTGGTCCACCAAACCTGAAGTTAAGGTTTTTCTTTGTCTAGAATTTGATCTGTTCTAGGCTGGCTTTGAACTCAGATATGCTTGTCTTTGCTTCCTGAGATTAAATGCTTATACTATAATGCCTGTACCTACATTTAGCTGGGTGGGATCTTGCCCCCAGATCACTACTCCCTTAATTCAATTTAATATCCTTGAATACAGGATTCAGCTCTATTCCACTTCCTGGTGCCCCTTTAATGATTGAACTATATATTTTATATTTTCCCTTTCTCATCTTGCTATGCTCATTTAAAATGCTCTTCATGGGAGACTTAACCAGAGAACAAAGTCTATGATGGGCATTTATGAGACCTCCTTTGTCAGTTTAATTAATCTGAGCCTCTTCACCTAGCCTCAGGGAGACTTTTCAGACAAAGGCAAGAAGAAGTAGCCACATTCTTCACCAAAATAGTACAAAAACAGTCTCTAGGCCACATATTGAAATTCTCTCCTGAAACATCTTGGGCCAGGTCTTCATAATTCAAATCACTCTCAGTAACAAGCACTTCCATATTCTTACTATGAGAGCTCACAAGCCTTAAGCTTATACAGAGGGAGATTAACTTTAATATAAATAAATAAATAAACAAACAAAAATTTTCAATGTCATAGCTAGAGTATTGAATATTTAATGGTAGCTTCATGTATGTTACATGATTTCAAAATGTTAAATTTCTTTTAGAATGGACCTTTTTTTTTTTATTATTTCCACTTCTTTTTATTTTGGGGAGAAGTTGTGCTTTTCTAGACAGCATTTGTCCATGTAGCCCTGACTGTCCTGTAATGTTAAATTTGAAGATTATCCTGGAAAATTATACAGATAAAACAGTAGACATAAAAATATATCTATATTAATTAATAATGGAAGTAGCAACACTTTTTGATATTATTGAAATTTTACATGGAAAATATTTCCGATAAAATTGAAGAAATACATAGAAAAACATGATAAAATTGAAGATTTTCATGGAAGCTAATACTGAAAAATTGGTTTACATAAAAACCTTTATAATTAATTGAAAGAGGAATTATAAAGTTTCTGATAATATTGAAGATTTATATAGACAATGTTTCTGATAAAATTGAAGAAATATATGGAACGATGTGTTATATTGAAATTTTCAGAGAAATATACAGTTAAATTGGTTGACATAAAAACATTACTAAATTAATGAAAGAGGAATGATTAACATTTTCTGATAAAACTGAAGATATTCCTGGAATATATTTCTGATAAAACTGAAGAAATTCACAGAAAAAGTGTTATGATGAATATTTTCAGAGAATATAGTACAGTTAAATTGATTGATATAAAATTTTCTAAAATAATTGAAAAAAGATATATAAGCATTTTCTGATAAAACTGAAGGTTTACATGGAAAATAGTTCTGATATAATTGAAGAATTGAGCACTAGCAACAAAATAAAATACAATTTCATCAAATTCCGATCTGATGAGCTATTGAGTTTGCTGAGTTTTCTCTTCTTTTTATTTTAAATTATTTTATTAGATATTTGCTTTATTTACATTTCAAATGGTATCACCTTTCTGTGTTACCCCTCTGAAAGTACCCTATACCATTTCCTCCTTTCCCTCCTCACTCCCCTCCCCAATTTCCTGACTTGCATTCCCCTATTTTGAAGGACTTGAGCCTTCAAAGCATCCAGGATATCATTGATGTCTGAAATGGTCATCTTCTGCTACATATGTAGCTGGAGCCATGGGTCCCCTTCATGTGTACTCTTGATTGTGGTTTAGTCCCTGGGAGGTCTGGGGGTACTGGTTGGTACATATTATTGTTCCTTCTGCTGGGATGCAAACCTCTTCAGCTCCTTGTGTCCTTTCTCTGGTTGCTCCACTCAGGATCCTATGTTCATTCTATTGGTTGAATATGAGCCATGGGTAGTTTGTGGAATAGTTTGAGGAGTATTGGTGTTAACTCTTCTTTAAAGGTCTGGTAGAACTCTGCATTGAACCCATCTGGTCCTGGGCTTGTTATGGGATTGTTTAGATCATTTATCTAATTCTGATTAACTTTGATACCTGGTATCTGTCTAGAAAATTGTGCATCTCATCTAGATTTTCTACTTTTATTGAGTATAGGCTTTTATAGTCAGATTTGATGATTTATTGGATTTCCTCAGTATCTCTTGTTATGTCTCTCTTTTCATTTCTGATATTGCTGATTTTGATACTGGTTTTTTTGTTTGTTTGTTTTGTTTTTGTTTTGGTTTCCCCCCCCCTCTGGTTAGTTTGATTAAGGGTTTCTCTCTCTTGTTTGAGGAATAAACAAGAGATTTTTTTTATTCCTCAAAGAACCAGCTCCTGGTTTGGTTGATTCTCTGTATATTTCTTTTTGTTTCTACTTGGTTGATTTCAGCCCTGAATTTTATTATTTCCTGCTGTCTACTCCTCTTGGGTGTATTTGCTTCTTCTTGTTTTAGAGCCTTCATCTGTGCTGTTAAACTGTTAGTGTATACTCTTTCCAGTTTCTTTTTGGAGGCACTCAGAGCTAAAGGTTTTCCTCTTAGCACTGGTTTCATTGTGTTCCATAAATTTGGGTATGTTGTGCCTTTGTTTTCATTAAATTCTAAAAAGTCTTTGATTTTGTTCTTTATTTCTTCCTTGACCAAGTTATTGTCGAGTAGAATGTTGTTCAGTTTTCATGTGTATGTGGGCTTTCTGTTGTTTTGTTGTTCTTGAAGACCAGTCTTAGTCCAGGTGCATGGAATGAATCATTTCAATCTTCTTATATCTGCTGAGGTCTATTTTCTGACCAAGTCAATTTTGGAGAAGGTACTGTGAGGTACTGAGAAGAAGGTATATTCTTTTGCTTTAGGATAAAATGTTCTATAGATATCTGTTAAATCCATTTGGTTCATAACTTTTGTTAGTTTCACTGTTCCTCTGTTTATTTTGTGTTTCCCTGATCTGTCCACTGATGAGAGTGGGTGTTGATGACACCCACTATTATTTTGGGTAATGCAATGTGTGCTTTGAGCTTTAGTATAGTTTCTTTTATGAATGTATATGCCCTTGTATTTGGAGCATATATTTTCAGAATTGAGAGTTCATCTTGTTAAATTTCTCCTTTGATGAGTATGAAGTGTCCTTGCTTATCTTTTTTGATTATTTCAGGTTGAAAGTCAATATTATTCGATATTAGAATTGTCAAACTAGCCTGTTTTTTTGGAACCATTTCCTTGGAAAATTATTTTCTAGCCTTTTACTCTGAGTTAGTGTCTGTCTTTGTGCCTAAGGTAGGTTTACTGTATGCAGAAAAATGTTGGGTCCTGCTTATGAATATAGTCTGTTAGTCTATGTCTTTTTATTGGAGAATTGAGTCCATTGATATTAAGAGATATTAAGGAGAAGTTATTGTTGCTTCCTGTTATTTTGTTATTAGAGGTGGAGTTATGTTTCTGTGACTCTCTTCTTTTTGGTTTGTTAAAAGATTAATTATTTGCTTTTTCTAGTATGTAGTTTCCCTCCTTTTGTTCTTGTGTTGTATTCATAATCCTTTGAAGGGCTGGATTTGTGGAAAGATACCATGTAAATTTGTTTTTGTCGTGGAATATCTTGGTTTCTCCATCCATGGTTATTGAGAGATTTTCTGAGTGTAGCAGCCTGAGTTGGTATTTGTGTTCCCTTAGGGTCTGTTTGACATCTGTCCAGGATCTTCTAGCTTTCATAGTCTCTGGTGAGAAGTCTGATATAATTCTGATAGGCCTACCTATATATGTTACTTGACTTTTTTTCCCTTACTGCTTTTAATATTCTTTCTTTGTTTAGTACATTTGGTGTTTTAATTATTATGTGTTGGGAAGAATTTCTGTTTTGGTCAAATCTATTTGGAGTTCTTTTGGCTTCTTGTATGTTCATGGGCATCTCTTTCTTTAGGTTAGGAAAATTTTCTTCTATAATTTTGTTGAAGACATTTACTGGCCCTTTAAGTTGGAAATCTTCACTCTCTTCTATACCTATAATCCTTGGGTTTGGTCTTCTCTTCTCATTTTGTCCTGGATTTCTTGGATGCTTTGGGTCAGGAGCACTTTGCATTTTCCATTTTCTTTGACTGTAGTGTTAATGCTTTCTATGATATCTTCTGCATCTGAGATTCTCTCTTCTATCTATTCTATTTTTGATGCTTGCATCTATGACTCTTGACGTCTTTTCTAGGTTTTCTATGTCCAGAGTTTTTCCCTTTGTGATTTCTTTATTGTTTCTACCTCTATTTTTAGATCCTGGATAATTTTGTTCAATTCATTCACCTGTTTGTGCTTTTCTGTAATTGTTTAAGGGCTTCTACCTGTTTGCCTGTGTTCTCCTGTATTTCTATAAGGGAGTTATTTATGTCCTTCTTGAAGCCCTCTATCAGCATCATGAGCTGTGATTTTAAATACAAATCTTGCTTTTCCAGTGTGTTGGAGTATCCAGGACTTGCTTGTTGTGGGAGAATTGGGTTTGGATGGTGCCATGTTGCTTTGATTTCTGTTGTTAATGTTCCTAAGTTTGCCTTTTCCCATCTGGTTATCTCTGGTGTTAGTTGGTACTGCCAACTCTGGCTGATGCTTATCCTTCCTGTTGGCCTACAAGCCTGTCTCAGCACCCCTGGGTGACCAGCTCTCCCCTGGCACAGAGGGCTGTGTCACTGCCCATCTCTTGGGTGCAGGTAGGGCACTGGAGGAACCTGTCCCAGCTATTCTAGCGCTCTAGTGTTCCCTGTGCTCCTGCCTGTACCTGCCCACTCAGTCACAGAAGAAAAGATGCCTAGATTTGACTTTTAAACATTAATAAATAAAGAGAAACATTCAAGGCACTAATATATGAGAATAGCATTTTATTTTATCCTATTTCATTTATTTTATTTTATTGCGATGTTTCTTCAGCAAAATAGTGGTAGTAGGCTTTTTTTCCCCTAGAGCCCATGACCAGTTTATTCTTAGGATCTTGGCCACTTTGGAACTATCAGGTATAGATTCCACCTCATGGAGTAGGCCTTAAATCTAATTGTGTCTGTGGAATCAGAAACAAAAATATTTCAGTACATAAAATGTTTTTGTGACATGTATAGTCATATTCTATAACTATATAATGTGTTTTTTATTTTTTAAATTTAGCATGCTAATCACCTTTTACTTAAAAAATGAATGATGGGGGTCCTCATATAACACACATACAGTAGAGGACTGCATGTCTGTGTTCATTCAGAGATGATGTACCTAACCCTCCAGAGACTGGAGGCCCCAGGGAATTTAGAAGTTGGGGGTAGGGTGTAGGGCTGGGGATGGGGACATCCACATGGAGACAGGGGGGTTTGGAGGAGGTATAGGATGGGGAACAGTCAGAGGATGGATGGGGGAGTGGAGGTAATAAAATATGGAGTGTAAAAAGTGAAAAAAAAAAGAATGATTGTGTGTTCCACCTTGTTTAAGAAAAACAACTGCGAGGTAGTTCACGGAAACACACTGAAGTGTCAGATGGAAGCTAAAGAATGTTACCAGTTTATTACTGAAGGTCTCTCAGAAGCCACTCTAGGGCTCTAGTTGAAAGCTGAACTCTGAATGAAATTGGAAGATCAGACTCATGTTGGCACTGAGCTGACATTTCATTTTGTTTGACACTCTGCTTCACTTTATTACAGAATACCACAGCCAGAAAGCAACCAATCTAGATTAATATGTGTGTTGGTGCCAAGAGAACTAATCAGAATCTAGCATATGGGACATTTCAACAAGGAAATGGATGTTAACTACCTGGTTGTACATTTGGACTGCTTCAGCTACATTTGTGTTTTGCTTTTAAAGGGAGAGGTAGTCATCTGGGATATGAACAGCTTTGACCACTCTATCTGTAAGTGGCCCAGATTGCACTCCTTGGCATTCTTTTCTTCTCTACCTGAAAATTCTTTTTGAGCTCTATGGATGCTTTTAGGAAATCCTTGATGAAAGATTATTTCTAGATTTGAGAATGAAAATTACACTGATATCCTACAATCAAATTCAGTGAACATCTGTGGAATTTCTCATATGCCTCAGGCAACATATAAATCATATTTCTTGAGATGCAAAATAAAATAGTAGTTAAGAGCAATTGTGAAGACAAATCTCACAGGTCAGCATCACAGTCCATGCAATTTTCTAGTGTATTGCTGTTGGTGCTTAACTTTCTTGTGCTTCATTTTCTTCATCAGTGAAAGGCAGATTGAAGTCATCATTTTAAGAGTAAATGAATAAGAACATATTGATGTAAACCTAGACCAATACTTGGCACAATAAAATACATTAAAAACGTGTTATCACATATTCACCAATCCCTTAAACAAAATATTACTATTACTTAGGCAGTGTTGCTTTCTTTTAATGAGAGGAGAGAGAGAGAGAGGAGAGAAAGAGAGAGAGAGAGAGAGAGAGAGAGAGAGAGAGAGAGAGGGAGAGGGAGAGAGAGAGAGAATATATTAATTGAATATTTTATAATCATGAGGGAATAAAAGTTAAGATTATAAACAAATATTGTGATGAGTTTTCTTTTTTTTTATCACTCCAGTCTTATTTATTTATACAAAAATGGGTCTACAGAGATATTTTGATTGAGAATTGCACAGTAGTCTGGTAAGCTATGTTGTGAAAGTAATACTTAGTAATTGTTTACAAATGCAAGGAAATTTTTAGGTGTCCATGATTTTTCATAGTGGCCACATTAAACCATGACTGACTATTTTTGTAAAAGATTTTGTGGACTTATTTTGCTTTTTTTGTGGATGGTTGATTGGTTTTTCTCCAGACAAGTTTAGCAGAATTGAGATAGGCAGGTATTAATTTTCCAGGCCTTGGAGTCAGAGGAGACCACCAGGGAAGAGAGAAGGAGGTGGAGAGAGAAGAATGACATGGGTTAGAAATCAAGAAAACATGGCTCTGAGGGTTGGCCAGTTGGAGTTAAGAGCAGCCTGGATGAAATATAGTAGGTAATAACTTGGGGCTATAGATAAGAAATAAATTTTAATAACATAGGGGATGTATATCTGCACAGCACTAGTGCTGATAAAGGCTTATTATAAATATATAAAGGTCATGTGTTCTTTTGTCTGGGAACTGAATGAGGAAAGGCAGGATAGAAATCCTGGATTGGGCTTAAATATTTTCTACAACAGAAACTGCCAAATTCATTTTCAAACTGGTTGTACAAGTTTGCACTCCCACCACCAGTGGAGGAGTGTTCCCTTTGCTCCATATCCTCACCAGCATGTACTGTTACTTGAGTTTTTTACTAAGCCAGTTTGATGGGCGTAAGAGGGAATATCAGGGTCATTTTGATTTCCATTTCCCTCGTGATGAAGGACATTAAAAATTTAAGTGCTTCTCAGTCATTTGAGATTCCTCTGTTGAGAATTCTGTTTAGCTGTTTATCCTATTTTTTTTAATTTGGTTATTTGGATTGTTGGTGTCTAATTGTGATAAGTTTTCCACCTTTCTGTAATTCTACCCTTAGTTTCATGTGTTTTTATGTCTCACTCTGGATATTATTTCATAATTACTTTCCTAACAATAGCTCTACTATCCTATTATCCCTGCCCTGTAATCACTCACCTTACTTAGTACCTTCTACATATTGAAAACTCTTCATCCTCCATCCTCTCTTCCAAAAACTATGTTCTCTAAGCTTCTGCGCCCCAGTACTCTTAAGTTTCTTTCCATCACATCTTTTCTTTTTTGGTTACTATTGAGGTGTTGTGAATCTTCTCCCTCCATTTGGAAAGTTCCCCAACTCTCAGTTCTTGGAAATTTTTTTTATATCTTTTCCTGTAATCTTTGTTGTTGTTGCTGCTGTTGTTGTTATTGTTGTTATTATTTTCTTAGAAGTTTTATATAATACTTACAACTTAAAATCTTTTCCATAGTCTGATGAATCTGGAATTTGTACCTTAATTCTACACTTCTATGCATATATGGGTCCTCAATCTCAAGTTGTTTTTGTTTATTGGCCTCTTAAAATTTAACTTTGAATTAATAATTGGCTGTGGCATCCTCTCAGTCACAAAGGCCTTTAAAATAAGGGATTTATTTTTGGGAAATTGTCTCTTTCCCTTATTATCAACATGGTATCTATCATCCAATCTGTGAACTTCATCTTTAGATAATACCCAGAATCATAACACTTCTCACGACCTGTTTACCTTGATACTTTTAGGAATATCACAAATATCTCTTACCTCCATTTTGACAGAAGCAATCTAGGAAGAGTCTGGTGGACTGCCATTTCTTTCTTACTGACACAAAAGCCAAAATGATTTTTCTAAAATAGAAGAATCATTGTGATCTACTGGAAAACACTAAAACCAGTACAACTGCCTCCAAGGCCCTGGTAGAGTCTGCTTCCTATCCAGGTCTCTCTGCTCTCAGCCTTCAAGTCCCTTTTCTCCCTCATCCATTATGACATCAGTATTGCTTCCTGGACATAGCAGGCATACTTTCACCAATGGTGACTGTCACTTAGCCATTTCCTTTATTAGAAGCTCTGCATTAGAGATCAGAAAAATCCCACTCCCAATTATGTTCACTTAGGATTTATTCAGGAAGACCCCTCCAATTTCTCCATTAAATAGACTAAATATGCAGCTTGTAGCATACCATTTATTTTATTCTGTGTGTTTTCTTCATAAAAATAACTTCCTTCTCTCCTAATACACACACAACCCCCTCCATATATATCTACATATCTATCTATGTATATCTATATCTATATAGATATACATAGATAGATATGTAGATATAGATATATGTAATTTCCTTGTTCTTTTCCAACGATAGCATTCAAATTCTAACATATTAGGGAATTTTTTCCCTTTTCCGTTGTTTAGTAATGCAGATCCCAGCAATTATAATCCTTTCTCAAAGATCTAAGGCATTCAATAAGT
The DNA here is from genome assembly GCF_947179515.1 of Apodemus sylvaticus. NCBI lineage: Eukaryota > Metazoa > Chordata > Mammalia > Rodentia > Muridae > Apodemus > Apodemus sylvaticus. The sequence goes on along the minus strand of NC_067490.1, from coordinate 52,605,322 downwards.
ATTATGGTATAATAACATTGATGTGTGCAGTGAATATTTACTGAATACTAAATCAAATTCACTACCCTCTGTGGTGTTTGGGACAGAGAGGAAGGGAATTTGTTATCTTTTAAAAACATTTAAATGAAGTTTTGTAAATAAAATATATTTAGTATGTAAAATAGAGCATAATTGGTGTATAGCTTTAAAATATCAGAGAGAAGATAAAGTATTCTTTTATAACCTGAAGTTTAAAAATAGAATTTCACTGAGTGATATAGGTAAATGATCAGAATTACAGACACACGAAAATATGGAGCAAATCTCTAGAGATGTGAGATAATACAGGTTTTATAGAGAAAATAGATTGCATTGAAATTTGAGATGAGCATAAAATAAATATATTTGGGAAGTAAAAGATGCCAGTTACATGTAAGAGATGTTGGTGCACATGTAGTTCCTTTGCAAAGGGAGGCTTCTCTGAAGCTGATCAGTGGTCAAGGGAAACTACACAGGTTCTGTGTTACTAGTCCACTTTCCTAACCCATTGTTCTTGTTAGCTTTAATTTTCATCTCAACAAATGTATAAGCACTTGAGAATTGGGTCATGTTTGAGGGATTATCTGTATCAAATTGGGCTGTGGGCATGTTTGGGTGGGATTGTCTTGACTGTTAATTGGTGTGGACTATCCTGGACCAGTACTATTTCCTGGGCAGATGATCTTGGGCTGTATAAAAAGGCTAGCCAAGCCAGAAAAATGCCAGCAAGCTAGAGAGAAGTGTCCCTTCCTAGAGATTCTTCAAAGTCCTTCTTTGAGTTTCTCTCTCACTTTCTTCAGTCATGAACAGTGATATAAAAGTGTAAGTGTTTTACTATGCTATTCTTAAAGATTAATTTATTATGGTGTGTATGTGCTCATGCTTTAGTGTGTTTAGGAGCAGCAAGTGTGTACAGGTGTGCTCAGTTGCCAGGTGACATCTAATTCTCTGGAATTAGAGTCACAGGAAGGTATGAGATACCTGCTTTACTTTCTGGAAACTGAAATAAGGTTCTGTACAAGAGCAGTAAGTGCTCTTAACCTGTTGATTAGCATGCCTAACCACAGTAACAGAAAAAGAAAAATTAGAGTGCCCCTCATTTCTCCATAGTCAATGTAATCAATAGTGGACAAAGTCCTGTAAAGAACCTTGTATGAAAAAAAAAAAAACTGTGCTCCCAACAAGAAATAATTACTCAATGAAATCATGGTTGCTTCTTGGAAAGTTGAAGTATTAAAAAAAAAGAATACAATATAGAACCATTACACAGGCAAGGATGGTGAATATGCAGCAGAAGGGTCAAGAGGAAAAGAGACAGAGGGAGCACTTGGAAGTAGATGTATCTATACTTACAAAGAAGCTGTAATTTGTGAATACCTGAAATGAAGCTGATTATCCTGAGAAAATTATATAAACCATGAAGACCAAACTGATATTAAAGGAGAATAACACAAAAAGACTCAGCTGGTTCTTGGTTAACTCCTCTACTGGCTGGTTTTATGTGTCAACTTGACACAGGCTGGAGTTATTACAGAGAAAGGAGCTTCATTTCGGGAAGTGCCTCCATGAGATCCAGCTGTGGGGCATTTTTTCAATTTGTAATCAAGGGGGAGGGCCCATTTTCGGTGGTGCCATTTCTGGGCTAGTAGTCTTGAGTTCTATAAGAGAGCAAGCTAAGCAAGGCCAAGAAAGCAAGCCAGTAAGTAACATCCCTCCATGGCCTCTGCATCAGCTCCTGCTGACCTGTTGAGTGCCAGTCCTGACTTCCATTGGTGATGGACAGCAATGTGGAAGTATAAGCAAAATAAATCCTTTCCTCTCCAACTTGCTTCTTGGTCATGATGTTTTATGCAGGAATAGAAACCCCAACTTAGACAAATTGGTACCAGCATAGTGGGATATTTCTGTGACAACCTGACTATATTTGGGGGAGGACTAGGGAAGGAATTTGGAACTTTGGGATAGAAGATCAAGTTGATGTTAAGTGCTCTGTGTATAGGAGCTTGGGAGATAATGTTGAGAACAGTGCAGAAGATGGAGGCCTGACTTGTAAAATTTTAGAGGGAAGATTAAAGACTCTTATCAGGGTTGTTGCTACTTTGTTCAGATTTTGTGGTTTTGGCTAAGTGGGGCTGAAGAATCAGCTGTGATTAACAAGATACCAGAATTACTAAAGTGAAAACTTTTTGTTACTGTGACTATTGATGCTGGTTAGCTGCAGCTGAGAAATTAGCAGTGAGTAAGAAGAGACCAGCATCATTGAGGAGAAATCTGGGAATTGTTTTCTGAGAGCACAGAGGCATTTTTTCCAGAGATAGCCAGGGTTGTATATTGTGCTATGGCTAGACTTGGTAATGTGTAAGTCACCCAGGTGGTACTGGTTTTGAAGGCATGAAGGGATCGCGAAGAGCAGCTGAGGATTGGCCCTGTGCGAGGCTGTGGAAGGCCATTGGTGAAGGTGCAACCTCAGTTGCAATTGATAGCACAGGACTGAAGGGGTCATGCATAGGAGTTGAGGCTTGGCACCACACAAAAGGCCTATGAGAGGCTATTGGTGAAGTCTAATTGCAGCAGAAGGCAGCAGTGTTTTGGAGAGGCCAGTACCATGAGATGACCACCAGGAACAGCAGCAGCAGTGGAGTACAGGCACCTGGAGCATAGAGGAAAAGCTGTGTGCTACAAAGGGAAGGTCCGGAGAAGTAACCCACACCCTTGGAGGAGCCTAGAAGATTGTGAGTAGATCTCAGACATTGGACAGTTAGAGTATGATTTTACTTTTTATTGTGACTGTGCCCTGATATTTTTTTTCCTCTTGAAGGAAGAAAGTATTTTAGTGGAGCCCAGAGTTAAGAGACTTTAATTGAAAAAAGAGTTTGAATTTTAAAAGAGATTGGATATTTTAAAGGGATTGAAATTTTAATATGTAAGAATTTGCAAAGACTAGGACTTTTAAAGTTATTTAGATCTTGGGGATGTATAAGAAAGTAAAGTAAGGGTTGAGGCATAATGGTGATGTGTTTGTGTGTCAAGTTGAAAAGGGATCAATTGGATTGGCTGGTTTTGTGTGTCAACTTGAAACAGGTTGGAGTTATCACAGAGAAAGGACTTTCAGTTGGGGAAGTGCCTCCATGAGATTCATGGGGCATTTTCTCAATTAGTGATCAAGTGGGGAGGGCCCCTTGTGGGTGGTGCCATCCCTGGGATACTAGTCTTGGGTTCTATAAAAGGGCAGGTTGAGCAAGCCAGAGGAAGAGAGCCAGTAGGTAACATCCCTCCATGGCCTCTGCATCAGTACCTGCTTCCTGACCTGCTTGAGTTCCAGTCCTGACTTCCTTTGATGATGGGCAGCAACATGGAAAAGTAAGCTTATTCATCATTTTGATGGTTATTGTTAGTTGCCTCCACACTGTACTATTCAGTTTTTATATCTTTTCTGAATCTGCAAAAGTTATAAAAACCACTACCTAGATGATACACTTGGAGAGAAGTCCTTAATAGAACACTGTGATATCTCTCCTCTTACTGACTAATGCTGTGCATTCGGAAGAATATTCATAGTCATCTTTTAAATATATGTATGTGTGAAAAGTTGCAAAAATAAAAGAAAATAGAGCCAGGCTTCAAGGTACACCATTGAGGCAAGTTTTGGGGCTGGACCACTTAGAGCTCTTGGGGAATCTCAGTCAGGCACATACACATTATATGTATATGTATATGTATGTGTATGTGTATGTGTATGTGTATGTGTATGTGTATGTGTATGTATATGATGTATATGTATATATGTGGCAGCTAATTTTAAAATGTCTTTGCTATCTCAAAGGCTGGGTACTCCTAAACCTTCCCCTGCCACCCCAGGCCCAATCAGGAAAGTGGCCAGTGGCCACTTGTATTATTTAATCATCTTGTTCTTAAATCAGTTGAATAGGCACAATGCCTCTCTAAGAGTAACAATGTTAATTTCAGATATTGTTTCAATATTTGAATAGGTCCATATCAATGAAACCTTAATTTTATATCAATATATAAACTCTGTACCAATTTAAGAAATTATAACTTCAATTTTATGTCAATTACAAAGATTTGTTTTTTTACAAATGTAAGATTATGGCTACACAATGTTCTGTTTAAGAATAAATTCAGTGTTCCATATTATTTATTTTCTCTCTTCTCAAATTTATGCCCATTTCCAAATGATCCCTTAAAATGACAATCTACCTATAATTTGTAAATTAATCAGACACCCAAACACAAGATATCAGGCTGATAACACTCCATGGCTTCTTCTGTTGATCAGGGGCAATAAGAAGTTATTTTACAGGGTTGGGAGGTGTAGGAAATTTAGAAAATTGTTTAGACTTAAGAAAGCTAGCTTTAGCATATGTTATCCAGTCTCTGTATGTTTAGAAGACTCAGGGCTTGACTGAAGTGTTGACAACACCAGTTTGAAAAGTTAGATGAGGCAAGATGATATGGAATCTTCAGCAATCCTCAAAGCTGTTTTTGGCAGCATCAGGGAGCAAGGGACCAAGCAGATCAATTCAACATTTCTGAGGATGAATCTTGTCAAAGCTGTATATTTTGTAATGTATGAATCTCACAACCATAATTTTAATACAATTAAGATATTCATATGGATTGTGCTGGGTGCACAGATCAATTAAGGATGAAAATTTTCTCCTTATTTAAGCAACTAAAAGATATCTGTCATTTTTATAAGTTACTTTTATTAATAACCAATTGTAATATGTTTGTTTATGTCATATGAAGGATAATATGAAGAATCCTTAAGGATTTTATAACCAGCAAGATTCATTGACTAATTTTAGTTGAAGTTTTGACTAGAGACATTTTTATGTCTAAGCCAGTTATTGGACTGTTCCTGTGTTGAGGGATCAGCAAATCTCTTTAGGTAGACAAAGGTTTCCTAATTGATTGGTTAAATAAAGATGACAGAAGATAATTGCTGGGCAATGACATAGAGGCAGGTTTTCTGTATCCCAGAGAGGAAGAGGAAGACACGATTTAGAGAAAGGCCTTTTTGGCAAGGAGGTAGAGAGAGGGGCATGTAAGCAGGGATGGAGGTGAGGTTGTCGTTGTTAGACCTAGTGGTGGCCTCTGCCACCAAAAAAAAATTCCAACATAAGATATCTGATGAGCTTAGGACAATAGATTCTGTTCCCCGCCCTGGTGTCATCTGGTTGATCTTTAAACATTAAGATTGCCTTGTTTGGCGTCAGTGGGAGAAGAGGTCCTTGGTCCCGTGAAAGCTCAATAGATGCCCAAACAAAGGGAAATCGAGGTGGGGGAGGTGGGAGTGGGTCTGGTGGAGGGACATATACTTGGTGGTAGGGGGTGGGAGGTGGGGTTGGGAGTTTTCAGGGGAGAGAGCACAATAGTGGGGTGGTCATTGGTAGTTCCTGGATGGTCCAGTTGTTCCCAAGAGACAGGTGGCAGCTGTTCTCAGAGCTTAGCCAGGATCTCAGGAAAGCATTGGCTAGTCTTGGGGACTGACCAATTGGTGCTTCGACACTGATTCCAAAGCCTACCTGGAGCAAGCTTACAGTTTTTAAAATCACAAGCAACAAAGTTACTTGTCTTGTTTGATTTTCTTGAATTTTTGAGACCTTTAGGTGGTCTTCCCCTTTCATATCTGAACCATATCACTCTGGAAGGGGTCCAGAGACTTTTCTTCTTTCCTGTCAACACAAATACAGAGCATCTCTCCAAAAATAGCATGTCATTGGTCTAGTAATGAGAATTCATTAAGGCTATAGCTTGATCTTTTTCCCAGAGGAATTTTAATATAACCACCAAACTCATAACTACATTCATTTTGATAATTAAAAAAATTCAAAGCAATTAAAGCAATCAAAAAATATTATCTGTTGAGACAGTGTTTCTCCTGTCTTCTGCGACAACCTACATGAAATCAAGGCCTAAATTATTTATACATCTGTGCAAACTTAAATTCTTCATATTATGGAGTTTAATATCTCTGTATGTACATATTGTAGTATGTCCCTTTTTTTCTCTCTATGTAATTCTCAAGACCAAATTTCTAATATCTGAGACAGGGTGGGCTCCTTACCTTCTGTTTTTGATCATTTTTTAAAGATAAAAAGCCTCAGTATTTATATATGTCTATATTACTATTTGTTTGTAGGAAGTACCATCTGCTGTTCTCTGTCTCTCACTGTCTTCCTTCTAGCACTCATGGAACAATTCAGCCTGTGGGCACAGCAGTTCTCAGCCTCTTAGTTTAAGCTCTCTCTGGCAGCAGTTGTGTTCTTTTTGTTTAGATTCATGTGCTAGAGCCATGTGACTTGCCTCCGCTCTACTGAGAAATCAGTTCTCCACCCTATTGAATGTGTGTGTGTAATTCATCTGAGAAAAATTTAAATTAATAGTGGATTCTTGCCTTCCACATGGTACACCATCTACAACATGTAGTTTTTACTACCCTGCTTTAACGCTCCTGGTTAGGTCATGCTACAAGCCATTTGCCCAGGTTCTTTCTCTTGGATGGCAAATGAAAAACACATGCACATAGTGATCAATTCCAGAGGTGTGCCGTTAACTACTTGAAGGAGGGTTGTAGTTTTTCAGTTAACAGTCCTTGTTTTCTAGTCGTGAATCAAAAACAATTTGTAATTGAACATGAAAAAGAAACGTTTAGTACAATTACTTAATTCTTGATTATAGAAATAATTGGTCAAATTAATAATAACTTTCCAGTACACAACTATATAATTATAATTTACAAAAACTTAAAAAATTCCCAAAACAGGCAAAGTTGATAAATTAGTAAGAGAGAGAGGCCCAGAGTGCCACGAGAATAAAGGGAAATATGCAGCTGCTAGGGATGGGTGTTGAGTGAATCTCAAGGAAGTTCCTGAGACCTGGGATGGGGAAGGCTCCCTGGACTCCATGCAGGTGACCTTACCTGAAATGTCCAACAGTGGGGATGTGGAACCTTACAACACCACCTCCAGTAGCCAGATACAACCCCCAGTGAAGGGTTGGCCACACAAACCCACTTACAAATTTTTTAACCCAAAAACGTTCCTGTCTAAAAGAAATACAGGTACAAAAAAGGAAGAGACTGAAGGAGTGGCTGACTAGTGTCTGGCCCACCTTGGGATCCATCTCGTGGGGGTGGAGGGGAGACATAAGCACTAATAGTATTACTTATTAGCAACGGACAAAGAATTGATGAACAGATAGGCAAAATTAAATAACTGGCATATCTAAACATGACTTTGGAGCAGATAAAATATAGAGGGTCATAAAATATAGGACAGAAAGGAAACATTATAATGTGGGCTGATGATCTGTATAGTCTTATATTATCATGTCTGAGTGCTGAGGAGGGTGGAAATTTTTACCACCTTTTGTTTGGTTCAGCTGCAATAATTTAATTTTTAATATATTTTTATTTTTTGAGATTACAATATAATGCATCATTATACCCAATTTTTGTAAGCCTTATTAAATCTGATATCTTGAGTGGTGAATCCTTTACTGTTCCTCCCCATCAACAGTCCCATATATTGCCCTTTGTTCTTTCAAACTCATGGCTTCTTATTTCATTAATTATAGCTACATATAATTAAGTATGTGTGTATTTGTATGTATGTGTGTATATGTCAGACAGGATAATATAATAATATGCAGATCTTCCTCAGCATAATCTTATGTATATGTGTATGCATATATATATTCCTAAATAAATAGCTGCAACTTGTTCAGTCTGTATAACCATAATTATATTTATGTGCTCATGATTAATCATTGGTATAGGAAAACCAATTTCTGTAACTCTTCCCTGGGTTTTAATTCTAAAAGACTACTTCTCTTATTCTGGCTATTCCTTAATAGCTTGTAGTTACTTTTGTAGGATTCTGGACCATTGGCCTGCTCCCTTAAAAATTTAAATTAAATTTATAAGAGTTATCAGTATGTGAATAATTCCTAGGCTAATTGAAAAATTGAGAGAAGTAAAATATCGATCAAGTTGCTTAAAAGAAAAATATGAGTAATAAGAAAAGAGCTCACATAAATACAGAAAAATGTATATGTATAAGCTGGACTAGAGAAGGAGCCAGAACAATGAAGCTAGAGATGTAAGAATTGTATACATCTTCATACTTCTAAATGGCTGAAACATTTCTATTAATTTATTTATTTCTTCATTTTATGTTCTGTTTGTGACCCTCCACCCCAGTCCTTCTCCACTTTCCCTCCAACATCCTCTGAGAATGGGGAGGTGCCCATTGGGTACCAATTCCCCCTGGCACATCAGGACAGGACTCATTCTCTCAATTGATGTCAGACAATGTAGCTCAATCAGGGGAACAGAATCCACAGGCTGGCAACATAGTCAAGGAGAGCCCCCAATCCAGTTGTTGGGGCACCCAAATGAAGAGTGAGCTGTACATTTGCAGCATATGTCCAGGGTTGGGGACTCCGTCCAGTCCAATTATGGTCTTTGGTTGGTGTTTCTGTTTCTGGGAGCCCCCAAGGGTGCAGGTTAGTTGACATGGATAGTCTTCCTGTGGAGTTCTTTTCCCCTCTGTGTCTCTCAATTCTTCCCCCAACTCAAAATTAGATGCCTTAATTAGTGCATGTTGGGATATTTTTCTGAGTGTAGTGGGCACTACATAGGAAAGGCTGAGCATAAGGAGAGAAGTTACCTCTGCATATTTTTAATATAATCTCAAGATTCATCTCAAGTTTCTTTTTAAGTACTTTTAAATGTAAATAAATATTTAGCTAAAAAGGTATTTGTCTTCTCTTAAGATTACTTCTTTTTCTTCTATACTTTAAGAGTATATTACATCAGACTTAATATTCAGTAAAAACACAACAGTGAATTAACGTAAGTGTCTATTGCTAAATTTACTCAACACTGGAATAGAGAGTGAAGCACGGAATAGTCAGATAATTGTTTTAAAAGGTAAATATGTATAGGTCAAAGAACAATTTAGAGGAATCAAGTGTTTTCATGATGTGGATCCTGGTGATTGAATTAAATTGTTAGACTTGTAGGCAAATACGTTTGCCGTCTATGTCATCATATTGGCTTGAAGATAACTAATTTTTTATATGACCAATAAATAGAATTAAGAGATACTGGTGGGTAAATATGGCAAAAGATGGTGATTCTGTAAGGACTATTTTGTATGAACTGTCCTGGAAAAAAGATGAGCTTTGAGAGAAGGAGGCATCAATGCCAATTCTTAAGAGCAGTTGACAACTTCCTAGCACTGGAGGAAATAAAAGGGGAATGTGTGAGATGCAAGACTGAATTGCTAATATTTTGTATGTTTTTGTTCGTCATGTTTCTCATAGAGAACTGTCTATCATGATAATTCAGGAATAATGCACTACTCTATTCAGTTTTTTTTTATTATTCGATATAATTTATTTACATTTCAAATGATTTCCCCTTTTCTAGCCCCCCCACTCCCCGAAAGTCCCGCAAGCCCCCTTCTCTTCCCCTGTCCTCCCACCCACCCCTACCCACTTCCCCGTTCTGGTTTTGCTGAATACTGTTTCACTGAGTCTTTCCAGAACCAGGGGCCACTCCTCCTTTCTTCTTGTACCTAAGTAAAGTCTGGAATAACCCTGGGTTTGTGGGTGTGTCTAGAAAGTCAAAGTGTGGCCTATTTATAATGTCACTTAGTGTCTGATTAGGAGACCAAAGACAAGTATACAAAGAAAAGGAAAGCATGAATAATAGTTTGATAAAAAAGCAGAACAGATGCTATGAGGAATAAGGTACTACACTACATAATTAATTGCCAAATGAGCCATATTATGTCTTTGCTGGAACAAATAAAAACAAATTGCCAAATTAATGATAACAGAAATTATTCTTAAGGAATTTAGATGAAGGGAAAGTTAGAGAATCTGAACAGTTGGCAAGATATCTGAAATATTTCAAAGTAAAATTGTGGACATGCTATATGATGTTCACCAAGATTGTGGATAACAGTAAAATCTTGACTTTGTGGCTGCACAGTATAGTAGCTTATGAAATAATTGAGTCTGTTAGGCAACTGATAGGTAATTTTTCAAGACTCTTTAGGTAGTGACAGAGGGAATGACAAGAACAGAGGCAGGGAGATTTCTGAGTTCAAGGCCAGCCTGGTCTACAGAGTGAGTTCCAGGACAACCAGGACTACACAGAGAAACCCTGTCTTGAAAAACAAAAGAAATAAAAATAAATAAATAAATAAATAAAATAAAAAAAATAAAAATAAAAAAAAAAGACTTTCACTATCTTGATCCACTTGGACCCGAGCTTTGTGCAAATTGACAAATATGGATTTAGTTTAATTTTTCTACATACAGACTGTTAGTTAAACCAGTACCATTTATTGAAGATGCTTTTTTTCCCATTGTATATTTTTGGATTCTTTGTCAAAGATCAAGTGACCATAAGTGTGAGGGCTTAATTCTGTGTCTTCAATTCTATTCCATTGATTCACCTGTCTCTGTTTAAAAGAAATTGTTATTTTATTTATTTACATTTCAAATGTTGTCCCCTTTCCTGGTCTCTGAGCCTCTGCAACCCCCTCCCCTCACATTCCCCTCATCCCCTTTGCCTCTAAGAGGGTGCTGCCCGACCCATCTACTCCCACCTCATCCCTCTAGCATCTCTCTCTGCTGTGGAAACATGACTCCACAGGACCAAGGACCTCCCTTTTCATTGATGCCAAATAAGGCACTCCTATACTGCAAATGTAGCTGGTGCCATGGACTCACCCATGTAAACTCTATAGTTGATGGTTTAGTTCCTGGTAGCTCTAGGGGGTTCAGTTAATGGATATTTTTGTTCGACCTATGTGGTTGCAATCCTCAGTTCCTTCAGTCTTCCCCTAAGTCTTCAATTGGGGTATGTAGGCACAATCTGATAGTTACCTGTGAGTATCTGCATCTGTCTTAGATGTTGGCAGATATTACTATTACTCTGTAGTACAGCTTGAGGTCAGGGTTGGTAATTGCCACAGAAGTTCTTTTATTTTTATTTATTTATTATTATTATTATTATTATTATTATTATTTTGGTTTTTCGAGACAGGGTTTCTCTGTGTAGCTCTGGCTTTTCTGGTACTCACTTTGTAGACCAGGCTGGCCTCGAACTGAGAGATCCACCTGCCTCTGCCTCCCAAGTGCTAGGATTAAAGGTGTGTGCCACCACTGCCCAACTAGTTCTTTTATTTGTAAGAATTTTGTTTTTATCCTGTGACTTGCTCTTTCCATGTCTGTGAAGAATTATGTTGAAACTTTTATTGGAATTGTGTTGGATCTGTAGATTGCTTTTGGTAGAATGGCCATTTTTACTATGTTAATCCTACTAATTCACGAGCATGGAAGATCTCTCCATTTTCTGAGGTCTTGTTTGTTTGTTTGTTTGTTTTTTTTCTTGAGAGACTTGAAGTTCTTGCAAACCCCTTTCTTTCACTTGTTTGGTTTATGTTACATCAAGATATTTTTTATTATTTATGACTATTATGAAGCATGTTGTTTTCTTATTTTCTATCTCAGCCCCTTATTCATTTGTATAAAGGAAGGCTACTGATTTGTTCAAGTTAATTTATATTCAGCTACTTTGTTGAAGTTGTTTATCAGCTGTAGAAATTCTCTGGTAGAATTTTTAGGGTCACTTATGTATACTATCATTTCATCTGCAATAGTGATACCTTTATTTCTTCTTTGCCAATTTGTATCCCCTTGATCTTCTTTTGTTTTCTTATTGGCCTAGCTAGAACTTTCAGTCCTATATTGAATAGATAAGGGGAGACTGGACAGCCTGAAGACCAGCAGTCTCAACTAACCTGGACCCCTGAGATCTCTCAGACACTGAGCCACCAACTAGGCTGCATACATAGCTGGTCTGAGGTTCCCAACACATCTATAGCAGAGGACTGCCAGGTCTGGCTTCAGTGATCAACAGCCTAACCCTCAAGAGACTTGAGACCCCAGAAAGTTGGAAGGCCTTATAGGTGAGAGGGAACATCCTCTTAGAGATAGGGGGCGGGGAAGAGGAATGGTATGAGGAACTGGGGGGAGGCAGGAGGGAGGCAATGAGTGGACTGTAAAATAAAAAAAGTAATAAAAAGATATGAAAACAGAAAAATTTAAGAAGCTAACAGATAAAGAAAACAACAAGAAAACCCATATTATACCAGAAAATAAAAGCATCCAAAAAAAAAAAAATAGACTTTCACTACCTCTGCTTAGTATGTTTTATATAATTTGATTATCTATAATTTGCTGTCAGGAGATGACCATAATAGCACTTGGAATTTTCATAGATATTTATATTTTGTGTATTTTTTGGAATGCTTTCCCTATCTGTCTGGCTTCTCTAGGACATTCAGTTAACTGATTACAGAAGAGACTTTTATCTCCACGTTTATATTAGTCTTATCTCCACGTTTAGACTTTAGTCTGGTTGTTTTATTTTAATTTCCTTTTGATAATAAATCATACCGTTTATTTCTAGCCCTACAGAGTCAATAATGGGAAGCTAGTGAGCAAAATTTTGTGGGATGAGTTATAGTTCACAAAATTAGGTGTTACATGTATTATTGCCAAAAATATGACTCAAGTTCTATGAAAGTTGACATTCTCATTTTTGCTTAAACATAATCTTTCTGAGCCAAAGACAACTTTATATGTTATTTTGGGTATATTATAAGGTAAAAGATGAGTGTTACTCCGTACCATTTTATACAAATTTCCAGAACTTTCAAATGGCTGTACAATAACTATTTCCTCAAATAAGTATGCCTCTAATGAAAATTAGACACATATCTGTATATAGTTTTGTGAACAAAAATCTAGAAAATATGCTTATATCTATAATATTAGAAATTGTTTTATATTTGATATCACATTTAAGTGAATATAATTCTTCTACTAATTCTGTAATTAATTTCACAGCTTATTTTTTTAATTTAGCAGACATTCCCTTTCTTATAATACCATAAAACATGGAAAGTTATACAAAAAATTTTATAATACAATTGAGATGGTTAGCAAATATAAATCCTAACATTTAAAAGACTGTGGTATTTTGTCTTAATTTTGGCAAAATGAGAAATATCTAAAATAAACAAAACATGTGGCCTCTGGGTCTTCTTTTAGAAATAATACATCTATTCAGGTATACTTAATATTAGATTTGGAATAGCTGCTGAAGACAGAATGATATGAAAAACATTTGTCTGTCTTCTTCGGCCTTCTTCACTGGTAATATGGCATCTGATGTATTGTACAGGAACACGAAGTAGATAGGACTTATGTCATAAAAAAAACTTTTACAACGTGAAATGGCAAAACATTTCAACAAGAAGAGTAGCACATCTTTTATCCCAAGACTAGTAAAGCTTTTAGTCTCAGAAACTGAGAAAAATTAAACTTTGATACAATAAAACTGATTACTGAAATGTTTGAAAGAAGAAAATAGACATTTGCTGCTGAAGATTTTTTTCTTTGTGGTGTCTAAGGAAGAATTCATTGTAGTCTCAAGGCAAAGCCAGATGACAAAGATTCACAGGGTATGTGGTAATGAGGCAGAGGCAGTAACATATAAGCTGTTTGTAAAGCAAGATTTGTAACTTAAAATCCAAGGAACTGCAGGGACTTTTATGCAGCATTCATGGGAGAATACACAAATTTTGTACATAAATAAGACCCACGAAAAGATTTATGCAAAGTAGTAAATTCTGGAAGCTACTTGATCAGGGCTGTGGTAGATGTGTGAGCTTTGGGTAACATAAATATGCAGTGCAGTTGGGTAAGAATACAGAGAAACCTCAAGTGGGATACTTAAGTACTTCAATAAATTTGTACATCCTGAAGTTTTGAGTAGTAGGTTTTGAGAACATGATTGGAGTAAAAAGTGAGATAACAAAAGAGAAAAATAAAAAATTCAGAGGACAGATGGTGAGAAAGAGAACAGAAGGTAGATGCAAAAAGACAGGGAGTAGGAGAGAGGGAGGACCAGAGAGATCCGGATGTCAGATTCATTTTATCTGTGGCCTCTGGTTCTCCATTAGTCACACAGAAGCCTTTGCTATATGGGTGTTGTGTTCCATTAAAACATCACAGAAATTCTTAACTACTCATACTTTTCGTAAAATCTTATTTACTGGAACCTAATCCTTACGATCTGTATTCTGTCTAAATACAACTGTATCTGTATACATGAAACACATGCTTATATTTAAATACTTATTTACATGCATGCGTATAGATTTTCTTATAAAGTCATTTCAACTTTCTACCTTTTGGAATGAAACTAGGTCAATGTATAACACTCTCAAATTTGAAGACCGTTTTTCTTTTGATCATCTCTGTTCTTATTTTCTTTTGCTTCTCTTCCTGAAATCTCATGATTTGGACCCCGTTTCTTGCTCTGCCTAAACTTGATACATATTTCTTATTCTTGATCACCTGAACTTCAACTGCAATTCTGCAAAGCAAGGATTTGGTGTGCAACATTATTTCTGTTTTGTTAAAAGTCATGTGGCTGGGTCTAATAGTCTTTGCAATATGAATCACACACAAATCAACTTCAATTTTTAATTGATTTTAGTCTTCTTTTACAAATATTTCAGTTACTATGTATCCAGGGTATTCCAGTCAAACAATTATATAAACATCACTGTATATTATATTATAAAGATTTTTTTCTTACTGTCTCCCTTTTCTTGTCTGCTTCAGAAAAAATAAATGAATGAACAGTGTTTCTGAGAATTTAACCGACTTTTCATTATTCGCCCCCAAACTTACTAAAAGTCCATTATTTTACATGAAAAATTTAACTTATCTTTAAAAAAGTATTGCTTATGCTAGCATTCTAGCATAAGTAGGTCATCTAATATTTGTTATTTTTACAGAAAACAACAACCATTTATAACGAGTAGTTGAAGACCTCAGGCCCAATAGATTCATCTACAAAACACTCCTATACCTGAGATTTTTGGGAACATTGTTGAAGAAGAGACAGAAAGATTAAAATAAGAACCAGAGGATCTGGAAGTTTGCTGACATTGTTTTTTCTAGTATCTTAAAAGCTAAGCCCTTAAGGTCTCACCAACAAGAATTTCTATATCTTAAACATGATTGTTATTCTATAGTATTTATATTCTGTGTATCACTTGTTTATTTTCAAATTTTTGCTATTTGAAATAAGGCAGCAATGAATGTGAGAGTGTATGTATTACTTGGAGATTCTGATTTTAGTATTTTGAAGAAATACTAAGAAACAAGTTTAATAATTATAATTATAATAATTAATTGTTAAAAGACATTGAATTTGAAAGAGAGCAAGGAGCAGTATATGGGATGGTTTGGACTGATAAATGTTGTACCTATATCATAATTTCAAGGAAACCAAATAATGACGTTAGCATGCAGCTCTCAAGATGAGCATGGCTCCTTCATCCCCACCAGTATTCCTTTCCATACATTCATTGCTTCTCTTGCACAAGAGATTCTCTCTACATCTCTTTTATTTTTACTTTTGTTGGCTATTTATTTACACTTCAAATATTAATCCCTTTCCTGGTTCTCCCTCTGCAAACTCCTATCTTATCCTCCCTTTCACCCGCTCCCTCACCCACCCACCCACTCCTACCTCACCACCCTATCGTTCCCCTATGCTGGGACATCAAGCCTTCACAGGACCAAGTTTCTCCCTTCCCATTGATGCCATATAAGTCCATCCTCTGCTACATATGCAATTGGAGCTATGGTTCCCTCCATATGTACTCTGTGGATGGTAATTTAGTCCTTGAGACCTCTGGGCAGGAGGGGTCTGGTTGGTTGATATTGTTGTTCTCCCTATGAATTGCAAACCCCTTCAGTCCTTCCTCCTTTTCTTTTGAGGTCCTCATCCTCAGTCTGATGGTTGACTGTAAGCATCCACCTCTCTATTGGTTAGGCTCTGGCAGAACCTCTCAGGAGACATTTTAACTTGGTCCTAGAAGGAATAATGCCAAAGTTTGCAATTTCTGTGAATGATCTTGAAGGATCAAGCCAATTTAGTAGGTGTAGAGTTAAAAAGTAAGTAGATAAACATATACTGGTTTTTATTGCACAGAGTATTATTCACATATTCTAGTATACTCATATGAAGACAAAGCAGATAAATAGTTGTTGCTAGGGCAGAAATACAGCCTTCATAGAAAAAAAGTAGCTATCGTTTTAGAGTTCTGAAGGAAGAGAGAAGAAGCATGGTCTGTTGGATGTCTTGTACATCATTGTAAGAGAGAAGACCATAAACAGGCAATTTTGCAAATAGGATTTCTGGTTTAATACTGAAGTCTACCAGAAGAGAAATGAAAGTTGTGTAATTACAGGGGCAGAGAACTCTTGAGACTGAAACTATGAAGAGTTCTTATGTCCACAGTCAACAATGTCTAAGGATAATGCAATGACTTAATGTGATTTACTTTTACTCTCTTTTGACAAAGACCCTCTTTCATAAACTGACAATAATTCACAAATGAATTATAACCAGTATCTTTTCATGTTTTAGAAGCTCCATTACTTTGTAATAAATTCGATTCTTTGTGTTCACTGTTTCACTGATAAAGGAGCCAGAAGCCCAATTTAGAGGTTAAATGATATTAGAGAACTATGCATTATATGAATATTCCATTAAAGTGAAATCTATTACCTAGGTTTTTAAAAACTGGGAGTTTCATATATTTGACCAACAATCTTCTTCATAATTACTTTTATAATTGCTTAGAAACAGGAAGCAGGTTTTTCTATTAAGTTTTACAGTTTTAGTTTCAATTTAGAGTGGATTTTAAATATGGGCAGATACTGTTCTGGAAAAATATAAATATAAAGTATAATAATTATACTAATTATAATTATGTATTTATATGATTTAATAAAATGAAGATATCAAATATAAAATATAAAGTTTATTTATGCAGTAGCTAAACTTGAAATCTATTGAGAACTTATCTCTCTAAGAAGTTGAGAAATTAGTTATACTATATTTCATGAAAATTAAAAGGCAGGTTTAATTCCCTGTTTGTACTTAAGAATTTAATACTATTTGAAAACCCCGTTTCAAGTATTTTAAAATAAAAGCTAGCTATAGCATCTAATCATCATGTGTCAGGAAATATGTAGCTATGGATTTGTCTAACATATATTGATAACCACTGAAATGAACAATAAATCAACGTTTAAGATGAAAGGACTTTCTGTTTGTCATGATCAGCCATGAGGTTTTTAGCATAGTTTAATACATATGAAATATTAACTGAAATAAATATGGTTTATAACTATGTGATAAATAACAAAATTAACAGAAGCATTTTTTTCTAAGAAGAATACCCAGTTTCTTTTTATTGGAATAGTCATTGTACTCATGTTAGTCAATGGCCATTAGAGCTGAGACTGATCAACTATGATGATCACTGTTCTAAGGGTTGTTGGAAGATAAGAAGATTGGTTAATTATCCATATAATGACAGTTTAAGAAACCAATAATTTATTTAAAGAAATATATAATGACCTATTTTATAATGAATACCTTTTTTATTTTATTTTATTTTTTTTTTTTGACACAGGGTTTCTCTGTGCAGCCCTGGCTGTCCTGGAACTCACTCTGTAGACCAGGCTGGCCTCAAACTCAGAAATCCGCCTGCCTCTGCCTCCCAAGTGCTGGGATTAGTGGGGGGCTAGAAAAGGGGAAATCATTTGAAATATAAATAAAAAATATATCGAATTAAAAAAAAGTTAAAAAAAAAAAGGTGTGCACCACCACTGCCCAGCTCATGAATAGCTTTTTATATTTTTATTTTATTTTGCTAAGCAAAATATGAAAGTTTCTATATTGCAATATATTATATTTAAAACATAATATTAAATAGCATCCTTTTAAAGGTACAATTAAATGTTGTGAATCTACAAACCAATATGGGTGTCCTGAAACTTTAAATTTAAAGTAGATCTAGAAAACTGGAGAAATAGCACATGCAATATCTAAAAGGGAAGGGCTCACAATTTCAAATATTTTTTCATCTTTAGTGATAACTAGATAAAATAATTTCATTGATTTTTGCCTCTAACTTTTAGTGGATTCATGGAACAGGCAGATTCTATGAGAGAATCAATGAAAAATAAAGTTTGCATTAAAAATTGAATTCCTAAATGTCACTCCATCTCAACTCTGTCTATGTAGGTAGCAGGATGTGTATGTGTTTACATTATCTATCTTGTATCTTTGTAGATATGCTAAATACAGTGGAGTCATTTGATGCCTCCAGTGAGAAAAATTGGAGTTTGAGTTTTCTCTACTTCTCTACTGTATGATTTTGAATTAGACAATTTTGCTTTCCATGAAAATAAACTATAAATTCTCACAGAGTGTCTATACTGTCTTATTTGTTCCTCTTCTAAATTATCCACTCTTTCATTTTCATCACAGTTTAATAAATGTCTTCTACGTTCTATGCATTTTGCGGAGTGTGGGAATCAGATAGATGAAAAGACCAGCAAAGATCTCCCCTTCCTTTGATCCTTGAAGCCCCTCTGCTCACATCTAGGTAAACTCAGGCAAAGAACACCTAATTGACTATCTTAATGTTCTGTTAGTTAATATCACAAATGGGTCAGAATCTTAGTCCCAGCTTAAAGAGATCTCTCAGCAGTTAAATATATGCCACTGTTCTTGCAAGAGGACCCAGGTTCTGTCACCAACATTAAGGTAGCAGCTCGCAACAACCTACAGCTCCTGTTTATCTGATACCTCTGTCTTCTGTTGGTACCAGCACTCACAGGTACAAATGTCTCCACTGATCACACAAATCACATATTTGAACATTTAGAAATATATATATATGTCTATACATATATATGTCTTAAAAGAAATTTTAATGCTTTTTATTTTTATTCTTCAAATTTTCATGATTGAAATTAGATACATAGCATTTACTGGTATCAGTAAAATGTCCAGTTTTATCAAGGGAGATTAGACAAAACTCTCAGGTGAACTAAGATTCAGGCAGTGTACATAATAGCCCAAACATCTTTACTGCTCTAGAGGAAAAATATCTTTCCTTTCATTTCTACCACTTTGTATTTGTCTTCATTCTGTGAATGTGCCTGTAAATAGCCTTCTCTCAGCTTTTCTCCATGTGTGCTTTGTGCCACATTTTCTGTGGACAATGAGGTATGTGAGGAGAAAAACAAATGGGACTTTCACTCAAATTAGGAGTATAGATTATTTGTTATCCACTGAAAGAAGTGACATACATATTCATGGCATCCTATAAATTCATTTGAAATGTAAATAAAAAATATATCGAATAAAAAAGAAAAAGGAAAAGAAAAAAAACATAAATTCAGGGCAAATTCCTATCATGCCTCTAGACTTCTTTCTACTAGTTGATACCAGGCAGATATGGATATATATTGCTTTTCATATGCCTATTGGGAAGAATCCACATTTGAAGATTGGGTTAGAAAGAATTTTGGTTGTTTCTTTTGTACATTTACATTTATGTATAGGGATTACATTCACTCCCCCTCTCTTGATTCCTCAGAACAAAACCTTCTATCAGTTCATTCTGTCAATATTGGATTAGGCACGTGTTTTAACCTCTTTTGTCTTGTAATTATATAAACATGCACACGTAGATGATGACCAGGGAATGATAATCAGAACATCTGTTATGATAAATGAAACAGAGAATGGAGGGTGATTTTTGAATTGTAGAACACTAAAAGTCACTTCTGGGCTGTATGGATTTATGCAAGTAGGGATGCTTGAAAGTGTTGCCTTCATCTGCCACTTTCTAACTCACCATCAGAGAAACCCTTGGTTGTTCTTCAGTGTTCTGCTGCTTATCAAGGGAATTCCCTGTCTTTGTTGAAATCAATTAAGTTATACTTTATAGTAATTCATATCGCAGTGTAAGCATTTAGAGTATAGGCTTAAGGCACCGATAATGTTCAGAGAGGCTTTTACTAACAAGATATTCATCTGATGGAGATCTCTAGCTTCAATCTCACATGCCTGACATATTTTGGATTTAGCAGCCAACAACTATAGGGTAAAACTTAATACAAATCAATAATGCTATTATCATTGTTCCCCTCTAAAAGAAACGTAGTACTCCAAGCACTAAGCGCAGGGCTGGCAGAGGTCTCTGGTTCTCCTTTGAAGGGAGCCAAGGGTAAAGAATGTTGGTGAGGACAATACTTGGTATTGTAAGATTTAGGGTTGCTTTTATTATAATAACAATAATAATAATTTATCTACCTTGATTCTAAGTTATTTTGCAGTGGTAGCCTGGCCCACCTCTTTCAGTTCCTCTGAGGCCAAAACTGCAGGCTCTGCTTTTAGCACCATATTGTAAAACACCAGGGGATTAAGTAAAGGATTAATTGCTAGGGATTTCTTTCCTGTCTTCCCAGGTGGGAGAGACGTTTGGAGCAATAAACTTCTATTGGAGAAGAGAGTCACTCACAAAAAGAAAAAATTTTGCACGAGCAAATATGCATAAATTCACATACATTCATAAACGAACTCATGCATACTCATACACCTTCATGCATTCTACTTAGGCTCAGCTACTTATGTCGTACTTACATAAGTTCACACACACACACCACACACACACACACAGACACACATACACACTTTCATATGCATATGGAGCAAAAGTCCTAGTGCCAGGGCAGAACGAACTCACTCATTACGCATGACATATGAGCTACAATTTTTACTACATAAGAAAAGAAAAGGCCTTTACCCTTCTATCGGTAAATTAATTAACCCCAAGTCTGTAAAAAAGAAAAAAAGAAAAGACTTTCTCTTTAGTAAGACCAAGTCTACCTTTCTGTTAAAAATAAAACAGCTCCACCCCATGATAAGGAGAAGCCTGCCCTTTCTGCTTTCTCTGTGGGTTCTTCGTCTTGCTTTAATCTCTGTATTCTGCACATCGCTCTCTTAAATTCTAGGCTCCCTTTTAATTTCAAATTTACTCCGCTGTCCTCCTTCATCTTCATAATCTTGTTTCCTCCTACTGCTCTGATGTAATAATGCTATGTAATGTAATTTTTCCTAGCTTTTGTGCCTTTTTAGGGGAATAGATCACATAATTTTTTCCAAGCATTTTTTTTTTCTTTTTAGGTTCACTAAAAGTTTAAACATAATTTTAAATCATAAGCTGAACAAGAAGTTTACAACAGAAATTTTTAGACATGATTTTTATTAAAATCAATTATCTGGCTAAACATCAATTTTCTGTCATTGGCTCCACAAATCCATGGGGAGTTAAAAACTGTAATTTTTATGACTAAATTATCTTTGAAGTTTTGGATAAATAATCTCAGTCAATATTTGATCTTCTGTCCTTGCACTTACAATAAATTGTAAGTTCCCTTTTATCACGTGTGATAAATTGGCTTAACCTATTGGATTGTGTTTTAAGTTGTAAATACCTGCATTCTATCTCACAAGCAATTAACTCCTTACACATAGAGACTAGCAGAGTTCTAATTGCAGTTTTCATAACAGAGGGGGCTATGATAGCAGTCCTATTATAAAGAGTTTAATAAGTACTAGTATAATGTTAGGAATTATAGGAATGTATATATAACATCACTACAAAATAGTACATCTTCGTTAATCTGCAAAAATCTGCTCAATAAGGTGGGCTAATTCCTAGTGATTGTTATATATACTTAGTAATAACAGGAAAGGCATGTCAGCTGCAAGAAGCAGTCCTGGATGAAGTCTCTTTGGGACTTGGCCTCTTAGAGCTCACCCATCATGAATCATGCAAAAGTAGTGGGCTGCCTCCAGGAAGGCCACCTACTGGCCTTAACCAATCTCACCCTAAAAATAGCCTGTTAAGGAGAATTATCAGGAAGGTAATTTATCCCCTTTCCTGCACAGGAAAATTCGTTTGACATGACCTTAAAATTCACTTTCATGTACTTGTTTTTCATTTATTTTAAAATGTATTTTCTCAGTTAAAACTGACAATTTGTTTCCATCTTAAACAATTTGTTGTGAATCACAAAGCAAATGGGAGACAGTTTTGGTAAAAAAAAAAAATGTTATTCCTACACTCTGGGGAGCAAGGATGGCATTATATTTGCCTGCCTACAAGCGGCACTGCAAAAAAAAAAAAAAAAATATATATATATATATATATATATATATATATATATATCTTTTTCTTTCACATTCAAGATATTGTTTTAGGAAGCTTTTGCAATTAATTCCTATAGTGAATACTTGAATCAATATTTGGATATATTTTTCAGATTAAAAATTGGCTTCCTTTTAATTCTGTGCAAGTATTTTCCTCCCAGAGGTTACTGTATAGTCTTAACTGGCCCCAAGCTCTCCTTGATTTTCCTGATTCCACCACCTAAGTACTGGGGTTTTAATTATAAGCCACAGCTAGCTTCAAGAGAATAGCTTCGTTTGTTAGTTGAACATGATGGGTATTGTTCATATTATTTAAGGAATATTTCTATATATGTTTATTTATTTCATACTCATTTTTCAATAAAAGTAAATGTATTAAGGTAAAATGGAATAACTAGAATTTAATTAAATTTTCTCAGTCTTCACAATCCTATGAAGACAATCTCAGTGATTCCAATAACATAGCATTTTCTCCAGAAGTAAAACAAAATAGACAAAACTAAGTAATTTCCCAGGCTTGTAAGCAGAGTGACAGAATGAGTAAGCTGCACTCTGAGGAGAGAAAATGAACTCCAAGGCTTTATTATCTTATATTGTGTCATCAATACACTGTTTTATTAACAATATACCTTGAACAATTTCCATGACAATAAATGGAAATCTAAGTATTTTAATGATTATATATTGTTCTTTAGCAGATTATATTGTTACACATAAACCACACACAGATATATGTACATCTAGATTGGGATTTATTTTGGCTTTAAAATAATGGCATAATTATGATATCTGTATGCAGATAATGTTTAATACTACTTGTATTAAAGCTCATCTTTCTGCCAATAGAATATTGATTCAAAAATTTTCTTTTTCAAAGCCTATATCTTGATTGTTCAAAATCAATAAAATTATGTTAAATTAAGAAATATTGATTTAGTAGATAAGTAGATACTGTGTGATATTGTGGAAAGAACTGTAGTTTTAAAATGGAACAAATGCGTAAAGGACTACATTCTTGTAAATATCTTAAATGAGAGTTACAAGAAATGTTTGTAAAAGCTCACTTGAGGAACTAGAGAGAGAGCTCACTAGTTACGAGCACTGGCTGCCATTCTGAGGACAAGGTTTCTATCCCCGTTACCCACCTGTTGGCACAATATCACCTGTAACTCTAGTTTCATGCCTTCTTTTGGACACCACAGACACCTGCCACACAAGGGATATATAGGCATACATGCGTTTAGGCAAAACACCCATATACAAAATGCAAACATTTTAAAGTTCACATCTTACAACTTATAGTTCAATTCTCATGAGAAGTTTGAAGAATTGTAGTTTTTATTAAAACTCTGTTTTGTAGATCTCTCTGTGTGTGTATTTATGAATATGTGCTTGTATAATTATGTGAGGAGCAAAAACTCCTCTGTGAAGAACCCACAAGACTCTCAATTAATTTCATTTCATTGTACGACACTGCATTTATGCTATATCTGTACAAAGTCAATAGAAATCCTTTAGCAAACATATTGCTTTCTTTGACAAATGTAGACCTTTAGTTTTTCCTTTCTTTGTCTCTGACTTGACTAGATGCTTATGGTTTCTTTAGATTCTGGTCACCATGAAAGACTGTGGATGACCATTTGTTTTGTATAAAGATTCACATAGGTACACTATTTATGTGTTAAACATCTACTACTTGGTCTTATTATTCAGTTAGTATTCCTACAAAACAATTTAGAAATAGATGTTTAGAAAGGTTAACAATAATAATCATTTGCACAATCATTGTTTTTATTATGTTTTCCTATATATCTCCTAACAACTGCATTGAAGTCTTTCAGTATATATTTATTTCCTAGGCAATAATAATAAGTATTATTATTTACTGAGAGTAGTGAAAATTAGGTTTTTAAAACATGCTTTAACTAAATTAGAATTAGAAATTTTGTATTCTATTCTACAGACTATCTTCATTATAAACAACCACTGCTAATATTGTAATGTACAAAGTGCTTCGGTGGGTTGTGTTTTGGATTTCAGCATGCTACATGAGGACCCATTTGAATCACTTATTTGCCATTTAATATGTGTATCCAATATTTATCTTAAGTTAATGTTAATTTCTACTATAAAATTCTGTCAATGTATTTTGTTGATATCTTGAAAACTCTCACTGCCACCTCACCTTGAGGAGATTATTATTCAAACATTTATTAAATATACATTGTAAGGCTGAGTTCAAGTAAATTCCGGGAATTCAAAGATTATTTTGCCTGTGCACAAAGCATATTAAATGGAACCATGATTACAAAAAGGAGGTTATTTGATAGAACTGGAATTATAAAAAATATAGAAGACTAACACATGATTTTTATGGAGGTTGGAAAGTAGTTTTATAAATGGTAGTATACATACTGATACTCTTTAAAATCTCAAGATTACTTAAGTCTGGTTAATACCTTAATTGTATTGCTAAAAGATTTTTCTGCCCTGTATCACATAAATCTTTGTTTTGTATAACACTTATAAGTTTGCTTCTAATTAGGAGTTGCCAATAGGAACCATTATTAAGTTTTTTATAACTATGAATTCTATGCACATTTAGCTATGGGCTGCTTTTTACCTTCCTCTTAAAATATGCCTGAGCCTAAATTTCAAACTTTTGTAGCAATTTTATTGGCAGAAAAGAATTCAAGGTAGCCTGATATTGATCCTGTAATCTGGTTATTAGTGACCATTCTTATGTAGGTCTACAATGAAAAAGGAAGAGGAGGAGGGGGAGGAGGAGGAGCGGGAGGAGAAGGAAGAGGAGGAGGAGGAAGATGATGAAGGAAGGAAAAAGAAAGAAACAGGGTAAAAAAACACAAAATGTATGATTTGAATAGAAAAAGATCACCAGGAATTTTAATGTTGGAGACAAAGTTTGTGTTTAAAAAGATAAGCAGAAATGGAATATAGACTAGGATTCTAAGGGTGAGACACTGCCTAGCTAATACAGAAACTTTTATAAGAAAAAAAAGAGACTGGTAGGGGGCTTGGCTTGATATAGTTGTGGGAATCGGGCAAGAAAGGAATCTGGGGATATATTATGAAGAAGTCATAATCTTTTTTCTTTTCTTTTTTTTTTTTTCATAGTTTCTGGTGAGAAGTCTGGTGTAATTCTGATAGGTCTGCCTTTATATGTTACTTGATGTTTTCCCCTTACTGCTCTTTTTTTTATTCGATATATTTTTTATTTACATTTCAAATGATTTCCCCTTTTCTAGCCCCCTAATCCCCGAAAGTCCCATAAGCCCCCTTCTCTCCCCCTGTCCTCCCACCCACCCCTTTCCACTTCCCCGTTCTGGTTTTGCCCTATACTGCTTCACTGAGTCTTTCCAGAAGAACTCCTCCGTTCTTCTTGTACCTCATTGATGTGTGGATTATGTTTGGATATTCCAGTTTTCTAGGTTAATATCCACCTATTAGTGAGTGCATACCATGATTCATCTTTTGAGTCTGGGTTACCTCACTTAGTATGATGTTCTCCAGCTCCATCCATTTGCCTAAGAATTTCATGAATTCGTTGTTTCTAATGGCTGAATAGTACTCCATTGTTTATATATACCATATTTTTTGCATCCACTCTTCTGTTGAGGGATACCTGGGTTCTTGCCAGCTTCTGGCAATTATAAATAGGGCTGCTATGAACATGGTGGAATATGTATCCTTATTACATGCTGGGGAATCTTCTGGGTATATGCCCAGGAGTGGTATAGCAGGATCTTCTGGAAGTGAGGTGCCCAGTTTTCTGAGGAACCACCAGACTGATTTCCAGAGTGGTTGTACCAATTTGCAACCTCTCCAGCAGTGGAGGAGTGTTCCTCTTTCTCCACATCTTCGCCAACACCTGCTGATTCCTGAATTTTTAATCTTAGCCATTCTGACTGGTGTAAGGTGAAATCTCAGGGTTGTTTTGATTTGCATTTCCCTAATAACTAATGAAGTTGAGCATTTTTTAAGATGCTTCTCCGCCATCCGAAGTTCTTCAGGTGAAAATTCTTTGTTTAACTCTGTACCCCATTTTTTTTTTTTCTTAGATTTTTTTTTTTTTGTCTTTTTTTTTATTTGATATAATTTATTTACATTTCAAATGATTTCCCCTTTTCTAGCCCCCCCCCCCCCACTCCCCGAAAGTCCCGTAAGCCCCCTTCTCTTCCCCTGTCCTCCCTCCCACCCCTTCCCAGTTCCCCGTTCTGGTTTTGCCAAATACTGTTTCACTGAGTCTTTCCAGAACCAGGGACCACTCCTGCTTTCTTCTTGTATCTCATTTGATGTGTGGATTATGTTTTGGGTATTCCAGTTTTCTAGGTTAATAACCACTTATTAGTGAGTGCATACCATGATTCACCTTTTGAGTCTGGGTTACCTCACTTAGTATGATGTTCTCTAGCTCCATCCATTTGCCTAAGAATTTCATGAATTCATTGTTTCTAATGGCTGAATAGTACTCCATTGTGTAGATATACCACATTTTTTGTATCCACTCTTCTGTTGAGGGATACCTGGGTTCTTTCCAGCATCTGGCAATTATAAATAGGGCTGCTATGAACATAGTAGAGCATGTATCCTTATTACATGGTGGGGAATCCTCTGGGTATATGCCCAGGAGTGGTATAGCAGGATCTTCTGGAAGTGAGGTGCCCAGTTTTCGGAGGAACCGCCAGACTGCTTTCCAGAGTGGTTGTACCAATTTGCAACCCCACCAGCAGTGGAGGAGTGTTCCTCTTTCTCCGCACCCTCTCCAACACCTGCTGTCTCCTGAATTTTTAATCTTAGCCATTCTGACTGGTGTAAGATGAAATCTTAGGGTTGTTTTGATTTGCATTTCCCTAATGACTAATGAAGTGGAGCATTTTTTAAGATGCTTCTCCGCCATCCGAAGTTCTTCAGGTGAGAATTCTTTGTTTAACTCTGTACCCCATTTTTTAATAGGGTTGTTCGGTTTTCTGGAGTCTAACTTCTTGAGTTCTTTATATATATTGGATATTAGCCCTCTATCTGATGTAGGATTGGTGAAGATCTTTTCCCAATTTGTTGGTTGCCGATCTGTCCTCTTGATGGTGTCCTTTGCCTTACAGAAACTCTGTAACCTTATGAGGTCCCATTTGTCAATTCTTGCTCTTAGAGCATACGCTATTGGTGTTCTGTTCAGAAACTTTCTCCCTGTACCGATGTCCTCAAGGGTCTTCCCCAGTTTCTTTTCTATTAGCTTCAGAGTGTCTGGCTTTATGTGGAGGTCCTTGATCCATTTGGATTTGAGCTTAGTACAAGGAGACAAGGATGGATCAATTCGCATTCTTCTGCATGCTGACCTCCAGTTGAACCAGCACCATTTGTTGAAAAGGCTATCTTTTTTCCATTGGATGTTTTCAGCCTCTTTGTCGAGGATCAAGTGGCCATAGGTGTGTGGGTTCATTTCTGGATCTTCAATCCTGTTCCATTGATCCTCCTGCCTGTCACTGTACCAATACCATGCAGTTTTTAACACTATTGCTCTGTAGTATTGCTTGAGGTCAGGGATACTGATTCCCCCAGATTTTCTTTTGTTGCTGAGAATAGTTTTAGCTATCCTGGGTTTTTTGTTGTTCCAGATGAATTTGATAATTGCTCTTTCTAACTCTGTGAAGAATTGAGTTGGGATTTTGATGGGTATTGCATTGAATCTGTATAGTGCTTTAGGCAAAATGGCCATTTTAACTATATTGATTCTACCGATCCATGAGCATGGGAGGTTTTCCCATTTTTTGAGGTCTTCTTCCATTTCCTTCTTCAGAGTCTTGAAGTTCTTGCCATACAGATCTTTCGCATGTTTGGTAAGAGTCACCCCAAGATACTTTATACTGTTTGTGGCTATTGTGAAGGGGGTCATTTCCCTAATTTCTTTCTCAGCCTGCTTATCCTTTGAGTATAGGAAGGCCACTGATTTGCTTGAGTTGATTTTGTAACCTGCCACTTTGCTGAAGTTGTTTATCAGCTGTAGGAGCTCTCTAGTGGAGTTCTTTGGGTCACTTAGGTAGACGATCATGTCGTCTGCAAATAATGATAGTTTGACTTCCTCCTTTCCAATTTGTATCCCTTTGACCTCCTTATGTTGTCGAATTGCCCGAGCTAGTACCTCAAGTACAATATTGAAAAGATAAGGAGAAAGGGGGCAGCCTTGTCTGGTCCCTGATTTCAGTGGGATTGCTTCAAGTTTCTCTCCGTTTAGTTTGATGCTGGCTACCGGTTTGCTGTATATTGCTTTTACTATGTTTAGGTATGGGCCTTGAATTCCTGTTCTCTCCAAGACTTTAAGCATGAAAGGATGCTGAATTTTGTCAAATGCTTTTTCAGCATCCAATGAAATGACCATGTGGTTTTGTTCTTTGAGTTTGTTTATGTAGTGGATTGTATTGATGGATTTCCGTATATTGAACCAACCCTGCATTCCCGGGATAAAGTCTACTTGATCATGGTGGATGATCGTTTTGATGTGTTCTTGGATTCGGTTGGCAAGAATTTTGTTGAGTATTTTTGCATCGATGTTCATAAGGGAAATTGGTCTGAAGTTCTCTTTCTTTGTTGGATCTTTGTGTGGCTTTGGTATCAGCGTAATTGTGGCTTCGTAGAAGGACTTGGGTAGTGTTCCTTCTGTTTCTATTTTGTGGAATAGTTTGAAGAGTATTGGTGTTAACTCTTCTTTGAAGGTCTGGTAGAATTCTGCACTGAAACCATCTGGTCCTGTGCTTTTTTTGGTTGGAAGACTTTCTATGACTCCTTCTATTTCTTTAGGCTTTATGGGACTGTTTAGATGGTCTAGTTGGTCCTGATTTAATTTTGGTATTTGGTATCTGTCAAGGAAATTGTCCATTTCCTCCAGATTCTCCAGTTGTGTTGAGTACAGGCTCTTGTAGTAGGATCTGATGATTTTTTGGATTTCCTCAGTTTCCGTTGTTATGTCTCCCTTTTCATTTCTAAGTTTGTTAATTTGGATACTTTCTCTGTGCCCTTTGGTCAGTCTGGCTAAGGGTTTATCTATCTTGTTGATTTTCTCAAAGAACCAGCTCCTAGTTTTGTTGATTTTTTGTATGGTTCTCTTTGTTTCTACTTGATTGATTTCGGCCCTGAGTTTGATGATTTCCTGCCTTCTACTCCTCCTGGGTGAAATAGCTTCTTTTTGTTCTAGGGCTTTCAGGTGTGTCATTAAGTTGGTAATGTATGCTCTCTCCATTTTCTTTTTGGAGGCACTCAGGGCTATGAGTTTTCCTCTTAGCACTGCTTTCATTGTGTCCCATAGATTTGGGTATGTTGTGTTTTCATTTTCATTGTGTTCTAAAAAGTCTTTAATTTCTTTCTTTATTTCTTCCTTGACCAAGGTGTCATTGAGTAGAGTATTGTTCAATTTCCACGTGTATGTGGGTTTTCTGTTGTTTCTGTTGCTATTGAAGACCACTTTTATTCCATAGTGATCAGATAGGAGGCATGGGATTAGTTCTATCTTTTTATATTTGTTGAGGTCTGTCTTGTGACCAATTATATGGTCGATTTTGGAGAAGGTACCATGAGGTGCTGAAAAAAAGGTATATTCTTTTGTTTTAGGATAGAATGTTCTATATATATCAGTTAAATCTAATTGGTCCAAAGCTTCAATTAGTTTCATTGTGTCCTTGTTTAGTTTCTGTTTTCCTGATCGGTCCATTGAGGAAAGTGCAGTGTTGAAGTCACCCACAATTATTGTGTTAGGTGCAATGTGTGCTTTGAGTTTTAATAAAGTTTCTTTTATGAAAGAGGGTGCCCTTGCATTTGGAGCATAGATGTTCAGGATTGAGAGTTCTTCTTGTTGTATTTTTCCTTTGACCAGCAAGAAGTGTCCCTCAGAGTCTCTTTTGATGACTTTGGGTTGAAAGTCAATTTTATCTGATATTAAAATGGCTACTCCAGCTTGTTTCCTGAGACCATTTGCTTGTAAAATTGTCTTCCAGCCTTTTACTCTAAGGTAGTGTTTGTCTTTGACCCTGAGGTGTGTTTCCTGTAAGCAGCAAAATGTAGGGTCCTGTTTACGTATCCAGTCAGTTAGTCTGTGTCTTTTTATTGGGGCATTGAGTCCATTGATGTTAAGAGATATTAAGGAATAGTGATTGTTACTTCCTATCATTTTTGACGTTATTTTTTAAATTTGATTGCTTAACTTCTTTTGGGTTTGATGAAAGGTTACTATCTTGCTTTTTTCAGGGTGGAGTTTCCCTCCTTGTATTGGTGTTGTCCTCCTATTATCCTTTTTAGGGCTGGGTTTGTGGATAGATATTGGGTGAACTTGGTTTTGTCGTGAAATATCTTAGTTTCTCCATCTATGGTGATTGAGAGTTTTGCTGGATATAGTAGTTTTGGTTGGCATTTGTGTTCTCTTAGAGTCTGCATGAGATCTGCCCAGGACCTTCTAGCCTTCATAGTCTCAGGTGAAAAGTCTGCTGTGATTCTGATAGGTCTTCCTTTATATGTTACTTGGCCTTTTTCTCTTACTGCCTTTAGTATTCTTTCTTTGTTTAGAACATTTGGTGTTTTGATTATTATGTGACGGGAAGTATTTCTGTTCTGGTCCAGTCTGTTTGGAGTTCTGTAGGCTTCTTGTATATACATGGGCATCTCTCTCTTTAGGTTAGGGAAGTTTTCTTCCATAATTTTATTGAAGATATTTGCTGGCCCTTTAAGTTGTAAATCTTCACTCTCATCTATGCCTATAATCCTTAGGTTTGGTCTTCTCATTGTGTCCTGGATTTCCTGGATATTTTGGGTTACAAGCTTTTTGCACTTTGCATTTTCTTTAACTGTTGAGTCCATGGTTTCTATGGAATCTTCAGCATCTGAGATTCTTTCTTCTATCTCTTGTATTCTGTTGTTGATATTTGCATCTCTGTCCCCTGATTTCTTCCCAAGGCTTTCTATCTCCAAAGTTGTCTCCCTTTGAGTTTTCTTAGTTGTTTCTACTTCTGATTTTAGATCCTGGATGGTTTTGCTTAGCTCCTTCCCTTGCATGTTTGTGTTTTCCTGTAATTCTTTAAGAGATTTTTGTGTTTCCTCTTTCATGAGCTCAGCCTGTTGACCAAAGTTCTCCTGTATTTCTTTAAGAGATTTTTGTGTTTCGTCTTTCATGACCTCAGCCTGTTGAGCAAAGTTCTCCTGTATTTCTTTAAGTGTTTTTTGCATTTCCTCCTTGTTGGCTTTTGTATTCTCCTGGATTTCTTTCAATGATTTTTGTGTTTCCCTTGCAAGGGCTTCTAACTTTTGATCCATTTTCTCCTCAATGTCCTTCATGTGTTCCTGTACCAGCATCATGACCAGTGATTTTAAATCCAAATCTTGTTTTACTGGTGTGATGGGGTATCCAGGACTTGCTGGTAGAGGATAATTTGGTTCAGATGTTGCCATATTGCCTTGATTTCTGTTAGTGACGTTTCTGCGTTTGCCTTTTGCCATCTAGCTCTCACTGGTGTTACTTGGTCTTGTCAGTGCTGGACTCACCAGTGCAAGCTGCCCCTTCCCCGTTGGCCTCTGGTGCACAGCTTACACTCTGCACTGCCTATAGACAGGGTGCTGTTGTCCAGGCTGTTCAGATCCCGAAGCAGGCACCTGAAGGCTCCCGCTGGGGCCCGCAGGATTTATTGGAGCACACTGACTTCTCCCAGCTGGCCGCCCGGAAGCCCCCACTAGCCTCTTGAGGGACCTGGAGATGTGGCGGCCACCCAGGCTGATCTGAAGCGGAGAGAGTTGAGCTGGGGGCTTCTGCCTGAGGCCTTGCCCCAGATTGTGTCTGTGGACCAGGTGGAACCCGTGTGCACCCCCAGGGAGCTCCGAAGGTGAATGTTGCTGTGACCTCCCCTGTGCTCCGCTCACTCCGCTGGGCAGCCGATTTCCCCAACCGGGCTGGCGCACACTAGGTTAGCCTTGTCGCCTGGGCCCTGAGTCCAGGCAAACGCCTGGGAGGCCAAGGTCCGAGCAAAGTTCCCCTAGGGCTATGTCTGTTATTTGGGTCCGCCAGGTGACCCGGATGGCGGGCGTGCGCGTCCGCGCTCCCCGAAAGCACCGGGAGAGTCTGTTGTGCTAATAACCTCCTGGGCGGGTTGCCACACAGATGGCCCACCAAGCCGCCCAGTTCTTGGGGTCAGTCCTGTGCCTTTTGGGGCCTAGACCCCCGTTTTGTTAGCCTCAGGCTACGCTTGTTAGCAGTCTCTGCCCTCCCGAGCACTCTGGCTCCTGTAGGCAAAATGGCGGCGCGTGCACCGGCCGGGGCAAAAAAAAAAAAAACTCCTGGCTGGGTTGGCACCCCAATGGCCACTCGAACAGCCCAGGGCCTGGGTGCAGGCCAACGCCCGTCTGGCTCAGACCCCTGCGGTGTTGGGCCTAGGATTATGTTTGTGTACCTCAGTCTGACCGATCTCTGGAGCCCGGGATCAAGATGGCGGTGAGTCTCTCCTGACTGGCGGGCAGCAGAGTTCTGAAGTGGCTTCCGTGCAGCGAAAGGCTCCGCAGAACCGCAGTTGCTTGCCGCCCGGCTGGTCAGCGAAGGTCAGTGGTCGTGGGCGCAGGGCCTAACTGGACCCTGTGTCGCCTTGGTTCCACCGCTGATGGCCCTTCAGCTGGAGCAGCCACTGCTACCGCCGCCGCCGCCGCCCTGTACCCCATTTTTTAATAGGGTTGTTCGGTTTTCTGGAGTCTAAGGTCTTGAGTTCTTTATATATATTGGATATTAGCCCTCTATCTGATGTAGGATTGGTGAAGATCTTTTCCCAATTTGTTGGTTGCCGATTTGTCCTTTTGATGGTGTCCTTTGCCTTACAGAAACTTTGTAATTTTATGAGGTCCCATTTGTCAATTCTTGATCTTAGAACGTATGCTATTGGTGTTCTGTTCAGAAACTTTCTCCCTGTACCAATGTCCTCAAGGGTCTTCCCCAGTTTCTTTTCTATTAGGTTCAGAGTGTCTGGCTTTATGTGGAGGTCCTTGATCCATTTGGATTTGAGCTTAGTACAAGGAGACAAGGATGGATCAATTCCCATTCTTCTGCATGCTGACCTCCAGTTGAACCAGCACCATTTGTTGAAAAGGCTATAGGCAGCAATGCAAAGATTTTATTTAATTGAATGATGAGTTAAAAAATGCCCTTTAAAAATACTGGCTATAGCATAAAGAAATAAGTTACAATAGCCCATAGTAAGACAGGAATTTGGGAAATTCAGGAGAGATACATTATTACATATGAAAGAGTGCAGTTGGGTTTAGTCAAATACCTGAAAGATTTACAGTAATGCTACTGAAGATATGATGGAAACTTAATACTGTTAGCACTAATAATGTGTCTTAGAGTTTTATTGCTGTAAAGAGACACCATGACCACAGCAATTCTTTTGAAATAAAATACTTAATTTTAGCTGCTTTACAGTTTCATATGATTAGTTCATTATCATTATGGTCAGACTGTAGTAGTTTTCAGGCAGACAAGATGCTGGAAAAGTAGCTGAAAGTTTGATATCAGAATCCACAGGAACCAGATAGAAATACTAGGTCTGGCTTGAACTTCTGAAACATAAATACCTTCTCCAAGTGATATTCAAAAAGGCCATACCTATTCTAACAAGGCCACATTCCAAGAAGGTCCTATTGGCCAAGATTTCAAAGCTATGAGCCTAAGGGTCCATTCTTACTCAAACCACCATACAGTAGAACCTGACACAAGCTAGTGTGTCGATAAGAAAGCCTTGGAGTATTCAGTAATAGGTGAACTCAGGCTTTTATAATATACCTGCAGGTCAATTAATGATAATGTAAGAGATGCTTCCTATATATTATTGTAAAATTAGTATAGACATTTTAGTTCTTGCTGTTTTCCTTCTTTCTTCAGACCTTTATAATAAAAGTCTGAATTTTCAGAAAATTAAATAAAATATATTTTCACTTACTCTAGGTTATAGTCAACATTTTTCTACTTTTGATTTTATTACATGTTATATCTGAATGCTTTCAATAAGGGACTTGTAGGAACTGTATATTTTATCTTCTCTTTCTCATCAATCTGTCATCTATCTCTCTATCTATCAATCTATTAATCTATCATCTATGTGTGTATCATTTATCTGTCATACAGCTTTCTATATCTAAATTTAGTTATTTTCTTTGAGAGAATTACTTATCTAATGTCATTTACATCTAAAGTACTTAGAAACTATACCAATGAAGTCTCCCCAACACAACATTCAGCATGAACTGAATATTGACAGCAACAATAGACATGTTGAAGTAAGAATATGAGGAAAGCCTTGAAGGCTTCAACCCCATATAAAGACCAAGAGGCAATGAAAGGAATGCTGAGAGAAAGAAAAATAGCCTTTCTACAGGAAGAGCCCACCAAATGCTTATGACATACAAATGGCCAACCCTGAAAACCTACGTATAAGCAACATTATGTAGGCCGAGCATGTTACTTTATTTAGGAATGCATATGCATACATATAGATATATGTTAAAATAATAAGAAAGACACTATGGGAAAATTTGGCGAGAAGA
This sequence comes from Apodemus sylvaticus, assembly GCF_947179515.1. Lineage (NCBI taxonomy): Eukaryota > Metazoa > Chordata > Mammalia > Rodentia > Muridae > Apodemus > Apodemus sylvaticus. The sequence continues at coordinate 52,570,512 of NC_067490.1, read as the reverse complement.
AAAGAAAATGTGAAATAATGTGATTTCATTATAATTACAAAAACAAATAATTATATATGCATACAGTTTAAGAGCACACTTTAAAAAATTAAAGACAGTTAACTTTTTATTTTTTCAATAATTATTTTACAAAATTGCAAATGATCTGTTCTGTTGTGAATGGAAAATAATCTTTGTATGACAATTTACTAAGAAAGCTAATACATATTCTGGAAGAACAATGGGTAATTTGAGATTCAGAGCATTGACTATCATTAAATTAAA